>NC_090927.1:478059899-478365640 GCF_040938575.1 Ambystoma mexicanum | reverse complement strand
AAGTGTCTGTGTGTGTCGCTGTGTGTGCGTGAAATGTGTGTGTGTATGCAGAGTGGGGAGGAGCAAAAAAAACACGGGCATGTCCGTTTCCCCCTTCCTGAGGGCTGCACAAAATCGACCAAAAAAATCAGTCTTTTGTATGTGCGACCATCAGAAAGTGGGAAAATGACATGACCGATTTTTATGACCAACATGTTTTTCTCAATTACAGGGATTGCGAGATGCAAAGAGGGTTTTGGTTACAAGAAAAATACCTATTTTTTGGATTTAAGACGCATTTTTACTTCATTAAAAATACACCAGTGTGAAATGTTAACTGCATTTTTACTCTCTAACCATCTTTTCATTCTCAACTTCCCAAAATAGGGATTAAAATACTCATACCACTCACAGTAGGTCTCAGACATCATTAAACAAAGTGGTATTCTGGAATCCTTCTTCTTTGTGATTGACAATGATAATGTAGTGATGGGGAGAGATGTCTGGAGTTGTTTCTGCGGTCTAGATGGCCTATATTACATATGAGAGGTCGTCCAGTAAATTATGTTATAAAGGGCCTAAAACGCAACCAGACATCATCAAACGGAAAGACAGTGTGGTATGTGTAATGCTGGGGATGGTTCATCATGTATATAGTGCATTTATGGGTGAAAATAATTTGATTTATTTCTTTTTTAGACATCATTATAAAAGTTGCTTATGATTAATGATGAGCTGGGACTGGCAAGATAACTGGAATTGTTTGATTTCCAGTAAATGCTTTCCTGAACAGAATTACTGCACACTCACTGGTGGGCTGGTGATAGATGGTGGAGGGTGTTGCATAGATGGCAGGGAGCAGAATATGTGTGAAAGGGCAGAGTCAGGAGCGACGTGGCTAGATAGAAACAGGGAATCAGGCGTCTACAAAACATTACAAAAAATAGAATGGACGATTTGGGCAGTCTTATCAGAAGACAGCAAATCTACAGTTTCACACTTCTTGAAACAAAATGTCCTCCTTCTATCCTAGTCATTGTAAAACTTGGAAGACAGCGTGAGAACCAGTATATTCTGTGTACTCTCAGAGGGGCTTCTGGAAGCATCGCTTTCTCATGGGAGACATCCCCATATTAGATATGTAATATGCCAGTGACTCGCTATGAAGCAAATCTAAAGGCATTAGCTCTGACGAAGACACCGAGCCTCCTATTACAGAAACGTTGAACCAGCACAATGCATTTGTGCATAACGATGAATATTGAACTGAAACTATTTGATGGGCATCACAACCTTCAATTCCAAACTACAAGAAAAGATGGGGTATGGAAGAGGTCAGAAGATCAGCGTCTCTGCAAGGATGTGAGTGAATCCTTCCCGAAAAATGCACAACTGCATCCACGATTCGTCACTGCAACTGTAAGTAGCAATTACAACCTAAGAAATGTTGTCCAGACTGGTGGATAATCAGGGTTTGAATTCCCAACTCCCCAAAGCCTTTTTTAGCATGCCATCACGCCCTCAATTGTGGCCTTGATGAGCAAGCCAGACGTTTGCCCTACACCATTAACGACCGGTCATAGTTCCCGCATAGACAATTTAAACAGCAATGACCTGAGTCTATGAAGGTGGACATCAGAGGTCTTTAAACATTTTATAACAATGTCCCCAACCCCTAGTAACGCAATGTCTTATACTTCTATTAACTAGGGAGCTAAGCAACAGTTCTAAGTGGAGGACTAAAAAATAAAGCAATGTTTGGTGCAGTACAGCCAACCAACAACAGTGCAATTCCCTATCCCTGGTACCCCTCATACACAGCAACATGAGATCTTCAGTGCCATACTGGCAGCAGCAGTGCAAGTGTCCTCTTTCACACAGACAAGGTAGGGCACAGGCAGCCACAATGCAAGCATCCCTTTCCTCAGACACAAAGAGTAGGTACAGCATAGATTACAGAAATGCATGCAACAGCCAATCAGATAACAGAACCAGAGCAAGAAGCAGCAGTGCAAGCCACCCATGCACACACAGAACAGCTATATCCTAACAATGAGCACTTCACTCCCACAGAATAGATACAGCACAGACACACATCAGCAGTACAAACCTCTCTCCTCCACTCGGAAAACATAAGAAACAGGCAGCCGAGTGCAAGCTTCACTCAGAGTTAAGAGGTACCAGCAGGAGAGGTTTCACCCACATGTAGAGCACAGGTACAGCACAAGTGACAGCAGTAAATGTTTGTCTCCAGCCAACAGGAGTTACATCGCAGGTACCAATAGGGCAGGCCAAGTCATACAGAACAGGCGCAACGCAGATGCCAGCAGTGGAAGCGTCCCTCACACATGGAATATGTGTAAAAAGGGAAATTGCAAGCTTCACTCAAACATACAGAACCAGTACAGCCCTGGCAGCATTACACGCAGAAGAGCTACAGCAGGTGTAGTATGCCTGTTTTGCACCGGAATGGGCTGAGGGCCTCCTTTGCCTGCTTCCTATCTCAGTTTCAATGTGTGCTTCTGCTCCACTTTTGCATTAAAGTCGTGTGTTTGTGTTACTGGACTGTTGTGGGTCCTCTAGACCCGGTTCAACTCTATAGGTGAATGGTGCAGGTTGGGGTCTGCCTCAAGGAGGAACCTGCCCAAGCTTTGCTATCTGGGTGATTAGTAAGTACAGTGGCCTGCCCTATCTTCATTTGTGCGTAGTATAAGAAAATCCCAGAAGGTAACGTTGCCAGTCATAAGTCAGCCGCCGGCGAGTCCTTAAGTATAATACAGATAATTTAATACAGTTGTCTCCAAACAGGTTATCCAAATATTGTGGCTGCGAAATATTTCAGTTGAAGTATAAATGGGAGAAGGGATAAACCAATTTGTGCACAACAAAAAGTACGTACAAATTGTAGTTGTATCCAGAGCATTATTTATAATTATATTGTGAATCTAGTTGATGGCATATCTCTGTTATTTAAGATGCCAGGAACAATAAACAAATGTGTCTTGTTGTAATTCTTTAATACATTTCAGACGTGCTTATTCATATTGAAATAGAAGCGTTTATTTGAACATCAAAAGAAGAGTCAAATGTCCTCGACACGTGTTTCCCCGCTTACCTTACAGTGGTTCATCAGGAGAAACAATTGTTGGTTTCCAATTTTAATTCTAAATGTGAAAAAATAGGTATAACAAATTGTCAATTATGGCATATGAATAAAGAAAAATATTCTCTCTTCTATAGTTGCTAAATATAGTAAGAGTAGAAAGTTACTCACTCAATTTGTGTGCTGTAAATATACTATTTCTCCTGCTTATTTGTGCAGGCTCATGTTCCATAGAAATGTTGAAGGACTTCTGGTCAGTAAGTACAGATGTCCTGTAGATGAAAGGACATCTATAACTGAATGTGAAGGCAAAGTCTGTGTTACCTTACAATTTATGAAAGGAAAATAAATAAATAAAGAGACTAAATAATCGATGCAGAGGAGCAGTGTTGCAAAACACTTACCAGTGTTAGACAAAATTGCTGGAATGCGCTTGTCCAGGCCAGCTTTGCTTCCGCAAGATTCTTTTGAGGGAAAGAAAATTACTGCGTATTTGCATTGATGCGCAATGACATCATCGTGTATCTTAAAGCAGTTGCGTCATCGCGTTCATCCCCAAGCTCAGCCATCTTAGCTTGGGCTCAGATATAACATCAATAGATGCAGTGACAAAGGCTACACATCGTTTGAGCAGAGAACACAGCCCAAAAATAACATAAATTGCAAAAGGGTTATGCTACTCATAAAACTCATTTAGAGTACATTATTCTAAGATCTAGTGGCTCGTGTGTGTATTTGGTATAGTCTGAAAAATGAAGGTTCAGTCGAATATCCGTACTAAAAGACAGTTAAACATTTCAAAAGGATACTTACATAATTGTTAGTCAATCAATCATCCGGGCTCAATATTGTCATAGGCCATAAGAAATTACAAATTATGACACATTACATATTTCACTGTGAAAGGATACCCATATCAGGGTGCAGTCTGGGAGGTCCCATGGGTACATTTCTTATGTAGTAGCATTGCTTAGAAATTCATAAGTAGTGACTCATCTCTCAATCGTAGTTGAAACCTGTGTTGCAAGTATCCACAACATTGATCCAAAATGCTTCTCTCTGTCTTAGTAACAGTTTCTTGTTGCCTCCTCTTGGTGGCATACATATTTTGTCCATTCCATAGAATTTGATCTGATAAACATTTTCCTCGCTGTGTTCAGTGAGAAAGTGTTATGCCAAGGGATATTTAAAATCATTGTCCTTGATGGCCCTCAGATGTTCCATTAATCTGTTTTTGAGGGGGTTTATTGTGCTCCCTATATACCTATATAGGTTTTGGCACATAAGCATACAATTCCGTAGATCACAAATATTTTATTGCAGTTAATAAAGTGTGAAATGTTTCTCATGGTTCCATTGGTTAGTGATATTGTATTCTTGCCCTTCTCAGATTGTGCACATATACTGCATTTACCACACTTGTAGTTAACTTGTAATGCTGATAATTTCCATACATCATGCAAGCTGGTTAAGTTCTGCTTGGAATCGAAATGTTAAGGGCATATAATGTTCTTAATGATCTTCGCTCTGCAATATGTTATAGATGGTTCTGGGTCAATGAATTGCTGTAGACCTGTGTCCAATTTTTTAATTTCCCAATTTTTTTAAAAAAGCTTTTTTGTTTGATGTGCATTTGAACTATAAATGGTGACAAATCACACTTTTGTTACTGGAGCATCTGAGTGTTTTTGGGGCTTGGTGAGAAGTAGATCAGTTCTTGTTCTTGACTTCGTTTTGTCAAGTGCTTTTTGCAGATTTTTCTTGTCATAGCCTCTTTCTGAAAATGTATGTATCATTGTTTCTGCATGTTTCTGGGACTCAACATTCGGTGCACAGTTTATTTTAATCCTTAGCAGTTCTCCAAAGGGGATATTTTTAATAATGTGGTTTGGGTGATTGCTGTTAGCATGCAGCACAGTATTCCCAGCTGTGGAATTCCTGTATAAGGTTGTCTGAATCGTATTCTAAGTCTAAGAAACTTAACCTTATGGTGCTCTTGTTCATTGTTAGCTGGATGTTTATCATCGATGTAACGCCCCCAATAGGCTACTTGGTTATTAGTCGTCAATGCTGAGTGTTGCCATGCAAATTCTATCTCAAAATGGCCCATAAAAAGATTTGCATAGGGTGGTAAAGTATAGCATCTCAATCAACATTTGATTTTGGGAGTTGTAGGAAACGGATCTGGATTTCAAGACATGTTGGGTTGTTTCAATGCCTTTATTGTGCAGGATGCTTGTGTAGAAAGAATAAACATCCAAGGTGACTAGTCTGTAGTTAGGCTCCAAGGAGATGAGTGCCAGTTGTTGTATTACATGTTTGGTGTCTTCAATATAAGAAGCTAAACCTGAGGCTAATGGTTGTAAATGAATGTGTATGTTCCTGGGAGATGTTTTCTGTTAGTGTACCAATGACGTTGATAACAGGTCTGCATGGTGGGAAGGAATGACATTTGTTGTGTATTTTTTGAATAAAGTAGATCGTTGCCATTATTGGGAATGGATTTTTCATGTAGAGATGTCCCATATGAGCCTTATGAGCAATTTAATATTGGCGTCAGAGATCAGTAACTACTGGATCGAGTGTGATCAAACCAAAGAGAAGGACAAAGCCCTCAATGACTCCTTCGTGGACAGAAGGCTCATCTTAAAGAAATGTCCTGTCCTGAAGATGGCCACTACATTTTTCTTCTGTATGGACACTTGAGAAACTGTCCCATCTGATTACTGGCCGAAACATGTCGACACTTTACATCTCATCAAATGTCTAATTTTAGCCATTTTGTATAATCTGTGTATCAGGATTAGAAGGTGTATTAAGTTGCCTCACCTTTTTTGTCTGTTCTCTTTTTGGCTTTTTGTTACCTGTAGCCTTGCCTTATTTTCCCTGACACAAATACTGGAACTTCATTTTGTGTCCGCTTTTACTTGTTGATGTACTAGTCTGTTGTTTTTTAATATGTTTTACACCCCAAATTAAAATTACTCTCATGTACGCTTACGCGTGTGGCTGCCTATATTTGCTGTTTGCACAGATCAATGCTGTTATGTAAATGTATATATGTGTGACCATAAGTTTTCCAACCCATCTCTGAGGTTAGAGTAGTGAGGGGTAAGCAGTTCTCTAGTGCCAGTTCTCTGACACGTCTATATACTTAAGCAATATTACTACATAAGAAATGTACCCATGGGACCTCCCAGACCGGACCCTGATATGGTTATCCTTTCACAGTGAAATATGTAATGTGTCATCATTGGTCATTTCTTATGGCCTTTGCAAATATTGAGCCGGATGATTGACTGACTAACAATTATGTAAGTATCCTTTTGAAACGTTTAACTGTCTTTTAGTATGGATATTCAACTGAACCATCATTTTTCAGACTATACCAAATACACACAATAGCCACAAGATCTTAGAATAATGTACTCTAAATGAGTTTTATCAGTAGCATAACCATTTTGCAATTTATGTTATTTTTGGGCTGTGCTCTCTGCTCAAACGATCTGTATCCTTTGTCACTGTGTCTATTGATATTATAACTGAGCCCAAGCTAGGATGGGCAACCTTGGGGATGAACGCGATAACGCGATCACGGCAAGATACGCAATGACGTCATTGTGCATTAATGTAAATATGTGGCCATTTTGTTTCTCATGGAAGCAAAAGTGGCTGGGACAAGCGCATCCAACTACTTTGTATAACACTGGTAAGTGTTTTGAAACACTGCTCCTCTGCATCCATTATTTAGTCTCTTTATTTATGTATTTCTTTTCCTTTCATATTCTGTAAGGCAACACAGACTTTTCCTTCACATTCAATTACATATGTCCTTTTATCTACAGGACATCTATACTTACTGACCAGAAGTCCTTCAACATTTCTATGGAACACAAGCCTGCACAAATAAGCAGGAGAAATAGTATATTTACAGCGCACAAATTGAGTGAGTAACTTTCTACTGTTACTATATTTAGCAACTATAGAAGAGAGAATATCTTTCTTTATTCATATGCCATAATTGACAATTTGTTATACCTATTTTTTCCCAAGTAGAATTAAAATTGGAAACCTAAAATTTTTCCTCCTGATGAACCACTGTAAAATAAGTGTGGAAACGCGTTTCGAGGACATTTGACTCTTCTTTTGATGTTCAAATAAATGCTTCTATTTCAATATGAAAAAACAAGTGTGAAATGTATAAAAGTATCACAAGATACATTTGTTTATTGTTCCTGGCATCTTAAATAACAGAGATATGCCATCAACTAGAATCACAATAGAATTATAAATAATGCTCTGGAAACAACTCTACAATTTGTAAGTTATTTTTTGTTGGTGCAAATTGGTTTATCCCTTCTCCTATTTAAGAAAAGCACAGAATCGAGAGCTTCTAGATCTCTAATCTGTTTGAATGACATCCTGGCTTTTAACATTAATAAGAAATACAAAACTATATTAGTGGGTACTGGGTGACTATGGCCAAGCATGTGCAGTGATTGCAAGTATTCCAGGCTCTGGGAAATATGGGAGCCATCACCAAAGCATGTCTCCACTCTCCACATAGGTATCTTGCCCCCATCCATCTATCTCCTATCACCACTAAGTACATAGTTCTCCCTATACCTTCATACCATATACGGCCCCTCACTGCTACCTGCACACCCTCTTCTTGTTGGGCTCTATACCACACCCTTTCACTTCCTGTTACCACAAACAGCATTACTTCTATGTATCTGTCTTTTACTGCTGCAATTTCGACCACCCATCAACACTGTTTTTATCTAAAGGGACGGCCCTAAGGCTATGATGGCGTGGGGGGAAGGGCTTACAAGCCGGATATATAGCCTTTGTGGTAGGCCTGGGAAACACTGGCACTCTTTCAGCTTTCCAGGGGCTAGCCAAGAAACAACGATTATGAAAAGCTACAGTTATGATATGGGGAAAACATCCTCCTGGAAGCCATTGGGGTTAAGACGATAGTCATATTTCTGATTGTTTTACGTTGCATAATGGGATGGAAGATGCCCAGGATGTGGTTTTGGAGCTACTAGTCGTGGCTAATGGGGGCTTCGAAGACTGGCACTGTGAATCTAGGGTTTTGCAGGCCCCCAAGGCTTATTTAGCCCCCTTGAAGAAAAACAGGGGCCTGTGTGCGGGGGTGCTGAGCACCAACCTGTACTGTTATGAATTATTATGGATGATGGACGAACGAGCTAAGACACAGAGCAGATGTCTTCAGTAATGGCAACAGCGAGAGACCACTAATGCACGTTGAATACAATGTACACAGTTGCACATAAGGCAAGGGCTAGTGGCAAGAGACAGATGTAGACACTTGCTATAGAAAAATATAATGCCTTGAATGAATAACGCACTTGGGTTTAGCAAAACACATGAATAGCCTGTTGATTTATTTTAGCAAAAGGAAATTAACTAGCTTCCTCTTTCCAGCAGAATAAACCTTAAACACAGAAGAGCAGCTTCCTGTCTCAAACGGCAAATAGTGAGTTCAAGAGATGCCTTTTTTTACACCAGCTACATCTGATAAGACAGGAAGCACCTATGAACACCCGATGCATGCACACAGTTGAGTGTGTAAAAGCAAATGTCGCTCTTTATCTCTTCAAAGCTCAGTTACTATAATGGAGGTTGAAGTTGTCTAGGAGCAAATGTCACACTTTACTATTCCCCCGAGCTGAAGCCCATCCACTCTAAGGGAAACAACCAAGGGTCACAGGCAGCTCCTTTTTCTTCAGTTTGCACATAGGTATATCATGTGTTCAAAGCAAAGCAAAACACAGGAACAGTATTAAGCTCTAAAGTTTAACTTTACAGGTGGCGGAAATATCGCCCACATTTTAGGCAGACCAGGTCACGGCTTAATATAAAAAGCACAGGCTGACGGATTGGGGACACACAGCGCAGCAGCAAAACTCAAACCCTGGGGGCTGGGAAGGTACATCCGTCGCAGGTCCCTGAGCAGAGACAAAAGCAGGCCCGATTGACAGGAAGCCGTGGTCAATTCATATGCATCCCAGCAAGGCCTAAAGCGTGAGTTCAAATTTGGAAGTCGAACTGTATGCATTTTCTGAGGCTGCAGATGTTGATATGTTATACCACTCCCCGATCAAACCATAGCTTAGTGTAGACCAACATAATATAAACTCCATGTTGCTCAAGTTGGTATCTTAAAATGTTTAATTGTACTTGTTCTTTGTTAAATGTAAATCATGCTCTTAGCTTATGCAATAATGCTCTTCATATGTATGGCAATATGCTATGTTATAATTGCTGCTTCCATAGCAGGTGCAATGAGAATTAGAGCTGGTAGGAAATAGATGTGATATTAAATATATTAACTTACTACCTTCAAGTGTCACTTTCATATGTATAAGTAATGCTTCAGAATGATGTCTCTCTGAGTCCAAAAGAACTTCACAAACTTTCCTGGCTATATTTTTGTTAATTATGTCAAGGGGAGCAAACACTTAGGAATACTGCCCCAAGTGCTAGGCCGTACTCCTGAGGCATGCCTTATCATAAGATATGACTTTTGATTTCATGCCCACTTCACACAGCCCTACCTGGGGTGGAGGGGGAGGGCAGAAATCATGCCCTACAGGGGCAATTAAGTCAGTACCAGAGACTAGCAATAGTTATTGTGTTTGCTGCTCAAGCCAACTTGAAAAACGGGTGGATCCTGACAATCGCCTGTGTAAGGAATGTCTTTCGGTAATGGAGACCAGTAGAGTTAAAGACACTGGGCCTCATTATGAGTCTGGCGGTAGCCATGCTGGTAAAAATGGCACAGCTGCCGCCAGAGTCATTTATTTTCTGGTGCCTGGCAATGAGGTCTTACCAGGGCATTACAGCACCGGCGGTCCCCGTAATTCCCCATTGCCGGGCACTGGACAAAAATTACTCCCCATTCCCCTTTGAGTCCCAAAGGACTCAATGGGAATGGGGACGATGGATGCACCCGCCCCATTTATAACGGTGCCGGTGCATCCATCAAGGTTTGCGGGGGGGTGCCATTCCGCCCGCCAGGGCACACCAGGCGGCCGCGAAGGCACCCGCTCGCAGACCTCGTAGTTTGCCGGTCTGGTAACAACAGTGCTGGTAGTTTACCGGCACCATTGTAACCGGACCGGCAAACTTGTAATGAGGCCCAATGTTACTAATCATTGCTCCTGCTGTTCAAAACAAATTGGAAGCCTGGGAGATAACAGTCTTTGTAAGGAATGTATCTCGCTAATGGGGACCCATCAGGGCACGCTGGCTCTCTCCCGCGCTGATTTTCAGGCCATGCAGGGTTTTACTGTCATAGTGGCTCGGGTGTGTTTAAAACAACACTTTTACAGATGGTGCTATGGACATAAGATTGATGATCCCGAGAAGGATGCTCACAAATGTTTGGAAATATCTTTTGCGGATAATTTGCTACTTAAAATATCTTTCATGTTGAGCCCTAAACTTCTAGTAGATAAGCTGCGCTTGATGCAGCCGCTGACACAAATAAGGATTGGCATAGGGACTGAACAATGCATGTCTAAAACATTATGGAGTATTGAATCGGCGAATAACCCCTTTTTGAAAATGAAGCAGTTTAGACACGTGTGTCCAACAGCTGTTATAAACTTCATTGAGAAAACAGTTGCCAAGTGGGCAGGGATAAAGGAAAGCCTAATGGAATGTCAACATGTTTGCTTATCGAGGCAGTGGCGTGCAACGCATCTGTGCAGTAATCACATGTACTACAGAGCATATAGCAGGAATGATTGTTCTAGTATTTTCAGGGGAGGAGGCGTACACGCTACACAAGCCAGCCCGAAAACATTTTAAACGACGAATGACCGTGGTATCTTACGTCAACCAACAATGGCAGGCAGATATGGATTTGAGCCAGTTCCACGAACACAACAATGGGTTCCACTATATTCTAGCCATCATCGACCTTCTATCAAAATATGCCTATGTTGAGGTTTCAAAGAACAAAGACGGGTCACTGCGTGACGACGGCTTTTAAACACCTATTTAACAAAGGTAGAGCCACTGCTAAACAACAAAAATAAGCCGCTACAGAGCCTTCTAAAGCAACAGAGGGTGCATCACTTCATAACACACTCCTTAGTTAGAGCCTCTATTGTAGAACGTTTTATACAGACGTTTAAAACATATCTTTGGCAATTTTTCATGGCTAAAAACACCTGCATATATCTGGAGGTGTTACCCACATTTATAAATGTGTATAACAACATGCAGCATAGATCTAATGAAACCACCCCTACTGATGTAACACCACAGAATTCCCTGGAGGTCTGGAAAAAACAGGACAGCAAACGACTTTTTAAAAAAACAATGCTCATGCCCATTATAAAGGGGGATTGTGTGCGGATCACAAAACACAAGGCCGTCTTTACAAAGGGCTATGAGCATAACTGCAGCGATGAGATCTTTATTGTAGATGGAGTGACACAAAGGGAGGGCATCTATATATACACACAAATTGATTATTCAGGCAAGGGTGTTGAAGGAGTTTTTTACATCAAGGAGATCCAGAAAGTCAGTTAAGACCAACAATGAAACCAAAAATGTCATAAAGGTTCTGGAACTAGGAAACAGTCTCTAGTCAAATGGCTAGGCTGGCCTGACAAATTCAATAGTTACGTGTCCGCTTGATCCCTAGAGACCACAGGGGTGTAACAGGGTGACATTGGCCCTCATTACAAGTCAGGCGTTAAGGGTTTAACGGCGCAGTCGGCGCCGTTAACCCTTAACGCCTGATTAAGAGGTCCCGGGTTTTAACGCCTGCTTTTTGCAGGCGTTAAAACCCATGCCGCAAAATGACCTTGGTGCTAAGTACGGTGCCGCAATTTGCGGCACCGTACTTAGCGCCTTTCCCCATTCCCATTATGCCCTATGGGGCAAAAATGGGAATGGGGAAGGGCAAATGGTGAATGGGGAATTACCGCCCCACTCACCTTGGAATGGGGCGGTAATTCCGCCATCCACCATGCCGGAGTCCGGCATGGACCATGGTGCTAATAGCACCATGGTCCAGCGCCGGACTTGTAATGAGGGCCATTAAGTCTGCACCTTTCTATATTATGCTCCCCAGCAACACTTCAGCCAGGATATTCCCAGGGAACATAATATCCCACTTTACTGTGCAGCTGACCAAACCCATGAATTTGCAAGGGCAAAGGACGGTGATGCTCACTAAAGTTCAGTACGTTAGATCATGGGACACTTTTTCCACAGGGGAAGCCACGTTTATAATAAAGCAAACACACCCTCTGAGGCTCTGGCATCATCAAATCTATATCAATCATACCTGAGTACAGTGATACAACGCTACACCTAGACCTGCACCAGTGGAAGCGTTTTTTACAGGTTCTAGACACATCTGTTAGGTTTTCAACAGCAGGAAGACTACACAACATATTGAGAAGTGTGCAGCACATTGGAAGTAAAGAACCATGGGACAATACTTGTGCCAACATAAACCAGGTTTTTTATAGCTTACTGCTTTACAGCGATATCGTGGAGTATCAAACGATGGGGAATAGCTACGCCCCACTGCTTAGAACCGTGGAGATTAAAGGGAACAACAGTATTGTGAACATTCAATATAACACAGCCTATTACATCCCGTGTGTGGAAACCATTTCGACAACATCAACATACAGATAAGAGACAACCAGCGGGAGTTTGTATCATTTAAATATGGACAAATCTGGCTGTGATTGCACTACAGACGACTCCGGCTGAAAGACTAATAAAACAACATTATAATGGCTGTGGTGAAGAACTATGGAGACCGGAGGGCATATATGGAATATTACATGAACCAGGCTGGTTACGTCAATCAGCTGTATTTTAGCAGAACACCCGTAATGTATAGTACGGGGCTAGGTGGTATCTTTAGAAGTCTTTTCAGACGGGCAATGTCCTTCCTACATTGCGGGTTTGATTTGGCGAAACCGCACATGAAAATGGCACACACCAATATTGCAAAGGTCCTCACGGGAAGTGTGACAATGGCGGTTGCTGAGCGTCTCACCAAACAGAAAAAGGAGGGCCAGGATGGATCAGGCCTCATTTATAAACCATGCAGGACCGTAAAGAGGAAGAGGTCAGTGTCCCTGCTGCAGGCCCCCCGAAACCAACCAAAAAAAGCAGATCAAAAGCCTGATGTGTACAGCCGAGTAAGAAGAAGAAGCATGTTATGACTAGAAGACACAAGGGTGGGGATATTTTATAAAGAACAATGCCCTTCTTAGACCAAACCTCTGGGGAATGTGTGAAATCGGAGCGCGATCTCTTCACCATGGCCCAACCCGAACAAGCATCGATAACAGTTGCCACATGGAGGTCTCGCCTCTGGCAGCTCTATCGCTGCTAACCCCAATAGAGTTCTATGTATCGGGGTTGGCCGACATATATCTGGATTTGAACGACAAACTATAAGGCACTGCATAAGGACGGTGTCCTGATCCCTGCCAAAGTATATGCTCCTAACTTGGAGTTTCGAACATAATCAGGAAATTCATGGGCGTAGTGGCTGTCACGGGAAAGCACATGCATGATGAACTGGTCTGAATCACATGCAATGAGTATGCTCTCAGCTATACCGTACTCGCCTTCGATCTAAGACCCGACAACACATCAGCGGGTCATTTCAACCTCAAGAGGAGCCAAAACCTACACGCTGAAATACAGTTTGAATGAAACCTAACCGCCACACACTCACAGCTAGTGTGGAGCATTTTCAATAGCGTTCTCAAGATCAACGCACTAATAAACATACTCATTGATATTTAATGGATACTCTACAGATAAAAGGATTTTTGCCTAAGCATAGACACACTCAGAAAACTTTTCACTGTGTGTATGCCAGTGATACATGTCCCAAGCGCCTACCCAGGAATCGGCGGGTTGGAATTGTGGTAACCACCGATTTGCAGACCTGTGGTGGAACACATTGGATAGCGTGATGGCTGGACGGTGATATGCTAATGCGATTTGATAGTTTGGCGGACATCCCGCAACTCCCCATATATGAGTTTTAATGGACTATGTGAAAAGCCTTGTTATACCACTGTGCCAGTTCAAGACTCTAAAACCATGACCTGTGGTCAACACTGTATATTTTTTGTCAGTCAAATGTCTGAATGGAGATTGTTGTCGGCTGTTTTTAAAATGTATTCAAGCAATTGCAATCAAAACGATCAAATGGTGGCCAGATTTGTTGATAAGATGCTACCTAATGTGTATAGATGTCGTAAAATGTTCACAGTGTGTAACAAATGTAAATGTGGGTCATCTATCCAGTGATACATTGATCAATAAAATAACTTTTTGACAAAATAAAATCATAATGCGTGTGCGTAATTATGCATAATAAATAATACAAAGTAATAAAGAACCAGTCGGTTTTATGAACTGAAAACATTTATTAATGAAAAAAGACATATTTTATACAGAAAGGAAAAAATGTTATACCACAATATAGCAAAGAAGAAATGTATACATTCAACAATGGGGGGTCCCTGCATTATTTGGATAACCATATAGGTCTGCCGTGTCTTCAACATGGTCTAGATGTTTCACAGTCATGCATGACGGGGGTTGGTAAAGATTCATTAAGCCAGCTGGAATTCCATACCTTTTCGGGGCTGGGGAAGCGGGGAGTGGAGACTGTTTATAGGAGTGACTAAAGGGCTGTGTTGTTGACAAGGAGTTGCGGAAGCACCCTTTTTTAGCCATCTTTGGGCAACATTACCCACGACCGAAGTTGCAATATTTAAATCAGTAACCACTTGCATAAACTCTTTCTGGGGGCATTTATAAAAGCAGCAGGGTTGCGATTTGTAACAGCCCATATTAGATCATGCATGTTCGAGCCCCTGACAACCCTGTCTCTGTTGATGAACTCTCCCCTATTGGTCCACACAGCCATATCCTTTGCAAGATTCCTCTTATGTAACAATAGTTCTGTGCTAGGTTCATAGCTTTGGCTAGGAGTCTTCACCACATCACCCACAACTGCATCTGCCTCTAGTGGAGTCTTCACACAAATAGATTCTTTGGGCTCCATGTATAAAGTTAGTTTATGTTTCTCTGCATCGCTATGTCGGGCGGGGTTTAAGTATTTAGGCAGAATATTCATATATATGGCTGTTTTATCATGCACAGCTAAATCAGGTCTGTTTAAAACATCCTTCATTTCCACAGCGAGATGCATGGTAACAACTGTTCATATATCCCAATCTGGCATGGGTGTGGGAGTCGTCAGGCTTTCTAACTGATGCTACTCCACCAAAAACATTTTATGGGTGTGCTCCATCACTACTGACCACCGAGCTAGCTGGTGATTAGCAGTAGGGCTAGGCCTATCAAAGACCTTATGAATCCACCAGCCTGTGAGACCGAATTTCTTTGAGCCCTTAGCGATATTCGCTTATTGACCAGCTTCTTGATGACCTTCTTTTTCTTTTTCAGTACACTTATTTGACATTGTTTAGGGGGCACATGTCCCTTTAAAGTGCTCTGAGCAATCTCTGAAATAGCGGCCACCAAATCGTCAGAGGTCACGTGGTGAAAGCACGGCCGGCTACTGATGCTGTATAGCGATTAATGTTGTTTTTTAGATGTCTTTTTAGGAAAATACAGAGCGGGTAACTGTGGCAGGAATATATCGGTGCGCAATCTAGAATCCTCTAGAGTGGTTGTGTTTGAATCAACCAGAGATAGCCATAGGGCTTACTGGTCACGTCTTTAAAAGCCTCCATAAAGAAATGCATTTTGGATGGATACATCTGGTGGGCTATCACAGCTAGTTGTTGTTTATCCCGGGGGAGGGTTTAAATAACCTTATGTAGCTATTGTTTAGCATTATAGATCTGTTACTCTTGTCCCTGTTGAACAAGTTCTGCACGATGTAACAAATGCTTAGATTGCGGTGGTGGGAGTATTGAGAAAAGGCTTTTTCCAGCTCTGCATTCTGGCCCCCCCTCGGTCATCAAATCATCCACAATGATGATATTCACCATCCTAGGTGGAAGTAAACTATCGTCATTGAGACTGTCAGGCATACCCTCTACAAACTGAAGGTGTTTAATCTGCTGTTGCAAGGTGGTATTGAAAGGTTTCCAGCAGCTGTAGATCCAGATAATATTATTGGGCTATATGTGATTTCGCGGTGTGGGCGTTTTCTAAAGGATTTCTGACACAAAAACTCTTGCTGCAGCTGGAAGGCCCTGCCAGCACACACGTAAACAGATGTTGTAGCCCGGTATCCATAATGACAAATATTTGAGCACTAACAAACCATGTACATATATGTATGTGTGAGCACACCAGGTGAGGTTAAATCGCAGCAGCTGGTTAGCCTTTCAACCTTTTATGGGTTGGTAAAACAAACAGTGCTGTATCTGGGTGTGTATATTCAGTGCTTAAGCGCCAAGTGAAAACCTACAAATGAAATGCATGGTCTTCTCTAGCGTACCTAGAAGCGGCAAATATAAACATGATACAATACACCCATTAAAACTGTATAAAACCCATGCATTGTGTATCACAAACAACATATTTTTAGAAGTTATAATGAATCATCCAACATATAGAACCCCATCCCATCACCCCTGTAGAAAACAATGGGTTGCCATTTTTTCAGACACCCCATCACATCTGTTCCTGACGACTGTTGACAAATCAAAAGAACAACTCTGCTTGTCGGGCCCCCAGACATTCCATGGCCGTTGATGAATCAAAAAAAGAGCAACTCTGTTTGTTGGGCTCCCCAGGCATTACTCAGGCCCTTTGATGAATCAAAAACAAACAAACAAACAAAATAACAACTCCACGCATCAGGGGCCACAAACACTTCATGGCCCTTAATGAATCAAAAAAAGAACAACTCCCCTCGTTGGGCCCCACCCAGGCATTCCTCTGTCAAAGATGACCCACCCTCAGGCCTTCAAAACAATGCTTCACATTCTGAAGTGCTGGTTCTGGAGATCAGAACCCCTATCTGGAGCACCCTGCGATTGATATCTTGGTAGCAGCAACTCCTCTGGTGTATAACCCATGCGATGACGAAGCAATGGGTGCCATCTCCCCCTCTATACCTTGTGCTTGCGGATAGTGACGCAGTCCAAAAACCCTGCTTTTTTCTTGAGATATTTCCATAACCCTTGTTTTTGGGCTCCTTAAACTAGCCCAAAAGCCATTATCCATTGTCGGTGGCAAACCGAGGCCTTTGTGGCTTGAAGCCACCTGAGAACCAGAAAATGGTACACTCCACAAATCCTTGCCACGAAGATCCAGCCTCGATGATTGTGTGAACTCATCAGACACATCCATGAATATTCCTAGATCGATGGCATCGGTATATGTTGGTTGTGGCAGGCCACATGCCACACACAAATTGCGGCAATAGCACAGAGACTGCAATGGTTTGTTAGCCCCCAAATACTATTCTCGGGCCCTCAAAACATCCAGAAATTGTTGAATTAGGTGTAGAAATGTTCATAAAGTCAATGGACGACAAATGCTGAGCTCCTCAGGCTGGTATTTCAGGTGCGGCCTGCTATAACATCCAGTTGTAGGAAAATATTTCTATAAAAAACTGAAAAATATAGAATCAGGATAGTTCGTCTTTTACACAGCAAGCATCAGCGCATTACAATATTCATCAACAATGCTACACTTGTAGCAACACACAGCATGTTGCAATATCAGCGTCAACATATTAAATCCAATGTAACAACCAAGTAGAGGTCCCTAAGAAATTGAAATCTGAATTTGTTTATATAAAAGAATCGCAGCTACACCACTACATCAAAGGTGTGGTCTTTGGCAGAAAATCGAATCCACCACATCTTGGGGCATGTCAATATTGTATGAAACATGGCAAAACTTACAACCGTATTTATAAAAGTCCTAGCACACTTTCTACCTCGCAATTGTGTTTTTAAAGTACACATTGCAGTTTTCACATGTAAATATGCTGGCCAACACTCTGCTTTACTTTGTTTTACTTTGTGCCATGAAATGTAGCGCCTACTTGGAAGTACAAAATGAATTCAGCATAATCTAAAACATGCACTGGCACAGTCGATCAATGCATAACACATCCCCAAACATATCAAGTAAGATGTAGCACCCTGACACTCGCACCCCTTAAAAATCTGTCATACCGACAGTTTGTACAAATTAAATCTCAGCTATGGCGTTTGCCCGACATGTGTGATCTTTGGTGCATACTGTTACATCTGTGTTGATTATTTTACACACCGCAAATATTTTATCAGCGCTGTGAAACTGAGACAAGGCATTGGGTGCATGCAAATATGTTGCATCACAAAATAACAAGTGCCCCAAAAGTGCAATTAGGGTTTAACACACACACACACACACACACACATCTTAAGTAAGATGTAGAACCCTGACACTCGCCACCCTTAAAAATGTCATCAACTCTAGTACTTTATACCAATATATCAGGGCTACAGCATTTGCGCAACATGTGTGATCTTTGGCACATACTGATCCATCTACGGTGAATATTTTACACACTAAAAATATTTCATCAACTTTATCAGCACTATAAAGCTGTGACAAGGCATTGTGTGTGTGCAAATATACTGCATCACAAAAGACCAGTGCAGGATTTATTTATGTTTAATTTAATATTTGGAATGGTAACAAGGGCTGCAGGTTCCAAGCTTTAATATTGAAGTGTCTGACTGATTGTGTAGCGGCCCCTTAAACACTGAACACTTACAAAACCCTCTACATACATTTTCAACTTCTTCCAAAGCGTTGTAGTCAAAATTTCCAAAACAGTTCTAGAACATAAACTCCACGCATCGAAATAGCATTCGGCGCTACCAATATCTATGCACTATCCTAGCCGCCCTGCAAAACCACAGAGCATTCTAAGCAAACCATACATTTTCAAACACATCATTAAAAGCACATAGCTGTCTAGTTTAAAAATACACAGCCTGTCTCAGATAGGGACTGCCTCATGGTGTGCCTCATCTGCGCTGCTGTTTGAGGTAGGTGCCTTGTGCCCTTGATACTGCATTCTGCTCCATCTGCGGATTGTGTTTTTTAAAGTAACTTGTGCCCTCTGCCCATGGATTGCCCTCTCATTCCACCCTGTCCTTGCCTCCTCCCGCCTCCCAGCCCACCCCAACCCCTGATTGGTGCACAGTTACTGGGCCTAGTGCCTGTGTCCCCACAGCTGCCCGCCATTCCATCTGCACTGCTGGTTGAGGTAGGTGCCTTGTGCCCTTGATTCTGCATTCCCCTCCATCTGCGGTTTGTGTTTTTAAAGTAACTTGGGCCCTCTGCCTGTGAATTACCCTCTCTTTCCCCCCTGTCCCTTCATGTTTGTTTCTCACCTCCTCCCGCCTCCCAGCTCACCCCCAGCCCTGATTGGTGCACAGTTACAGAGCCTAATGCCTGTGTCCCCACTGCCTGCCATTCCATCTGCGCTGCTGTTTGAGTTAGGTGACTTGTGCCCTTGATTCTGCGTTCCGCTCCATCTGCGGATTGTGTTTTTTAAAGTAACTCAGGCCCTCTTCCCGTGGATAGCCCTCTCATTCTGCCATGTCCTTTCCGTGTTTGTTCCCCACCTCCTCCAGCCTCCCAGCATGCCCCGAGTCCCTGATTGGTGCACAGTTACTGGGCCTAGTGCCCGTGTCCCTGCAGCTGCCCGCCATTCCATCTGCTCTGCTGTTTGAGGTAGGTGCCTTGTGCCCTTGAATCTGCATTCCGCTCCATCTGCGGATTGTGTTTTTTAAAGTAACTCAGGCCCTCTTCCCGTCGATTGCCCTCTCATTCCCCCATGTCCTTTCCGTGTTTGTTCCCCACCTCCTCCCTCCTCCCAACATGCCCCCACCCCTGATTGGGGCACAGTTACTGGTCTTAACTGACCTTCCCAGGGCAGCCCTCTGCCAGTGCACCCCCTGCGGCTAAGAGCCCCTAGGCAAAGGGCGGCTCCTAAGAGGCAGCGCCAGCTAGAGTCTGCAGGTTTCAGCAGCGGAAGTCAGTGGCCAGCCATCAACCAGCAGAGACTGGTAAGGTAGGAGTGGCCCGGGTTAGGAATAGAGCCATCAATCTACCCTGAATACCCTGAAACATAGCAACCTTACCTACAATTCAATATTGCTGTAATTATTAGCCTGTGCCACTCTGAGATAACGCTACAGCTATGCCGGATTTACACTGCACTGTGAAACCTAGGCCCTTCTCCCACTATACAGGACTCTCAGACCTAGGTGTGTTTTTATCCGGTATTTAAATTGCATTGTGAAAGGACTTAAATTGCACTGTGAAACCTAGGCCTTTCTCCCACTATACAGGTCTCTCAGACCTAGGCGTGTTGTCTCCGGTGTTAAACTACATTTTGAAAGTAGTGCTGTTTTAGCAAATCATTCATCTAGCAAACTGTTCTACTATTCTCTGAGATCTTGTCATTGTGTTCATTTGTCCACTATTGTCTCATCTCTCCTTGTCCCGTCTGCTTACGCCCCTCCCTGTGTCCTTCCGTAGTGTTCTCCCTGCCCCTAACCCCTCCTCAATCCTCATTCCTCTTCTCTCCTCTCCCTACCTACTCTATGGTGCTCTCTGTCTCTCCTATCTTTTCTAACTGCTTCTCTATTGACTATCCTGCTCTCCTCACTAAATCTGGTAGGAAGAATTTTAAAAAAGCCAACCGGGTCTCCAACCCATGTCTCCCTGTCGCTGACACCTATAACAGTGCATCCTCCAGGCAAACCCTCACCAACATCCTCTTTGTCGTTCCCTCGCCAGACCAATGGACTCTTCATATGGTCTCTGTGCTCCCTCCTTTCGCTTCTTCTTCTCCCAGTAATGGTGCCACCTGGTGAGAGGACTTCCTGGCCTCCTTCCACTCCTCTAAGGTCATCATTAATGTTTACTTGAATGGTACCGTCTTGTTCGAAGGCCCTCGGGCCAACCTCCTCCTCTTTTACAGACGCTTCCCATGCCTCATCAATTTAGTTTCTTCTCCTGCTGTCCCATTTCTTCCCTCCATGGCTTCCTTGCCTCCCTTTGCTATCGCCTCCTTGGCTACCTTGCCCTCCCCTCCTTCCTCTTCTGCCCCCCCTCAGGCTTCTTCTACACCTCTGCAGGGCATACCTCTGATTTGTAGACCTCCCAGAAGTCTTTCAAGGATGGCAACCTTCTCCATATTGCCACTCTAAACTCTCGCTCAGCTGTCAATCACTCCTGTGACATTTGATGTATCCTTGAAGAACTTGACCTTGATCTCCTCGGGCTCACCGAGACATGGTTCATGGCCAGCTCTGCCACAAGCTTTGACACTCTCCTCCCTGACTGCTACAAGATCCTCTCTGCGCCCAGGTCCAATCGTTCCGTAGGGGGTGTATCCCTGATCTTCCCCGAGTGGATTCCTGCCTCTGTCATTCCTAAGCAGGCTTACTCCTCTTTCGAATGTCTCGTCTGCAGACTCTCTCTCTCTCCTAGCCATTCCATTACTGTGGCTACCATCTATCGACCATCTGGTCAAATCTTCTCCTTCCTCTCTGAGTGGGAGAACCTCTCCTCTTCCCTCCTGGTCTTGACCACTCAACTCCTACTTCTTGGAGGTTTTAACATCAATCTGGATGTTTCCAGTCCTTCCTCTGGACTCGTTTGCAACCTCTGCAACCCTCTCCGACTCTCTATCCTCCCCTCTGGCCCGACTCACTCTGCAGGGCACACTCTGGATGCTCTGATGTCTACAGACCTTCCCCGTTCTATCTCACCACTCCTCTCTCCTGGAGTGATCAGGTTCTCCTTTTCTCCCAGCTCACTCTCTCCAACCATCAGGCCTAGCCAACCCCAGCACTGCCTCCTACCTTCTCGGTTATCTGACCCATGAAGCGTGTGTCAGTTGAGGCTTTCACAGCCACTTTCTCACCCCTCCTCCCCCTTTGGCTGACTCCCACCCTGACACAGTCCTTTCTATGCTCCACTCTGCTATATCTGATACTCTTGATGTTCGTTCCCCTGTCATGAGGATCCGCTTGAAGCCCAAAGCCAAGTACAACTCCTGGTATGACTCAAACCTCATCACCCTTAAACAAAAGTGAAGAGTGGCTGAGAGGAAATGGCATGCTTCCTGTACATCCCCTGACAAACTGGCCTGTCGCCTGCTCCAAACGCAATACCGGCTCTCTGTCTACACCAAGAAAAGAGCCCTCATCCAAGCCCGCGTCTCTGTGGCCAATCCTGCTGCTGTCTCTACATCTCCTGTCCCCTCCAAAGCTCTCTGCATGGCCCTGGCTTCTCATTTCATCTCTAAACCTCAGGACCTGCCCTCTCTCTCTTCCTCTCCTACTCCACCCTCTACTCACCGCTTTTCCTCTGGCCCTTCTGTGGCCACCCCTCCTCTCTCCTTCTCTGCCTTTCCCTGTTCTCCCCAGGCAAGGTTTCTAGACAAGTCTGATCTATGAAAGTTGCATCAAAACAGGTTCACCCTGTTCCTCTAAAACCATCAAGGAACACATTGACACCTTGGCTCCTGGTCTGGCTGACTTCTACAATGACTCATTTGCCACTGGAGTCTTCCCCTCCCCCTGAAGCACTCCCTTGTGCCCCCTCTTCTTAAGTAACCCTCAGCCGACCCCTCCTGCCCTGCTAACTACCGCCCAATCTCCATCACTCCTTTCCTGGGCAAACTCATGGAAAAGCTAGTCATCTCCCAGCTTAATCTTCACACTGAATCGGTTGGTTGACTCCATGGCCATCAGTCTGGCTTCAGAGCCACCAAATCCTGACACTTGATGTCTGCACTTACCCCTGCACTTGTTTTATTAATTCTATTCATTTATTACTGATGATCCTATGTACTGCACTGTCCCTCCCCTTTCCCCCTCTGCACTTTCCCTTTCCCCCTCCCCTGCACTTGCGCAATCTCAATGTCACCTGGACTAGTAAGATCGCTGTCTCTGTCTTCCTTCTGGTCCCCCTCCCTTGCCTCGTTGCACCTTGAAACTCGTGTGCATAGGAGCGTTATAAATGCCATATCATATCATGACTCAAAAAGACCTGCCTATCAATAAATACAGTTTAAAAAAGCCTTATCAAGCCTGAATAAAAATGCATAAATTGTACAAACCACAAAAACAATAGATTAAAGTATTGAATAACAGTTCTAGAACATAAGCTCCATGCATAGAAATAGAATACAGCGTGACAAACGTCTATGCGCTATCCTGGCCGACATGCAAAACCACAGAGCATTCTAAGTAAACTATACATTTTCAAACACGTCATTAAAAGCACATAGCTATTTAGTTTAAAAATGCACAGCCAGTCTCAAAAAGGGCCTGCCTCATGGCCTGTCTCAAAAAGGGTCTGCCTCATTTCCTTCCTCATGGCCTGTCTCAAAAAGGCCTACCTATCGATAAATACAGTTAAAAAAAAGCCTTATTAAGCTTGAGTAAAACCACATAAATGGTACAAACCACAAAAGCAAAACATTAAGTATTGAAATACCCTGCAAACTTTTTGCTGCTGTTGAAATAAAACGCTGAATACACATTAAGGCCAGTTTCCAATCAGCAGGGTTTGCAGGGTGTTTTGCCAATGTTTAAAGACCACCGATCGAATCCAGCCAAAAAGCACAGTACCCTGCAGAGTTGCAGTCATATTCCCCAGGTCAATTAAACAGTTTCCACAGGGGTGCATCAATCCAGGGCTCTGACACTGTGGTCGACAAAACCCCATGCTGGAGTCAGAAAACACCTCTTAAAGGGTCAAAGCTCAATGTTATTTCATTATCAACACACACAGATTTCCTGAACTGATGTATGCGTTTTGTAACCAATCTAATTTTAGCTGTTTCCAGTGTCCATGCTGTTTACTGGGGGCCAGTGACATTATTTGTATTAACACATACAGATTTCCTGAACTCATGTATGGGTTGTGTAACAAATCTAATTTTAGCTGATTCATGTGTCCAGGCTGTGTCCTGGGGACCAGTGCCATTTTTCTCATCAACAGAAGTACAGCATGTTATTTCATGCATACTCTGCATACTCTGCAAGAATTAGCGAGTGTCACTGGCCCAGGAAACATCTAAAATTATGTTCAGCCTGCAGCTGCTTTCTGTGCCAGCCATCAGACATAAGTTAAAAATAGCCTTGCTAACTGCCATTAGTTTTAGTTGGTAAGCATTGTTCTTGTGTATTTACATGGACGGTTTGTTTATACAGCTGGCACAAATGCCCTGTATTCTGGCTATCTAAATATAAACCCAAAAATAAATAATATCACCTGTCCCTGAAGCTGACATCACTAGACACATACCGCCCATTTCACAACATGAATGCACGTCTCGTGTCAATGTTCTCTGTGCGACCAGCTAATGACGTGTTTCCATGGAAATGGAAGGACGCCTCTTTCCTCAATAAGTATAAACAGACTGTTTCTCATCAGACATCAGAGTTGCTTTTTCAATCGTTTCATTGTTTTTTTTTTTATAGCCTGTGTCTTGTTTCTGCTGTGTTCAGCTATCTTTGTTGCTTGGAGCCCCTGCGAACAGATACTTATACTAGCATTACAATCTATTTAAATGTTGTTGTATAATGGCAACAATACAGCCCTGCCAGTACAAACCAGAGTATTCTGAGGCAGAATTAGTGGATAGAGAAAGATGCGGAAACGATGGGGCATCGGACGACAGTTGGGAAGACGAATCACTGGATCCTGAGCCTAGTTGCATGGAAAACATTTCCACCTGGTGTACCTGCAATTGGTGCGAGGTCATGCCAACCAAGGAGGAGAAATGCTGGTGCAGAGAAAACTCTGGATGTTTGGCCGACATATCGGAAGAAGATACACCACTTCTATGTGTTACCGAGCTGCATGACTTCAGGGCAGCATGCCTGACAAGGTTCGTGTGGAGGATTATAATGGTGCTTATGCACGAACTTCACACAACAGTTCGCCCTCACAATCCAAGTAACGAGTAAGTGTACTCTAGATGTGATGTATGAGGCCATGCACATTTATTGTCGTAACTTTGATCTATCACTGCCAAATTAACGTAGTCTGCCAATTGAATACATTTCTCGCACTTTACGGGAAATCAGAGGGTCATGTTATGTGTCTTTCACGTGCAACTAAGAAACAATATCTCTCTGTGACCCAAACGATATGGATTGCATGGGTGTTCACTTTTGTAATGTTTCTACACTTCAAAGCTCAAGTTGATTGATCCATGAAGTAACATTTGTACAGGCAACTATGCCATAGGATACAGGGTGCATTTTCAAGTAAGGTTTGTACACTTATCAGGTTAATTTAAATACTGCATGTGTGTTTCTCTTGCACAGGTGGTACAGGCTGGTGGCCTACCATTCATTTACATGGTGGCTTTATGGGAGGCTTGGATTCCGCATTCGACGAGTAATACCCGCCTGTGACGTTCGAGCCATTCATGTCAAATTCCCCAGTGACAGCGGACAGTACAGGGGATTTTCCCACACTGCGCTGCAAACCGAAGTATACAATGTGTAGTATATTTGGGCCATCAACATCAGCAACAAAATAAATGATAAAAGAGCTTTTATGAATAGTTGTTTCAATTTTCCAGTGAATCAATGTCTATGAGGGACAATAAAGAATGGTTGGTGCCCTTTTACCCTCACCTCCTCTGCAACAATCCATTCCCCCTCCACTACCAATGGCAGTTAACTAACTAACTAACTATCTAAATAAGTTCTTATATAGCGCAATCTAACCCAAAGGTCTCAGGGCGCACACATGGACAAACAACAAAGAACACAAAGCAGATCAACGTGAGGGGAGTTAAAAATGTCACTTAGGCAAAGTGACTAGGGGGGTCCTTTCATGTGTTATGGGTTGTTCAGATACTTATTGTTGATCTTAGAGTGGGAAAGTCGAGCATGTGTGGCTGTGCGCTCCCAAGGGGGCTGGCAGGGTAGGAACGGCCAAGGTGCCAAACTCCATGTACATTTCACAGGTATCTTCCGCACAGGGGCCATTGTTCACATGGCCTCCCCACACCCAGTGTCTCCAGGCTCCCCTGAAGCAGGCCACGCCCCTGCAATCCACATAAGTGTGTCTCCCTTCAGCAGTGTTACAGCCCTTTTCTGCACGCATCTTGCCCATCCATCCTCCCTCCGCAATCAATGGCAGTTCGCACGTGTGTCTGTGCGCTCCCAAGGGGGCTGGCAAGGTAGGAACGGCCAAGGTGCCAAACACCATGTACACTTCAAAGGTATCTTCTGCAAAGGGGCCATTGTTCACATGGCCTCCCCAGACCCAGTGTCTCCAGGCTCCCCTGAAGCAGACCTCACCAGAAACATGTCACACATTCACATACACACCCACTTTTCTAATCCTTTATAAACCCCTTGATATTTATCCAGAGAACATCTCTGAGCACTGGAAGTCAACTCTTGATCGTGCTACCTGTTCTCCTGTTCCTAACTCCCCTGCTTGCTGAATCTAATTTTTTGTTAGTCAAGGTAAGGGCAGGTCACCTATTAACTTCACTATATTCATGTTTCTGATCTCAAATTTTCTATCTATTTCGACCGAATGTACCGAGTAGTGTAATGTTCATTCATCTCAATGACTTTACCATTGTCTAATGTTTCAAGTGTTCTGATCTCGATATATAGCACATTTCATCAGTGTCCATTGTAAACAAAATCACACCTTTCTCGAACCATATCTATAAGCATGTTTCCTTTTGATGCATGAAAGTATTTCAACGGACGAGTAACATGTTACGATTTGCGTTATATTAATTAATTCTGTATGAAAGTAATCCCAGTGTATACTCGACTACACTACACAGGTTTTGCTTCTTTGACCAAAACAAACATTGCATAGAAAACTGTGATATAATTCCATCAATCTCATGCATACAGTACACATTTTTTGTAATTATTTATACTTTTTTTACACAGATCTTATAGATTTTTCAAGAATGCCTGCTTGTATGGTTTTGGGTTGCCGTTCTAGGAGCCATGTCAAAAGTCAGGGCACAATCCTGCATACATTCCCAAAGGATATTAAGAAGATGGGTTTGATATTGTGGTTTTGCGGTGGACGAAATTGAAAATAGAGCCCAGGCTTCTTGGGAGACTTGAGGGCCGATCGATTCCACATCTGCAGCCTGCACTTTACCCAGGCTATGTACAACCAATCAAACTACACAAAAAAGCATCGACCCAGAATGTTTTGTAAATTGCTTCCAAATGCAATTCTAACTCTATTGATGCACACGCTGCCTCAAGTGAGTCCCGGGTGATGAATTAGCTGTAGGCGGTGGGGTACTGAAAACGTAACTTCATGAACGGATGGATGCTTTCGGTGTAAATGTGTCTTAGCAAAGTTTGCATACTTACCAGATTGTATTACATTTTAACTATACCACATTTTACTATACATCCGTCTCTGGTTTATGGAGCCTCAAATGAAGTAATTACGACCATGGAAAACAATGCCATAGTACCCTTCACAAGAAGCAAAATGTTTTCGTAATCGGTTGCTTGACATCTCCATTTTTTTAGGAAAGCATACTGACAGAAGCACAGACCCTCGAAAGTGACGAAACCACAGACACGTCCAGTATACCAATGGTGAGCCCTACAGACTTGCAGAAGGTCATATTCTCAACAGTTGGATCTTTCCACACATCTAATGAAAATCTATTTTTCCGTTTTACCATTTCATGACAATGCACTGAAAATGAAGGAGCAAGATTCTGCATCCATTTATTTTCAGGAGCCAACAACAAATTCAAGCACCTATCAGGTAACTTTATTTCATTTTTCAATTACAAGAATGTGTTTTGCTTGGAATTTCAAATAATATGAAATCGTTTATGTATCCTGTCGGTTGTTTACACTAGGTGCCATTTATGGGTTTCTCTTTATATATACCATAGTCTGCATCCCATTGTCGCTGTTCCGTTTCACTGTTTTCATCTGTACTAAAACAAGTACTGTGTTACAGGGGGATGCTGGTACTTCGACTACAATTACATCATCCTTTTCAGATGGTCCAGAGTATGAGGTATGCATACCTACATTTCCCTTGAATGAAAGAACGTAAATCCTACATAGGATACTATTAGACAGTGACAATCATAAAAACGTGCAGTGTTTCAAACTTTTCAGATTTCAGTTCTAACGTTACACTTCCTCGCTAATGCAGAATTCATTGCAAAATGTTTGAGTGTAACATGACAATCAGTATGTTTTGCATGGTGATCTCTGATCAAGTACACTTGCCATCAATCAGATGAAATTTAAAATGTATATTTTTACTAAATGACGTACACTGTTTGCGAGGGTATGTGTGTAAGCGCTGTGTGCGATGAAAGATTTTAATTTCCAATACGGTTGACTTTTTTTTAATGAATGTTCTATTCAAGGAATGTACACAAGGTGTGGAATTAGAATTGGAGGCAGATGGATCAAAGGTGGTGAATCAGCTTGCTTGGTGCACTCGTTACAAAGAAGAAAACAAGAGTGACTAACAATTAATTTCATTTTCTAGAAGTTTTTGTATTTAAAGTGCTATCTGCTTTATGTGTGCTATACATTGAACATGTTTTTACAACACATATCCTAGAGGCCCAGTTGGAAAAGAAGTATAAAGACACAGAAAACAAATTAAACCAAAGATGTTGCTTGCCGAACAGATTTCACCATGGAACAACTACTATTTGAGGTGCAACGTGGTACGGTCAATAAGCAGACTTGTGATGCTTATGCCCAATGGCCTGAAACTGAATTGAAAGTGATCGGCGAAGCTAGCAAAGTGTTCTTGGACCATTGCTACAATGTGAGAACTCAACAAGATGAAACTGAATATAATGAAGATGCATTGGAATTCCTCGCAGACCCCTTGACATAGTCTACACCTGCAAATAAAGGTTGACCCAATAAACATTTGAATTTGACGGTTTCCCCAATTCGTGTGCAAATAACAAAAGTTGAACTAACAGAGACTGAAGCTTCAATGCAGTTGACTGATGAACTTGCCAAAGATCTCGACTTCAGTTTGGCCAGTTTGGGTGATTTGTCCACCAGAGTTGAGTCACAAACCACATTCTTGCAGGACGATTGGCTAATAAAGGAGCAAAAATACATTGCATTCGACAACTGCCTGGTAGACATTATACTGATGCTGAAATGTGTCCATACATTGAGGGGAAAATATGCGGCCAGCCATTGGTGCATGTGTATCATGTATTACAAGGCACTAACCTGAAAATCCAAGCCAGCTATGTCCACCTCCATCATACATTTTCATGGTCCCCACAACCGATGCTGGGCAAAGGAGCAGCTGGAAATCTATTATGTTCAGCAGCTTTACTTTTCAGTGGGTCGTGGGAGTTCAGGTCCTTGCTAAAACCCAGTACTACATATTTCAAAGGGAATTCTTATTCCCCGCTATTAGTCAAGCATGGAGAATTGAACAGATGTCAATTGAAAGCACAGTCTCTGGCAAACGGTTCAGGCTAGCTGGCGATGGACAGTGTGACAGCCCTGGATTTCCAGCAAAGTACTGCACATACCACTTTCAAGACATGAAAACTGAAAGAATTGTGAGTTCAGAGATCGTGCAGGTGTCCCAATGTAAATCCTCAGTGGCCATGGAGAAACATGGCTTCATAAAATTCCTCGAACATCTTCAATCGAGGGAAATGCAAATAGACCTCATAGCCACTGATAGACATGTTTCAATAGCCAAGGCCATGTGAGAGCAGTTTCCAAACATTCGTCATCAATTTGATGTATGGCACGTTGCCAAATCAGTGAATAAAAAGAAATAACAGCAGCTGGTAAAAAAGGGGTTGGAATTATTTTACAGTGGTCTCAGTCTTTGAGCAACCATCTTTCGTGGAGCTCCAAAACTTGTGATGGGACTGTGGAAATTGTATTTGAAAAATGGCGCGCATTGATGCACCACTGTTCCAATGTTCACTCATGGACAGAAAAACCTAATTTTCATGAATGTGCACACAGACCTTTATCGGAGGAGCAGGAACGCAAGAAGAAGTGTTTGGCGCCATGTTCACCTCCACACAAAGCTCTTGAGAAGATTGTGTATCACAAAACTCTTTCAAGACATCTAAAGGGACTCACTGAATTCTGTCACAACGGAGATTTTGAGGTGTTCCACAATATGTGCCTAAAGTGCAAGCCCAAAAGGTTGCATTTTGGCACAGACGGCATGCAATCCAGAACATTACTCGCCATATTAGCACATAACGAGAACCTACATAGAGAATAATCAAGAACTGCCAGAAACTTTGGTATGCTTCGTTACACCATGGCCTTTGCAACACGAAGCAAGAAATGGGTGGCAAAGCCAATATACCAGGAAATGGAATTCAATTTTGTGAAAGATCTCGCTTTGACTGTGTAGGCCATGCATACTCATGGAATGGATCCAGATTTTGTTTCTAGGATGCATACATTGCTCACTATAACTTTTGGGATATGTTCCCCAATGTTTGCACATTGTACACCAACAATGGAATGCTATTAAACTCCAATTTCAACTGCAGCCTACGCTATCACTACCCTAGAGAGAATTGCAGAAAGCAAAAGAATCCCCTACAACTCGGCACAAGCCGCAGAAATAATAGCCTTGACCAGAGCCTGTGAGATTTCTGAGAATTTAAACATGAACATATATTCACCTTAGAAATCAACATCACCAGCATGCTGGTAGCTTCTTGGGAGGATAGCTCAGGGGGAACGTGCTTGTCTTGGAAGCAAGACGACGCGTCACAACACAGGTTCGATTCTCGGGTCTGCGCTTAGAAACCATTGGATATTAAGCGTGTTATAAATAACCCATTATATTACAATAGTCTGCCACCAACTGGGGCACAGCCCTCGCCACACTCTCACTGTGGCTGATGCAATGAAAGCACATTTGCACCCGGGGAGGGTGAGCAAACCAATCAGGTTTTACACAAACCCTGCACGCTGTTCCAGCCACCTGAGGCCCCTTCCCTGTTGATCCTTTTCCCCCCCTAATCTTGGGAGTCAACGTGGAGCCTCTAACTGTTGCCTTCCCGTGCCCCAAATCACCAGAATACCATTCCCACCCCCCCCACTTAGCTGCGGGACCGGGTCTTTGCGCTTCCGTCCCGAAGCTCCTCTGCCTTGCCACCATTTTGGAACATGTTTTCCATGACAGACGTCATCCGAAAAGGGACATACTCCCGTTTACATTTCAATGGTGGTGGGCATTTATTTTGACATTTTTTTTCTGACTGTAGATGGGCTCGCGTGCAGCTGATCTCCCGTTAGAAGGGGTGGCCATGCGCTTTAACAGCCTGCAGCCTGAGCTGAGGCCCACGTGAAGCAGCCTGGCGGGCCATTAAAGCCCATGTCAGCATACACTCTATTCTCAGAACAGATGACAATCAGCAGTGGTTGAAGTGTACGAAAAAAAGTAGCGCAACTATGTTCCCTATTAGATTTCTCTTGCTCCCCATAAACCCCATTTGCACGCCCTCCCCTCGCACAATACAAACCTTCAAACACATGTGCATGCTGTTTAAGGAAACATTCAGTGCAGTGCACTAAAGTGCAAGTTTCATCTTCTTCCTACACTTTTTATTTTTTAATTAAACTATTCCGGAACAGTTTCTTTTTAGAAATAAATGTATAGGAGTAGAGGAGCACTGCTCCCAACAGCTGCCGCCCATTTCGACCACTTGCAATCAGGCACTCCATTACAGACCCTGATCCACGTTTTCAGTCCAGTCTGTGTACTTCAGATTTCCTCTAGTAGTTGGGTGAAAGAAGTTACACCTTTTGGGTAATATTTATCTAAGAAAAAGATTTTAATTTCAGTTTGCAACATGTTGGCAATGTTGAAAGCGCAGTAAATTTGGTTCAAGCAGATTTGGGAGTAGCAAAAGCTGGGCAGGGAAATATTGCTTTGATATTGGATGCATTTGCAGCAGCCGCTTTGTGAGGAACCCGCTGAGGTAGTAGTAAACGATTGCTCCAGAAGCAGGGGGCATTTGGTGATTAACGGATGTCTATAGAGGCAAGCATCTTTTTTTGGGAAATAAATCTGGAATTGTAATGGATCACTTTCGGTGAACAGCTCCATTTTACTGATTTGCTGACAACATTAACACTTTTGTTGACGGGCTTAATTGGTTGACGCTGCGTTTGACACACTGTGCACGTGATATGTGTGTGAATGGTTCGCATGTACAACTTAGTCGCAAACTGCACCTACATTTTGGGGGGAAGTGAGGCTATAAAAAGCATGTGGTGCAACACTTTCAGGGTCCAAATTGTGCGTGTTGACAGATTTCCTTGCGTGAGACGGTACAATGACAGACTGACTGACTGTCGTCAGGAACTTCAGTAAAATAGAGGCGTTAAACGAAAATGATGCCTAGAGCACACAGATACTGACACACACACACACACACAAACAGAAATAAACATACCCACAATCTAAAAGAGATAATCAGGCGCACAGCCACTAAACAACTCAGAATGAAAATTAACAAACAATTTAGGAGAATTGAGATTTCCGATTCACGCTCAAAACACATGATGCGAACCCCTTTCTCCCACCATGCCAACTGCTGCACTCAGATGCATCTTGGAATGCTACTGCAGTTCGCCTACCTTGAATGTTTTGGGGTAAGCCAGTCACACACACAGCTCATTTCTGTTGCACATGGGTTTTCTAATGGGTATGTGCGCAATAGAGATACACTAATAACATCTAATGCTAAACCCCTTTTCAAAAGGCTCACAATAACCTTGTGGCGCAATTAAACATATTGGGCCTCATTCCGAGTATGGAGGTAGTAATGGCGCTATTTGCGCCATGACTCCCTCCCATACCGGTACCGATTCCGCCCTGGTTCATGGGGACTTACCAGTCTATTCCGACCTTTGCAGAACCGGCAAGTCCCCATTGAAAAAGCCATTCCCCATTCCCATTTGAGCCCCCATAGGGCTCAATGGGAAGGCGCTAATAACGGTACCGCAAATTGCGGTACCGTTATTGGCTCTGAATTCCCTCAACGGGTCCCGTCCTTAACGGCTGGTGAAACCAGGCGTTAAGGAAGGGACCTGCTAAGGGAACTCGGAATAGGGCGCAAAGGGATTACCGGCACCGTTGTCCTTAACGGTGCCCGGTATCCCTTTGCACCCAACTCGTAATGAGGCCCATTAGGTGCTTATTAGCGCAATCGTTTCGGAGAAAATACTGACTAAAGGTGAAAACTGGTGGGCAAACAATGCTTGTTGCAAATCCGAAACTCGACCAATAGAAAATCTCCTTCCAAATGTATGAAATCCCACAACAATCCTAAGAAAACATGTGACAACTTTCAATAGTGAGCAGAGACACGCACCGCAATCCTTTTTTGAGCTCAGGCCAAGGAATTCTAAGGCTAGAAGGAAATTAAAAAAATCCTTTCTTTTGCAAACTATGAGGCATTATTTTTACTTGTGAGGTGCTCTGTGATACACAATGAGGTAAATAAATAGCGAGTGTCAAGCTAGCCCTCCCTCTTTTTACAGGTGAGTTCACCTATCTCTGGAAAAAGTGCAGTTTGTAAAAAGAAAATACTGCACATGACCTCGCATTTTAATACAATAATTTTATTTAAAAAACATGTCATTAAAAAAGACTAATACATGTGGCCTTACGATAAACATGGAGTACAATGTTTTGTTCGTCACAGAATGTTCACAGGTTGCCACACAGTACACATTTCACACATGAAAAAGTTATCCTTATAACAAATAGCAGCAGAATCTGTGCAAAACAATTTTTCTTACTGTACAACGATACCATGATTATACATATAAAATACAGAAAATGTGTTCTAGGGCTTAGTGCAATGAAGTGCTATATGTGCAATACAACAACCATATTTGGAAACGTGTTCTATTCTTGCAGGTAGGAAATGGACATGCGGATTAGCCTAACATATTTGGACCTCCTAATTGATGGAACTTGATCTAATGATTCAACATTGTTGTTCACAGTTCTTATATTGGCTTCTGCAAGTTAACATTTTCCTGCGGTTTAGATTGTATTTTTTATATTCCGCAATGGGGAAGGATATTATACACACAATCTGGTCGACAGAGTGTTTCGGCCCTTAATTGAAGATACGCCCCTTGCTGGCATTCTTCTTGGATAGTTTATACATGGGCCTTCATCAGGACATATATTGAATTGAAAAGCAGTATACCAATTATACGGCTACCCCTTCATCTTGTCTTTTGAAACTGTGGGGATACAAATATGAACATCCAATTACTGAATGTGGTGCGAAATTGCCTTTTTCCAGATTAGGCTACTGACCTGAGTTTAATTCACACATGGAGATGGTTAACATTCCTTTTCTTGGGAAGCAATTAAAGCTGCATGGCCACTCATGGTTTCTTCAGCTGGTGGGCATGAGAGGCTACTGTCATACCTGCAGGGGATTCATAGTGATCTAATTAGGACCATATGTGGGTTAATGTCTATAATATTGTGCAGACTACTACACACTCTTTTTTTTTTTACATTGTATACTGATCTTATTGTTGTATCCGGCTTTCCTGCACCTGGGGCTCCTTTGCATTCCATGTGTATGTGAGACCTAATCGCAGGTAGCAAAAACAAAAGAAAATTAAATTTATCAATTGGACCATGCGTCACTCAATAGTAACATGGGTCACGTGATTGTTACTGATATTCAATTTATCGTAATGCTGTGGAGTATTATGGAGTATTATAATCCATGCTGGGGCATTTTTAATTCAAATGTCCCAAAGCGTGAGTGTATCAACTAGATAGGCAGGGGGCTATCGATACAACAAGCAAAGGCTGAGCTCAAATATCCTTGCCTCATCTCACACCTGTGTATCGCGGTTGTGTCAAAAGCAATACTTTACTTTAGAAAGTATATAAAGCAGTCACATATTCAAACACTAGGACAAAGTGCCCAATATTGACACGTCACAGTCCATCTGCTCAATGGCGGCCGCGATCATCTAAGATGATGAACTAACACACTGCGGAGCACACATGGGCTAAATTCAGCAAGCATCAGGAGTGTGCAGAAGTGCCCAAGTACAGTAAAGAGCACTATGCCGTGGCGGACAGGATGATATAATGGACAGTGAATGCAGAGTGACATGCAGGTGTGCGGAATACTAGGGGTCCGACAGAACACTGTAGTATTTACAGTTGAATAGTTAGTTGCACAAGGCTCATTTGCTGGAAAGCGGCACGCACAATCAGGCAGTAGCGGAAATATAAGGCCAGTTGCGCTAATGAGCATAAAGGCAGGAGGTGCCTGCAGGTAGAGGTCTGTACCTTAAGACGGATACATCTGTGGACGGGGCGGTCGTCAGATGCAGGGTTCCTGGCAGGTGGCAGGGTCCGGCAGGGACAGGCTTGGACAGGTGGTAGCCTTTCAGACATTGGCCTTTCAGGAAGAGGGCCGGCTCATGCCTCCGGTCACAGATTGGGCAGCTTGTAGAGTGATGTAGAGTGATTGGTCAGCTTGTAGAGTGATTAACGCGAATGCTCCAAAATCAGGATACGAAGCACAAAGTGATAAAGTATAAAGAGGGAGGATTAAAAATAGAAGATCATAAAAGAATACAATGCACAACTAAAGAAGGCCAGAGTGTCCTCTAGTGTCATACAAGACCGCTGATGAGGATAGAACTAGCAGTGTGATATGGGGACAAATGGAAGGGTTGAAATATCGAGTTATTTGGTGAAAGTATGTTCATGCCTTAACTTGATTACATAAAAAACATCAACGAGTTGAAATAAGGAGCTTTACATGATTCCCTTTGTGTTTCAGGTCAAATGGGTCAATTTTCCTGAAAGCTAATTTGGGCTGCGCCAAGATTTTGCAAAACGCAGTGAGTAGCAGCACTGATGGATCTTTGGTGGGCCTGTGGGTCCAGAGCATATGCCCAGCTTCTGTCTGACTGGAGTGAAGTGTGCGCTCTCGTCACTTTGCACAGCCCTGTGCCTGTGGTGCCTCGCAGTAGCACTGCCAGGAAGACTGCACTGCAGGGGAATATGGCACATCAAAATGAGCCATGAAAAACAGTGGGGAGAATGAAAAGGGAAAGCAATTACTTCTCAACGAAAAGTTCTGACATCCTGCCTGCTATCCCAGATGAGAATTGCCTGTTCTCTTCTGAGACAACATTTTTCACCTCATTGCAACTTCCAGAGTGCAGGCTTCAACCAATGCAAAATGGCTGCAGCTAACGCACTACAAGCTATGGCAATTAGCTAATCCAACTGCAAAACACAATCAAAGAAGAGATGAGGGACTTGCACTTGGGGCCCTTCAGAATCAGTTTGTCTTGGACCTCCTAACAGCCATTGAAGGGTGTTTGTGCACCAATTTTGGTTCAAGTTGCTGCATCGCAATCCCTGATGGTGAGGTCTCTAATGGAACTTTAAGTTTAGCTATACAAGAGATTGGGACACTCCAGGGAAAGATGACAATCAAGGTTAATGGAGTGCAGGCAAAAGACTGGTTAGACAGAGTATTCTCATGGGTGCTGTAGGGAAAGCATGGAATCACAAGTATGACACAATGGATACCATTTGTAAAACCTTTATTGAAAATGTTGCATTCAGAGAAACTCCTAGTTTGCCTTATACCTAAAATGGGTGTAGTCTTGACCATCAAACGATAAACAAAACAGTCCTAGTGAAGTCTGTCAAATCAAAATGGCCTATGCAAACAAAAACCTAATGCCTGCCCTATCTCTTGTACAAAAAGTGTAAAAAGATTAAATGTATGCAAAGGAAAAACCAGTATTCAAAAGAATGAAGGTAGTTGAACCAGCTCTCCTCCTCACGTTAAGCCTCACAGAGTGAGGCTGTGCTTGCAGGCAAGATGACACAATCTGGCTTGTTTCTAACACTCTAAGCAGTTCCAAATCATGGATTAAGGCCTGCCTGGCCTTCCACGTTAAAGTCTCTTTCTTGACTTTCAAAACTGTTCCAACGTAAAGTTCCCAAAGGTCGGACTCAGACATCTCACGTCACAGTTCAACACAAACATGCCAGGGGCTCCCTTCCCCAAGCTTATCACAGATTAACACAAACTTGCCAGAGGCTCTCTTCCCCAATCTTATTGTACTTTGGGTCTCCCTCTGTTGGGCTCGGACCCTTTTTGGATATCAAAGACTTTCGAATGTACGTGGCTCTCTTTACAGACCACTGCAGGACCATTTCAACATCAACAATCTCACTGCTGCCTTTTACTTCAAAGTTCACTCATAGGTCTGCCTTTCTTTGCGTCTCATCCACTGGCGTACAGCCTGCACTTGTGATATGATGCTGCTACTCCATTCGCTATAACAGACACCGGTCTCTCAGGTTGCTTGCCAACTCACCGGCTCTGTGTGCTTCTTTTTTGTTTTCCTATTTCCAATTCACGAGTCAAGAATAGTACCACAGGCTTGGCCTCACCTCCCAAACTCTGCCGTTCACCCGGGATGGTCGCTTGTGTCCTTGAAACACAAAGCTATCTTCACTTGTTGGATCTGACCTTCTCCATGTGTCCTTCACGGTCTGTCAGAGGCAACAACCTCCAGTAAGGAAACCAATGTTCTCATCCCTTGGACCGCTGCTCTGCTCCAGTAGGTGTGCCCTCGTCCTGAAAGGTCTGATCGTACTCGTACTGCTCGTACTGGTGTTCCTCCTTGCTCAGAGTGTGTCTGTAGGTGTGCCTTTTATTTGTGTGAGGAGAGCTAACTGGTATTAGCTGTATGCACTTTCTGTAAAGTGCCTGACTTTGCCTGACCCAATTAAAGGGACATGTCCAGTACGATGTGAAGAGTTAGTCTGGTTACTCTCAGTCACCCTCTTCCTCGGCCCAGTGTTTGTGTAAAAAGGGGGGTGGATGGGACTTGGGAAAATCCTACAAAATAGGATGGGGTAGATGAACAAAAAAGGGGGGAAAACTGCATCTCACCATCGGCTGTCTCACCCCCACTCCCTGAAGACCCCTCACCCAGGTGATCCTCCCGCACTGGTCCACCCCCAGGAACTGGATCCAAAAGCGATGGCCGTGTAATGGCCACCCGCATGACAAGTCCCTGAGGACTAGTGGGACAGCCCCCTTTTGACTTCTCACAGTGCACACTGGCTTTATGGACTGTTACAAGTGACTGTTCCCATGCTGGTGCTGCTTCTCATCCCATACTGTGTCATTAAGAACACTTTTAAAATATTTAATAAGCAAAAAGGACATTTGATGTTACCCTTGAGTACTGATAAAAATAGCATTGAAATAAAAAGCAGGAAAATGAAGGGGTGGATCCTAATGGATGGGTGATTACACAGCCTGCGGATGTCAAAAATTATAACCAATATTGGATCCAATGCCTAAAAGATGGGACAGGGTGTGTCTGGGGTGGAGAAGACCTGAATGGCTCGGAGGAGACTGGGTGAGACATGACATGACATGATTAGAGATCATATGGATCCATAAAGATGAAGTTGCTAAAATAAGAGTGAGAGCCCCAAAAAGATTTAGTTATTAATAAATTAATAAAACGGGGGAATAATGTAACAAAAATGCAACCCCAGCATGGTATGAAGGAATGCACTTATCAGCTGAGAGAGTAGCACTATAAAAGGAGACAGGGTATCTTTCTGATATCTGCGAAATTTAAAGCTTGATAAAACAAATCTATAAATCCTGGGGCGCACAAAAGTATAATCAAACTTAGTGGTCAAATGAAGCACAGCAAAATGTGCAAGCATTTTGTTTGCAGCAAAGGCCACTGCAGCTGGCTAATTAGTACAGAGAATGCGCTCCCCGACTAAGCGTTCAGAGAAGCACACATAGGTTGTTATTTTTCGAGGTCGACTGATTAGAGCGCACAGGGTCTGCCAGTGAAAGAGGAATATATACACATTTTATAATTCAAAATTATTTATAAAACGTGATTTTTTTGTGAAGCTGGCAAGACCCACAGCAGTTTCAAATCACCTGCAGACCATTTTCCCTAGCAAGAGGGCTAGAATGTTCCCATTATGCAACCATTAGTCAATAGTACGTCCGTGGGTCAAGGCTCTGATGGTGTTGTGGTGTTTAGCCATTCCCATGAGAGTCAGGAAGAGGTGACCAGGACAGAATAATAAAGTTCGGCTGGTCGTCTCAAATGTTTCAATCATATAATTGGGGGTGGATTGTAATGTCACATTACTGTAATTGAGGGCGGTGTGTGAAGGTTCATGGACCCAATGATCAATCGCAATGTATGGAGTTTTATATTGGTCTATAGTGCGAGGACCAATCATTTATGTGTTGGGAGATTTTTTCTATGTCACACGATCGCAAATGCTAATTATTTTGCTTCCTATAAAAGTTTTCATTTCGAGGGCTGTTCTTTGACAGCACCTTTTCATGCAGTTCTGTTCCGCGTTCTGTTTGAATTTGCTGTCCCAGTTGCGTCTGGATCCATGAATAAAAGTGCTTTACTTCTTGCACCGGCCTACACTCCTTTTCGACTACTTTTGTAATTTCTTGGTGAGTTCTACGAGGTGACCCCGACACAAGGGAATCCACACTAGAGGGGCACATACATATTCTGCAGTGCAGGATGGGCAGTCATTGTGCATTGTCAAATGCAAGAGAAATACACTCTGATAGCAATAAAGTGTACTCAAATAACTCCATGGAAGTGAAAAGCATGCGTCAGGACAGGGAAGTACGACCATTATCTATTTGAACGTAACAAAGTTTAATTCCACTTGCAGGTGACTCTGGTTACCCAGTACTATCATAGCTCATGACCTCAATAAGGAACCCTGGAACGCCACATGAAATTGCCCACATCAAGGTACACACGAGGATGAGGTTATGCGCATAATCACATTTGGAATATTGAAAGGTAGATTCCGGTGCCTCCTCTGGACTGGACTTCTCTGGACTGTACTCTTATGTTAGTCCAGAGAAGGTTGGAAAGATTGTCCTTTTGTGTGTGATGCTGCATAATACGTGAATCAGGAGGAATGTACCATTGCCTGGTGAGGAGGACGTAGCACACACACTCAGAGGAGGGTGACGAGACATGGGCTGACAGACCAGCACAGGATGACCGTGCAGAATGAAAGGATGGGCGCATCAAGTGTCAAGAATTGATTAACATTTTTTTCTGAAAACAATATATACAATACACATTGTAAATAATCAATCACAGCATTAAAACCTATGACACGACCCAAATAACTACCAATATTCACTTGTGATACAAACTCCATTTATTAAGTCTATGAAACCCATGCCCTTCCACCTGCCTCAATCCCCAACACCCATGCCCTTCCACCTCTCACAATCCCTAAACCCCATGCCCTTCCACCTCCCTCATTCCTCAACACCCATGCCCTTCCACCTCCCTCAATCCCCAAAATCCATGCCCTTTCATGTCCCTCAATTCCCAAAACCCAAGCCTTCCCACCTCCCTCAATAACCAATGTCATCTTGGTGTCAGGCAATTATCTTTTACAGCGCTTCTCTTGGCCAGATGGCACCTTTGATGTCTGAGTGGTGGTGCGCAACAACCTCCTACAGGGACTCCCTGCTTGTGACCCTGCTGTGGGGGTAACAGAGGCAGAGCTGATAGACTGCAGGCCACACATCTATTGCATCGTGAGAAGTGCCTTCTGGTTATTTTTCAGGCCAGATGGCAGTGTCTTGGTATTTTCCTGCACTCTCTGGCCCACCACAGTATTCGCCACTGTAGACTGTGATAGGTGTGGGCACTCATGTGCCATTTCCCAGGCTATTCTCCTTGTGGTCCCATGCACGGCATCCTGCATTGCATGTGCATGGTGTGGGTGGAGCTCTGTGAGCTCTTCAATCCTCTCCTGCCACTGCTCCATTCTTGTGAGCCTCGCCCAGATGGCAGATAAGGCATCACTGGGCAGGGCAGCAGGTGGGCAAATAGGTGAGGTGGTGGGTGTGACATCACTCTCAATGATTGCTGCATCAGCACCGTCTGAAACATCATCACCGTCATCAGGCTGTGTGAGTGACTGCAGCTCTAAAGCATCAGGGAATTGGGGAGGGCTGATCACAGGAGAACCAAGGCATGAAGAGGGTGGCCTGGACAAGGGGAGGTCAACTCCAGCCCCACCCCTGACAGGTGACAAAGAACTGATGTTGGAGACTGATGAAGGGTGCCTGGTGGTAGTGGTCGCCAGTGGTAATCCTGCTTCACTTGACCCAGACACACTGCTGGCCATTTAAGGTGAGGGATGGCACAACCAGCAAGGGAATTGCTGCTAAGAATGTGATGGCTGCAGCAGCAGATGTGTTGGCAGGACGTTTGGTGGCAGTGGTCAGTGCAGAGGTCACTATAGGGGTGACAATGCCGATAGAGCTGGCAGCTGCTTCCAGGTACACCTTTGATCCAGCTTTTTGGGCTGAGATCTTGCGCTGACTGCCTGATGTCTGGAGTGCATGGCTGGCAGAAGAGGTGCTTGTGGTTCCAGGGTCTACTGCTGTGTTGATGGGCACGACATGTGGAGGCGGTACATCACTGCCACTGGTACCTTCACCATGGCTGCCTTGTATACCTGTAATGAGAGTAAACACCTAGATTCAGATGTCATGTACACTGTGGTATGTTCATGCACAGAACACAGGGAATGGTCAGGGGCATCGGTTCATCTAGGTTTCTGGGACTCATGTCTGTCCTGTGCACAGGGCACTGGGGTGTGTGTTGCCTATGCACCTTCAACATTACTTAGCTGGTCTATAACTGATACAGGTTCCATGTGGGTAGTTGTTGCTGGTGGATGCAGTCCTAGGACTACATTTGTGGAGGGTGTCTGTCCATCCCTATGTGTCCTGACATGCTTGTGATAGTACTATGACTCATGGGGTGGATACCTTTTTTTCATGCTGTAAGATACATATGTGGGGGCCTGGTAATAACAATCATATGACCTGGTGCATATGGCATAACCAGGGGTATTTCTGGGTTGCTGGTCAAGACATTGGGCATTTCTGGCTGTCAAGGGTGCATGAGATGTTTAGTCTGTCGATGCCTACAGTAATCACATTTGTTTACATGTTTTGCCACATGGTGCAGCTTCCAGGTGTACACATGGAATGTCATCATACCTATTCCTGTGGCAGTGTTTACAGAGAGCCAGCAAAGGACTCAACATCAACATTGTCACCTGAGTCTTAGCCTAATGTTGGCTGGGACACATGCACTGCCTTCATATTCCCCTGCCCCATGGTGTGCTTTTGTACTCACCTGTTCTGGTTGGCTTCCTGCTCCTGCCTCTGCTGCTCCGATTCCGTCTATCCCTTACATGCGAAGAATGTTTTCCACTCTCTCCTCCAAAGGGGGTAAGATGCAGTGGCTCCCCTGTGCCTCTTCCAGTGGCAGTCATCTCATGGTGATGAATGGCGAGGAGACTGCGGACACACACCTTGAGGTCATGCCACCTCTTCCTGTCGTCTTCCTTGTCCTGCTGCACAGTTGCCACTTCCACTACCTTGTCCCTTATGTTGGCCCATATTGTGCTCTTGCGGCGGACAGATGTTTTGCGGTCATTTGCCCCAAATAAATCATCAGCATTGGCCACCTCCTCATCTGCAAATACCTACAGACCTGCCTCAGTGAATAAGGGTTTGCAGACGCACAATTCTGGCACCCTCGTCTTGCCCTTGTGTCCTAGCATGTTTCCACTAAGTTTGGTAAAGGGAAATCGTGGATTGAAGATGGATTGTGTTTTTAAAAATGACCACCACTGACCTTCCGGTTTGCAAAATGATGCTATTTCCACCCAGTGTTAATTCTGCCTGTAGTATTAACACTCTGTAATCACACCATTGGAATGAACATTTGGTAATTGCTCAATTTTTCTGATGGTAACATTAATGCCACAGAAATTTGGTGGATTTACCGTTGTTAGCTGATTTTCAATGGTAATTCCACTGGGCCAAATTACCATTACCGCTGATGTTTTGTGCATGCTCCGGTCATGGTGTTTTTCTGCCAGGCACCACAGGGTTAATGGTAATTCCATTGGGCGGAATTACCGCCCAATTTACTGCCCTGCTTGTAATGAGGCCAAATGTGGGTGCAGAATTAATTGGTAATCATACGACACCTGGTAGGTAGAACAGCCAGTTAAGATAATATGCGTAAACATAAACACACGTTTCAACAAACTGATAATGGAACTCAATCCTTGAAATTGCATTATGCATACAAAGTACATTTTATACAATTCATCTGACTTACAGCGAGCACAAAACTCTTAAGGTTGGAGGGTAGACATGAGAGACAGCTCTCTGGTAACATAATCCCATCAGGGACTCGGCCCTGGCTAGTCCACAGGGGGTCTCCCTCTTGCGTGGTTTACTTCTGAAAGCTGGGAGCCATACCATTCAGCTAGTATGTCAATATATGTTACAATGCTCCCTCCCAAATGTGGAGAAGGTGCCCCAGGGACCTTCACTTTAAGTAAGCCTTAGTCCTGGAACATGTTTAAAATCTTCCTCTACCTGAAACCATGCTGCCCTCTACAGTATCCAGTCACCTTCTCATCAGGAAATGTGTCAGTTCTCAACTGTCAAATCAAGGTTTTCTGTCATTAGTCTTGTCACCTTTCACTCATCTATCGCCTAGCAATGTGCCCTCTCCTGTTAATCAACCACTGAACACCACTCTGCCCCTTATGGTGAAAGGTCTCACCACTATCCAGGCAGATCCAATGAAATAAAGATGTGATGTCATCTGCAGTCCTGTAAGTCAGAAAGGTTTCTCTGGCTACTCAGTCCACTGCTACCCTTTTGGAAAAAGAAACATTAAAGCAAGGTTAGAAAGGCCCCAAAATGACAAAGGGATTAGTCCTCTATGGTAATATTCTGGAGTATTGTGAACATGGCATGGTCGTTTGTGTGGTGTAAGGAACTCATGGTGACAACAGTAAAGAAAGATACAAATGATCACAGTTCAAGGGTGTTTATCAAACTGTAAATGGAGGGTGGAAAAACGCCTAACCTAAACCTAAACCTAAGATGGCAGCAAGCGTTGACCATCAAATGAAAAATAAGGCAGTCCTTGTGGTGTCTTCGTAAAAGGCCTAAACTAAAAAAAAAAACGATTTCCAATTCCTTACAACTAATTACAGAAAGAGTGTCAGATAGGATGTTCAAATAAAGGTAAAGTGTTCACAAATAATAAATCAGGATGTGAGTGCCTTGAGATCTCCCTTGCCCATGTTTTTAACACGGGACAAGGTGGGACTTTGGAGCACAGCACAGCTCGAGCCTTCCCAGCACAAAGAAAAGTCTCTTGCCTTCGAGGGCTGATGCTCTTAACAAACAAACATAAAGTTCTTGTTCTAGGAATAAGTTGGGTGATGGCTTCACCCGTGGGTCCCCCTCTTCTGGGTGCAGACCCCTCACGAGTGGTGTTCAATAGCTTATCCGAAACAGTTCCTTTCTTAATGAACTTTGGGTGGTGACTTTCCAACCCTGGATCACCCTCGGTCGGGCTTGGACACCAAATACCAAGGGGGACAGTTCACCTCCCCTTGTATTGCACTGCTTCTCGCTTTTCGCAAATCTTAAACAAATCTTCTGGCTTTTCCGCTGCTTGTCAGCTTCCCTTTGCTGGGTACACTGTTGCTGACATTTGGTTGTCAGCTTCCCTCTACCGCGTTCACTCTCATCGACTTCTGTAACACATTGTTCATATACACACCCCTTGGTCGGGTTCACTTCATTCCACACTATTCTGGATTGGCGGCTTCCCTCTGCCAGGCTCACTCTTAGCAGCATTTACCAACAATTCCACATGGGACTTTTAGATTCAAAACGCCTTTTCATTAGCATCCCTCAGCCGGGTCCATTCTTGCTAATCTTCACCAAACACAGTTCATGTGCTAATTTTCACGATGTGGGAGTCACGTCCCTTAGCTTTCACAATTCTCTGTCGGTCAAAGACTTTCGACGGTACAGAGGGTTTTACAAGACCCCTGTATGACCACTTTGACCTTTTATGGTAGTCTTTTACCATTGGGTAATCACCCAGAGATTCTTGAGTGTGCAGCCACGTGATGCCAGACTCCTCTACTGCTGGTTTTCCCCCTTCAAAATATTAACAGTTCATTGTTCGTTCAAAGTTCAAATAGCCACTTGCTACATTTTTCTCAACACAGTTCTGTTTCTTATCGGGTCTCACCTCGACTCACCGGCTGCGATGAACCACTTGGCTTTCTTTCTCCTTGGAGTCAAGGTTGGTACCACTGAGACAAGTGCCTCTCCCCGACTTGGCAATCAGCAGAGGAGGGTCTTGTGTACTGTAGACATCTGCTGCAACAAACGTTGGCCATTGTTCGCAGACTTATTATTCGCTCTGTGGAGGCTTCACGGACCTTGGTCGGAAAGGGCAAGGTTGACTCTCCCCTTGTCACCAATTCGGTCTGCGCCGTCTTTCTCCTCCTCTTGAACTGCCGTGCTGAGTTAGCTCTTACGGCGTGCCATCTGCCTTGCTCCTCCTGTGCTTTTGTGCTCCACCTCCTTTTATCTCTGAGGGGAAAGGAAAGGGCCATCGGGTGATTGTGATTTTGGTAAATTGCCTGACTTTGCCTGACTCTTAGGTTGGGACATGTCAGGTAAACAGTTCTAGAATTAGTATGTTGTCTTTCATGTTGTGTGGAGGTGTTTGTGTTGGGAAGGTGGGGAGTTAGAGTATTCGAGTATCCTACAGGATATAGAAAGGAGTAGGTGTTGTATTGGATTTGGATTAAAGCTTTTGTTCTAGGGGAATAGGTGATTTTGGAAGGGTAGGTTTAATAGGGTTTGTGAAGCAACTGGGAATGACCGCGATCATTATCATAAGATGAACAGGGGGGGGGGGGTAACAATATTGTTTTGTTTGAGCAGAGTGGGAGTGTTGGAAATAATCATGGGGACCATAAGGAGAATGACTATGAGTATTAGGGTGGTTTCTGAATGTACAGGGGTTCAGGATCCTAGGAGGAGGAGATTTATATATGGAGTGTTTGTTGATGTGGGCAGGAGAGATGTGGTTAGAGCAAGGGAGGCAGAGATGGTACAACCTACAAATGCCTTATGGACTCCGTCCTTCTCATCTTCCTCTTTGGTATAATACCACGTTTCACCTGGGCTATTTCCCTGTTCATAACCCTGGGCTCCCCTATCGAGGTGATCCTCTCTCGCCCACCCATAGAGTTGGGGTCCGAGGGCATCAGCCCTCCCCTTGCCACCTGAATAAGGGATTTTTTTAGGTCTAATTGGGGGAATACTCTCAGGTTTCTCACAGTGGTCAGTGTAAAAACTAGCATTTAACTGTGGAAAGAATGGTATCTGCTGTTGAAACTGATGTGACAATTTGTGGTAAATTGGGGTAGACTTGAACTGGCTGCAATATGGACATTAAGATGCCAATGATAAATAGCATGCTGGAATACTGAATCAAACTCTTGAATATTTGCATGTGCCATGGAGTATTTAAGTAGCGCTTCACAGGATTGGACCTTTGAGCATCCCATTATTAGGAGCACCTGGAATATTTGTAAAATTACCTGGTATACCTTGACAGTAACCATGTATGTGGCAGCAGCACTGGTGTATGTCATTGCAATTTAAATTGTGTTTCCTTTTCTAGCAATTCTGGTTGCATTGTTTTAACTAATGTGCATCATAGCCCCTGGCATAGTATTAAAACGTGCACCCTCCTATTGCCATGCAAAATATTAAAAACGGATGTTATTTTCTCTGGCATATAATTTATGGTTAGCATTTTTCCAAGTATGTAAATCACACACTGCTTCAATTATTTAGCAGAATGGGAGCTTGGCGAGCGACTGTGTAATATGTCCTCTTGGCTCAGAGGTTCCACAAGCGGACGCTGGATGGGACCTTTTGTTGGCGGACTGATGTGGCACTCATGAGGAATTAGTACAAATATACCTGCACCATGAGTAGCACCTCAGCAGAAGTCCTTGTCCAGGTACTGTTGTGCAAGCGGTACACCCTTGCTGTGGCATGCACTACCATGGCAGGTGGGGGGAGAAGAGAGAGAGAGAGAGAGAGAGAAATAGAGGATGAAAGAGAGAAAGAGAGAGAGAGAAAGAGAGAGAGAGAGAGAGAGATCTCCACTATGGATGCACATTAAAATAACGTAGGACGAAAAGATTGTATTGCAAAATACCGAGGCCCACTGTGCTGCATTTTGCAATTCGATCTTGCTATTTTGTTTTAAATGTGCCCCACACTCACTTTCTTGCATGCGTGTGAAACCCCTGCAGCCACCGAAATCGAAAATACCGAAGTAGGATTGCGGCGGACACCCCTGCAACCCCCGCACACCTACCTCTGTATTTTCCGATTAGTGATTTTTTATATATGGCTTATGCGGGAAAACTATGTGTACGATCTTCTGGATACGACCTTTTGGGTCGATATACTCCACTATGACCAACAGGACGCATCCCACTTTCCCAATACTCAGTGCTTGCCAGCTGAAGAACTTACTGGTTGCTTGCTGTGGCAGTGGGGCCTTCACAGTGGGATTCATTTAGTTGCTCACCCTGAGTTGAAACAATCCTCTCTCATTACCAGGAAACAGGCCCTTCACACACTATGGATGGGTACAAGAAGAGGACTCAACAGGAAAAATGGCAGGCATTTTCTAGTAGTGAACCAACTCTGGCATAGTTATAGCAGAAAAGCTACTGGTTGCAAGGAGACCACGAAAACAAGTATTCCCTGTGGAGAGAAAAATATAGAGATGCAGCTATTGCACACTCCTGGCATGTCTGAAAAATAACCCCAAAAAAGCACTACATGTAGGTGCTAGCAACCAATCATTGGACAATTTGTTCAGCTGGGATTTACTGCACTGTACATTTGTACTAGTTTTGCCTGTGTTAGATGCAATGTACTTGTATCCCTTTGTTGCCCCAGTGATGCTCAAATTGAACCTTATTACATTGTCAATTTATTTTACAGCACAAGTGTAGCCCCTGGCCCAATGTGGGCCTTGCTTGGTAGAGCTGCATGCTTGTCCCCTGAGGGAAAGAAGGAGAAAGACAGCACAGTGGAGACCCCATCCGCCATGCCAAGTAAAGCACAAAAGGGGGGCGGATTGCAGCAGCCACACCCATGTAACATAACATAAAAGTTTGTTTATTATTGTTTGTAATGTACTTATGTGTGTCTATACAAATGCGTAGGTATAGGTTTATATGTATAGTTGTAGTTATTGAGATAGTTGTGTATATAATCAATTAAGTTGGGGATATACATAGAATTGTTTAGGAGTTTGGGTAAGTGTCAGGGTTGAATCAGGAGGGGTATTAGAGAGACTCCTGGCCTGAGATGGGAGGAAGTGGTGGCGGCCTGCCTAGGGTTGGGGACATCCACTGCTGCCATCTCCTTGCCCTCCTCCACAGTGGGTGATGCCATGCAGGGAGTAGGGATCTGTTCCTTCAGTTCCACCCTAAGGTTCTACCTTCCATGCCTTGCTGGGAGTGTAGACTGACAGGGCAGATCCCTCCATGGGAAAACACACCAGGAGAACTGAGAAGAGGAATGTTTTTAGAATGTTAGAAATAGTAGTGGTAATAGAATTATTGTGTGTTTTCTGTTCAAAAAAGAAACACGGTCCCTGTTGGGATCCCGATACAATCCACCTTGGTGTCTGTGTCACATTAGGAAGAACAAGGTAGGAACATCTCTTTTATTTATCATGTTTTACTGCAGGTTACATAGCGCCCATTCTGGTCTGGTGGTGGGAGAGGTTGGTTCTCATGGGGTCCGTCCATGGGCTGAGGTAAGGAAGGGTGACTCACTTACCTGGGATAGATAAAGTTTGGGCTGCACATGCAGGATATAGTGCATATAATGTATATTTAGCAAATTCGCAATAATTCAATCTGGTCCCTGATACCAAAAGATACGGGTATACCAATTTGCATATTTACAAGTGTGACACTCATTGTCTCCCCCCATGTGAGGCCATCCTAGTATGGCTTGCGGTGGATAAAGCTCTTTGACATATTCTCCTTCTGTGTCCCCCAATATACAATGCACATACAGCCAGTCTCTCGGCGCTGACCCCTCTGACCGTGGGCTCAGTATTACAAGAGCCCTTGAGCTCTCCTTTTGAGGGAAGTCAATATCAGTATCTTGTTTTGAAGCCCGCACAACTAACAGGAACTCTTCCGCTCCGCCCATGGCCATCATAAATCAATAACTCAATTTAAACTAATAACACATTGCTCTATTAACTGCTGCTATATTGAGGGGTTTCCAATAAGGACAGCTCTCTGCCCTTCTATTGAGCAATCTTTTGGTCTGCAATGGAACAAGGCTGACAAATACGCATCTACAGAGACGCATCATAAAGGCCTGTGCCATCAATGGAACTTAGATACTGTTTTTATACCACGCATACCTCTTATACCATCAAATACATTTAGCCTTTTCAATGACCATTAATGGGTCACAGGGACCTATGCCCCCTTCCTGGAAATTATTTGTGGTAATACCAATATTTAAGAAGCGGGACAGAAGTGACACTATAAATTACAGACCGATATTGACCTTTAAGATATGCTAGAACAGCGTATGTTATGCTGGGAACAGCTAGTTGTTGCATAAATCACGTAAACACAATGTTTTAAAGTCCTGGATGGTTTTGGTTAAGTTTTCTAATAGTAGCTTTCTACATTTCTATCTCTAAGCTACAAGTAGAAATGTACAAGTTTACCGTTAGCTCATTATATGCCACTATTAATAACACATTAGGTTTCAATTCATTTTTAAATCACCTATTGATTGAGATTGATACATGTCCTGTAATTGTAATATCAGAGGTGGCAGGATCAAAACAGCCTCACTAACCCCTAAAGTAGCAGCCAGCATGAGCTCAACATGCTACTCAACAGTCAAGTTGAATGCACTCTATTCCATCTAAGATATAGCAATTACGAACAACTTAGACAATTACAAACTAAAAGAAACATTTTTTATATCAAAGAGGATGATGTGTGCTTATTTACTAATCCAAAAGCCATAGCATAACAGTTTGCGGACCTCTAAAGAAATATGTGCAGTTCAGACGCTCCAATCACAATAAAGCTTGAACATAACTTTATGGACCCATAGTCATTCCCCATGCTACATGACAACCATACAGCCTTCCTGGAAACATCTTTAACTCTGAGATTAGTGAAGACCTTAAGGATATAGCGGGTAGACAATCCACGGAAGATGATGGGTTCCCTCTAGAATTGTACATGAATTTACGCTAGAAATCTCTATCCTTTCTTTTATATTTCACTGTTTTCCAGAGTATTGCCTGGAAGACTACACAGACTGAGTTGGTTTCACATGGTAAAAGCACTTTTACATATGGACTGCTTGATGCTATAGAGTTGTCTCCCCATTGGATTAAACATTCTGTTCTTTATTGTATTAATTAATGTTGGATTAAAGTGCATATATTATTCAGGATCAATCCTTTCCTACATCTGCAAGCACCCCTATGGCACAACCAGAGCCTACGGAGTGGTGGCGAAATCTTCCTCTGGAGAGCTTGGGACACCAAAGGCATTAATTCAGTAAGTCACATTTAGGTCCCAAATATTGCATCCATTCTGCCTTTCAATACTTTAACAACGCAATACCACCTTGGGCAATGACATATGTGGAACTACCTACAATTGAAGAAAAGTCTAGAAACACCCTGCCACATGCGTAAATGTCCGCTGTTAGACTCTCCAATAGCCATTTTAAGAACTGTGTATGGCGACACTGAGGGCATTACTACAGCATTTTACAATAAGCTCCCACAGAATGTCTTTCACAGGGACATTTCCAACAAACTACAACTGTCTGGAATCAGAATTAAACCAAAAAAAGACAAAATAAATTGGTCCCTGTATACTTGCTAAACCTAATCCCAGAATAATAAGAATGTAGGAATACATCTTATGTTAGCCTATTTTGAATCATACATTTATTACAATACAATTCAATGTCATATTAAATGCAAAGAAGCAAACAAGTAATTAGAAAATTGATATGAAAGTGCCATAAACCTGTATTCATAGAGTCTTAAACACACACATTTGGATCGTTAAAAAACAGTAAACCCACGAAGGGTTAACAATCTGCTGTAACACAAAAGACCATCTCATTGACAGGAGAGGACCAACAGTGCCACCATCACCAAGAAAAACCTGTGATGGGAATAAAAAACAAGGCACTATTGCTCACGTGGACAAGGGAAACAATGATATGTGCATCCTATTTGGAGACTCCATGAACACAGGTAATTTGATTAATTAATTAAAAATGTGCCTGGGATGCCAATCGTGGTATCATGGCACTGCCACATGGAGGTGCAAGAGCATCTTTCAGACCTGATAACAGCAGATGTGAAGTTGATTAGTGAGATAATTATGCAGTGGTTTCGTAAGTCACAAGGGGCCACCATCAGCCGGGTATAAGCATAAATGAGTGCTGGTTGGGTTTTCTCAGGCCCTCTGGCTTTATGAACAAAATACTCTACCATTTATGAATTCAGGTACTCCCTCTCCAAAATCAATTTTAAGGACCCATGTTTGTTTTTTAGAGTGTGCAGTTATAAGTCTGTTTCCTACCATACTGTTACTGTTAATTAACAATTTAATTAGTGTATCTATTCACTTGTGGCAGAGTGTTTATAGTATTGTTTTGTCACTATACATGTATCCACCTAGTGGAAAGTTATATGTGGTATCAGCAGGCACGCGTATCACTGCATGTATGGCAGGTGGAGAATAAAAGGTATGAGGTTATATAACATTTTACTTTACAGTATCCATACGCACCAGCATTTATCTCAATATCAATCGCAGGTACTTGTGGTGGGCCCCTCTCCTGTTTACCTGCATATTGGAGAGTTTTGCAGTAAATAATTATTCATAACTGTCTTTGGTAGAAACGGCTTGCGTATCTCTAATGTCAAGTATATTCTCAATATTCTAAGATGAAACCCTCCCAAAAACAGCAGACTTTGTATGTATGTGTAGTTAAGCTTATGTTTGTGGTTTTTAGTAGCACTATTTTCACTTTGAGAGGTTACTAAACCATACAAAACCCATTAAGGCATAAAGCCATGGGAGATGCTTGTTACTGAGGTACTAATTACCATCTCGCTAATTAGTGTCTCCCTTTGTAAACAGACCCAAAACAGAGCTATCTGCAGCGTTCTCAGAGGATATTTGCTGACAGTCCGCCTATCAGAGCCTGACGGAAGTGCAGTCCCCGAGCGCTTAGTCGATCCTTGCGCCCATCTTCTACCTGTGAGTAGCCAGATGCTGACGTGCGAGGAGCGCAACGGCGCGGCGGCGGCGTGATGTGCGCCCCAACTGCCGTTGTCATAAAAGAAGAAAGGGAAATAAGACTGAAAACTTCTTTCAGGGAAAGGGGTGACAGTGGGCTCCGGGGACCAATGATCGGTAATTAGTCTAGCTCACACCTGCTGCTATCGTACTGGGGACGTGAATTAAAGGGGAAATATCCTCTCCAGCGTGTGACAAAAGCAAAACATTATCTTTGCAAACACCCCTTTGATCGAGAGAAATGTGATGTGGAGCTACAACTCAGAGCAAAAAATACAGAAATGTTGCAGTTGGCGGGAGATTTGCATCCAACTGGATCTTTTCTTTTTCATTTAAATATGTTTGATGGTTCGGGCTTTTGTTGTCATATTTGATGCGCCTAGTTTTCTGTTTTTCTTCTGATGTTATATAATATATATCGTTAAAGTCTGGGCACAAAAATACTCATGAATAAATTAAATGTATGTATCTTTATAGAGCGAGGCACTAGAGTGAGTCTACATATTTAGTGAGTTAACCCCACTGCTACAGCTTACGCAATTGTCGGAAATGCAGCAGCAAATATGAAGGATACGCTGCTTAGTGACGGTTCACGTCATCATTTTATTTTGTCTTTCCATCATAAGTATAACAAGCATTGGCAATGCAAATAGTTTGGGCTTTTGTTACCTGCCAAATGCCTAATACTTCTACACTAGCCAACATTATTGGTGTTTGACAATGTTTGTAACAAGACTCCAGAGAAGGATATGCAGTGCTCATAAATTGAGTGGCTGGAGCAGACCTGCTTTTATTACACCAATAGCGGGTTTACAACTCCAAATTAAGCCATTAACTCTCATATGGCCTCTTTGAAAAAACACTGGCAGGCACTTCGCACTTCGAACACAAAGTTTGATGGTAAGGCTGGTTTAAAGCAAGCTCAAAAACTTCCCACAAGGAGGTGTTTTGGGCAAGAGGGGTAGCAACTGGGTGGGAATGCCCAAAAGGATTAGGATGCCCAGTCAATGGGTCGGCAAATACACAAACAACAAAAAACTTTGTGTCCCTCCTCATGTGGCATAATATGATATGATATGGCATTTATAACGTGCCTATACACAAATGTTTCAAGGCGCGATGAGACAAGGGAGGGGGAACAAAGGACAGACAAACAACGACCCTACTAGGCCAGATGACATTGAGACCGCGCAAGTGCAGGGAAGGGGGGAGCGGGAAAGTACGAAGGGAAAAGGAGGTGACAGTGCAGTACATGATATCACATAGTAAAACAAATAAAACAAATAAATACAAATAAATAAAAAAGCAAGGCCAGCTGGTGGCAAGTGCAAGGGTAAGTGCAGACATCAGGTGTCAAGTGCTGGTAGGGGACTATAGTGATACAGAAAACAGCCCCCAAGTGCAATGGTTTTCAGGGGGCAGTCAGTGCAGGAGGGCAACTGGCGTGGATGGAACCTGGACCCGAGATCAGAGGATAACCAGGTGACCAGTGCAGTTTCAATTTCAACCAGGAGTTCAGCAGGGGAGAAGAAGAGAGAAAGCAGAAGCAAAGAGGAAGGTCTTGAGGTGCTTCCGGAACCGGAGATGGTTCTCCTCAAGTTTCTGAGAGGCAGAGATGTTGTTCCAGAGGTAGGCCCCAGCCGAGGAAACAGATCTACCACCAACTTGTTGCTTGGAGAAGCGACTGACCCTGAGGGAGTTGGAGGCGGAGGAGCGAAGGGCTCGAACAGGAAGATATTTACGAAGAGAGAGTTGAAGGTATCGGGGTCCCAGCCCTCAAAAGGCCTTGTGGAGAATGCAGAGGGTTTTGAACTTAATCCTCGCAACCACTGGGAGTCTGTGAAGAGATTTCAGTCCTGGAGAGATATGATCCCTGGGCTTAATGCCAAGGACAAGATCTCGTCTTGTTTTGGATGAGTTGCAGAGGGCGGAGAGTAAAAGCAGGCAGATTTGCAAAGCGGCTGTTGCAGTAGTCCAGCCTAGAGAGAACCAGAGCTCTGAAGACAGTGAGCTTCTGGGGGAAGGAGAGGAAAGGAAGAATACCTCTGAGGAGGTGCAGCTAGTAGTGTGACTTCTTAGAGACATCAGAGATCTGAGGAGAGAAGGAGAGTGTGGTGTCGAAGATGACCCCAAGCCTTTTAGACTCACAGGTGGGAGCAGGAAGAGGGCCAAGTGAGGCCGGCCAGAGAGTGAGAGGAAAGGAGGGAGCAGGAGTGTTGATGAGGAGAATTTCAGTCTTCCTGGCATTAAGACAGTGATCGTTGGCGGTACACCACTCCTGAATAGCAGGCAGGCCAGTCAGAAATGAGAGATGGAGAAGAGGTGGCAGAAGGGAGCCTAAAAATGAGCTGAGTGTCAGCTGCATAGCACTGATAGTTGGGGCAGGGAGCGGCAATGTGGTGAGCAAGAAGTGCCAGGTATTGGTTGAACAGCCAGGGAGAGAGCTTAGACCCCTGAGGAACACCACAGGTAGAGAGAGAGATAGAGGAGAGGAACGACCCAATTTGGACCTGGGAGGGTCGATTAGAGCGGAAAGAAGTCAGCCAAGCCAGGGCCTGATCAGTGATATCCAGCTTATCACATAGACGGTTGAGCAGGATGGCATGGTTGACCATGTCAAAGGCAGAAGAGAGATCAAGTAAGATGAGGACACAGGGGGTATTAGAACCGAGGTTGGAGAGCAGGTCTTCACGGATGTTCTGGAGAGCAGTTTCTGTGCTTCTGGTAGATCTGAAGCCAGACTGATTGGTCAACAGATTCAGTGTAAAGATTAAGCTTGGAGGTGGCCAGCTTTTCCAGGAGTTTGCCCAGGAAAGGAGTGATGGAGGTCGGGCAATAGTTAGCCAGTCAGGAGGGGTCGGCTGAGGTTTTCTTAAGAGGAGCGTGCACAAGAGAGTGCTTCAGGGGAGAAGGGAAGACACCAGTGACGAAGGAGTGTTTTCACAAGTCAGCCAGAGTAGGAGGCAGGGTGTCAATGTGTTCCTTGATGGTTTTCGAGGCACAGGGGAGAACCTGTTTTGATAAGACTTTCATAGATCGGACTTGTCTAGAAACCTCATCTGGGGAAAGACAGAGAAGGAGGGAGGATGGGTGGCCAAGGAGGGGCAGATGAAGAGCAGAGCAGAAAGTGCATTTTTCCCTATCTATACTCTAAGCACCTATAGACTTGTGTCCCTCCTCATATGTCATTCCTCCCTATCTGTACTCCGATGCAATAGTTTTGGCTTACAGGTGGCTCAAGCGACACCTAATAGCCCCAACTAAAAATGTGCATAAGGCTGCTCCCCTACTGCAATGGCACAGGCAGGCTACAAAGCTGTGTTGTGGAAGGTGACCCAGAGCCCTGCCAAAGGTCATGATTCATTCAAAACCTTCCACCCATTATATTTATGGGCTGTAATGCGACAGAAGATCTGAAATATGTACTGCAAGACTCGATGATTAAAAATCTGAAAGATTGCGTCATTCTGGAGGGGAAAGAATCGAACATGTCGCACAGTGAACATACAAGAATGCTTATAGCAGACGCAAATTCTCAGAAAAGAATTCACATAATTGTAAATCACCCATTGTGCCACATTTAGGCCAAATAAAGACCCACTATACACCTGCACACAAAAAAGGTCACAATTGGCCATCAGTGATATTATATCATGATATTCTGCTCTCAAGTTCTGTGGAGAAGAGCTAATTTTTTCAACTGTGCTGACACTGATGCATCTGTCATGCCACGGCATTAATGACGGAGCAAGCTCCCAATTTGCTAATTTACTTTCTGCACAGTGAAGTGGGAAAATGGAAAAACAGGCTCCCATCTTCCCCCTCTCGCGCCTGGCCTAAAGGTTCACGGCCCAAGCACCCGCCACGAGAAGAGTTTGCCCATCTACCAGACGACCAGATACCCTGGTACAGGAACATAAGGATGTGTCCATCTGCCTGCCCAGCAGCCCGCCCTGCCCATGCCGATGCCTGCGGCATGGATCAACTAGACTAAAACTATACGTCATTAGAGATGCCATGACGACCTAGCCAACGGATAGCACACCTGTGCCAATGTACACACTGGACACTCCCGCACCAATCTACACAAAGAATATACTCAGTGCTATGACGTAGGCGACAGGCATACTCACAGACGTGCATCTTTATTATTTTTCACTTAGGCTCTCAAAATGCAGAAACGCAAGACGCACCATGAACTCATCTAAAGAGCTTGCTTACGCTTCTTCTAAACCTAGGTGCCATAATGAGAATTATAACGAAGACACGATACTGGTCATAAGACAATATGAGACTATAACCTAAAGCGCCTGTGCACCAAACGGTTCCACCTATACACCAGGCCTAAGTAGGCCGCAAGCAAGAGCTCCCGTGGACGTTAACAGAACAAGAGTCAGGTTGCTGATCCTGCAGAATGAGCCTGGCGAAAGCAGACAGCCAATGTCGTAATGTTGCAAACCCACATTCCAAAAGCAGACCATCAAGGGCACGATGTTGCAACCTTGCACGCCGTGCACCAACATCAAAGTCGCATCTGCAAATTAAACCAAGCAAACAGTGGAAAAACAATATTAATTGTGCAGAATTCTGCCTCAAACACGGTCCCACCTCACGTGACCAAGCCGAACCTGACGAGATGCCAAGCCCAGGAGGAAAGAGGCGTCTGGATCCCTCGTTACAAGACACAGGCAGATACACTTGAAAGGATCAATGGACATCTGCGACGGTGGGAGTAGTCGGCCGTCCAGCTCATGAATAAGTCTTCACATTGTCTGCATGTACCCATAGTGAAACATTGTTGGAAATTGCAGGTACACCGAGAGCTGGGAACAGCGATGGTCCCAGGTTGGGAAGCTCACGGGCGCACCAATCAGAACATGGGGCTCTTATCACTGACGCCAGTAACATTAACCAATCATTAGGAGTCTTCATGTAACAATTCTCATGTATCTAATTGTAGGGACAACCCAGATATATCACCTGACTAACCCTCGTCCACTCATATTATTCTCTATACGTATGCTATACTAACCCTACCACTCGAGCAACCAATTAAGAGTGGCGATAGGTTTTTTTGTTAACTTTCTAAAGTGACGCAAGTAGCGCATCATACTACAGTAAAAAGGGCCTGCGAGCCCCACGATTGTGTGTGTGTCAGGTCAGACGCGTATGATCCTTGACCCATCCCTGCCGTTTGTGTTTAATAAACAGCAGAGTCACCTTGCTTCTTGTGTGTGTCTCATACTCTATCTCTTTTGGGATATACGGGAGGAGTTGGGGCCTCCCTGCCCGGAGGTCTGCGGACGGCCCGGCCGACCCCGGCAGAATTTCCCCCCGACAAGTTGGAGGCACCGCTGAGATCTGTTTAAGATCGGCATTTTTATTTTTTACTTTTTCCAGGCACTCCGGTTGCAAGGAGGCCCGGCGGCACGGCCCCCTCTGCCATTGCCCCCTTCTGAGGACTACAGGACCATTGCGGAACTGCGAGAGGACCGGACAGCGCAATCCGGATATTGGCCTTCGGGAGCCGGTTGAGAAGTATCCCGCCCGCGGTTGGCGAGTGTCCAGATGTGGTCCAGACGAGGGGAGGTGACGAGCCGCTCGGAGGGGTGCACGCAGTCGAGCGGCCCCGCATCAAGAGAACTTGGTGAGCATGCCACGCACAACAAACAATGTGAAATTGTGAGGGAGGGGGGAGGAATTAAATACGGGAGGCGGGAGGTGTTGCACAGGTGAACAGCAAAGGTTTGATAATTTAGTGTTAGAAATAGAATGAATGATAGTTGAACAAGCGCGAGAGCAGTTGGCTACGTAACGCGAGAGAAGGGGGCGGAGCACGAAAGCATCACGTGCGGCCGCTCGTAGACACTGATTGGCCTAGGTCGCAACTACGTGTAAGGGTGTGTGTGTGTGTGGTTTCCTACGATTTGGCATTTATTGATCAATGAGTAGATGAGGATCCCTATTGTTCGAGCAAGACACTCGATAGGTAGATGACGTTTCCCTGTAGGCGATAGCTAGTTAGTTGCCCAATACGGAAGATAATTGGCTGGTTAAGCCCTCCTGTCGAGGGGCGTATCACACGCGAGGCGACGCAGTGTGCACAGTCCGATTATATTGTTGATTTGATTACCTTGTTCCAGGAGTGACAGGAAGACAGCTGTGGGGTTAACGGGGGTAGATTGGAGGTGTATTTTGGATTTAAAGAATATATGAAGAACTTACCAGTAGCTCTACGAGGTTGGTGACGTCACCAGTAGGGTTTTCATAGGATATCGCAAGCACGAGGCATCTTCGTTTTGAGAGTGGTGGGGAAGAGAACTGTGGTAAGGGAGTGGAAACGGAGATAAACGGTAAACAAGTTGATCGAGGAAAGGCGAAACGGGGAACGTGGCTGCGCACGGAGAACGCCGGCCACGGCAAGTGTAGAAGGGGGAGGAGCACGTGAAAACAGGACGACTGTATAAGAACGTAATAAGGGGTACACAGCCGCAGGGGGCTACGTACGCCTCGGCCGCAGGGGGCCGTAAGGGTGTTGTATAAAGGAAGAAAGGCAGAGGAAAATCTACAAATGTAACATACTATATTTTTATAATTTTCCTTAAGCGGACTATCGTAAGTCCCCAAACTTACGGGGCCAGGTAACGATATAAGGCTGTATATTGTAAACTACTAGTGGGATAAACTTATACCAGATGAGGGAAGGGTAGCAAGTGGAGCGCTACTATGTCATACGGAACAGGATCGGGAGGGTGGGGGAACACCCTCACCACGCCACTACAATACATATGCACAACACTGCCACCCCATAGGGAGAAACTGATTAAGTATAGCATAGAATGGACCCAGGGGACGGATAACAAAATGATAACACCGTGGCCGCCTAACGGTAGCTTCGATCCATATGCCCAACATTCACTATTAAATCATCTGCACAATACATATAAAGGGAAGAAGTTGGCAAACCACGTGGAGGTGTTTAACTTATGGAGGATGTTCCAGGGGTCCCGACCAGGACCAAATGGAATATTCACTATGGGGGAAATACCAGAAGAAACAGAGATTAAGGAGGAAGGAGAGGATGGGAAACAGGGGAATGAGGACCCAAAGACCACGGGAAACAGAGGTGAGGGAGGAGAAAAGAATAATAAAGCAGATGAAATAAAAAAGGAACCGAGCAATGATATACCCCTAGCAACGGGAGTAAAAACAGAGGGAGGGGGGTTGTACCCTTTAAGAGAATTGGGAGAAATAGAAATAGGACAGTTAAGGGCGGCTGAGGGATACTCGAACCCGGCATACAGCCCTCCACCATATGTGGCTCATAGGAAAATGCCAGCAGGGGAGGGGAGGACTGGAGAAGACCAGACTGTGGAAATAGGAAAGGATGAATGGGTAGCTGCACAGATATTATTAAAATTACGAGGTTCATTAACAGGAGAAGAGAAGGAGGTAGTAAAGAAAACAGACGAGGATAATGCCAGGGAGAGTGAATTGAGGGGGGAAGAGCTGTTGAGACAAAAAGAAGAGATTTTGGAGGAACGATTAGCAAAATTAAGGGATGAACAGAATGAATTGATCAAGCAGCTTGAGAGGGAGGAGAGAGAGAGAGAGAGGAAAAGGAAAGAAGGTAAGAACAAATTGGAAAAAATAAGGGAACAAACTGAGGAGCAAAGGAGAGAAGCTGATAGGGTAAAAGCAGCAGCAGAAAGGGTATCAAGAGTAGTACTGCGGGAAAAGAAAAGGGAAGAAGAAGAAAAAGAAAAAGAAATGGCAATATGGAGGAGGAGGTTACTATCAGAATCAACTAAAAAATACAAAGAAGGGAGGGTGATGGAGAGTATTGTAGAAAAAGAAAGGGCGAAATGGGAAAGGAAGAAAGAGGATGAAAGAATATTAGAACAGATGAGAAGTGAAGTGATGGAGGAATTGAAAAGGAAAAGGGAGGAAAATAGTAAGAAGATGGAGGAAAGGTATGAAGGAGAAAGAGGAAATAGGGGAAGGGAGAGTGGAACATGGGGGGATGTATATGATGATACAGAAGTTCAACAACATCAGCACAAAGGGGAGCGGTTGATAAAGGAGAAAGAGGAGAACTGGACCTAATAGATTTACAAACAGTAACGATCAAGGGGAAAAAGACCGAGTGGGGGGTACCGTTTATGACTAGCTTTTGTAGTGAGGAAGAGGGAGTGGAAAATGAAGGAAGAAACAGTGAAAGGGAAAGCTTAGATAAACTATACATCACCCGGACCAACATAGACTCACCATGGATCAGTAGGAGAAAGGATGAGATGGAGGGAAGTGAGGAGGGAAAGAAAGGAATAGAAGAAAGACAGGCACGTGAGGCCGCAACATCCCCATCCCCATCATCCCCATCACGCCCTCCCCTATCGCACCCTACATGCTCAACCACCTCACGTTCGTTACGCAAAATAACACTAGCGCCCTTCACCGACGAACGGACACCCTATACATGGCGGCTTAGAGACCTCCCCAGTCGCAGGCAGGAAAGAGGTATACACATGCCCACATTAAATACAGAGAAAGATGGAAGAAGGGGAAAAGATGGAGAAGAAAGAGGTATGAGCAGGGGAAATACAAACAAAAGTGATAATGTGGAAGAAAGGGAAGAGGAGGAAGGGTGTGAGGACTCAATATTATGGAATACAAAGGGTGAAACAAGACATAATTTAATACCACTTTTGGAGAGAGGTGGGGTTAGACCACAGTATGTTCCTTGGAAGCATACCGATAAAGAAAATATAAAATGTAGGCTCCCATCATTAAGTGGAGGTGCGGGTAAATGGATATATGAAATGGAAAAACACACCGCAGGACAGAAGCTGGCAGTAGGAGATGTAAAGGGCCTTTTAATATCAATATTAGGGGATAGAGCGAATGACATCTGGAAGAGAGCGGGATTTCATGGGGTAACAATAACAAATACATCGCACGATGGGGCACCGTTCGCAAACTGCAGACATGCACTATGGCAGGCACTGAGGGTACAGTACCCAGACACATCAGATATAGGAGCAATTACATCCCGCAAGATGCATGAGAACGAAGATCCTGTTGATTATATCCAGGAAATCCAAGAGAAGTGGCGCATGGAAACTAGAGAACAATGGGATAAAACACCAGCAATATTTTACCATATGCTGGTACAAGGGCTCCCAGAAGGAGTTCAGAAACAACTAAAGAAAGTAGTGGGAATGGAAGCAAAACCATGGCCCGAAATACAACTGACTATAGTGCATCATTGTAGGACATGGCAAGGAAAAATGAAACAAAAGGAAGAGGACAGGAAAACGGAAGAGGCTAAATTAGTACAGAAAAAGCTTACTAAATACACAATGGAAGGGGCACTAATAACTACACCTACAACAATGACCCAAAGCCCCACACAAGTAGTGGCTGCACAAGATTCCTCCCTAATACCACCTTCACAGACTACAACACAACAGGTGCCGCCACTCCAACCATACACGCCCAACATGGGAGGAGGATACCCAATGCAAGGAGCTGGGTATTATAATTATAACAGGGGGAGAGGAGGAATTATGAGAGGGAGAGGGTACAGGTATGGCACCCAACCGCAGGTGGGAGGATTTAGAAATTCCTACCCCACAGGGCAACCAGTATACCAGGACAACACAGGGAGCTTTCCATGGCAGAATAGGGAACCACTGGTGTGTTGGAGCTGTGGACTATTGGGGCACATGTCACGCACGTGTAGAGTTAGACCAGGAACACCATCATGGAGTGATCAGGGACAACCACGGCCCGCACAGGTACAGCAGGGCATACCACAACAGCAAATGTTGCCACAAGGAAATGAACAACAACAACAATTAACACAACAACAGCCCCAAACACTGCCACAACAACAGGTAGCGATGACACAACAACCACAAATACCACAAACACAACTGGGTTGGGTGACGGTTTTGGGACACAACCCTTATACCGGAAATGGCCAGTGGTTGTACCCCCAATAGGAGAGCCCACAGACGGCCTTGGTGTGTCCCATCCTGTCAGTAACACCTAATAGTGCGGAGGAACCACGCATAGAGGTAACGATAGGTGACTAAGGGAAGGTAAATTTAAGATGTCAGGCGAGACCATGAACACCCAAGGATTCTCTGGGGCTAGAGGGTTGGGTCCCTTTACTGATAACATTCCCTTATCTATTGGAGATTACGATCTGTCAGTTCCACTTTTATATTATAGTGCCTCACCAGTAAATATACTGGGGAGAGATATAACGAACAGGTTGAATATGACGATCTCCTTTACTGAGGACGGCATAATTTGCTCCACTCCGGGGATTAACATGCTCACGGCACGACAGATTATGCAGCATACTGTGGACAGACAGCGATTAGGGCGGAGCCAGTAGATGGTGAACTCTTCCAGTATGGAACGGACATGGCAATTGCATGGATGCCAGGGATAGAAGGGAAAATATGGAGAAGGCCAGCAGCCTATCTGTTCAGACCAGAAACACCTGTTAATGAACCAGAAGGGAAGGTGGTTTCAATGGATATTGAGAGCATTATTGCAACAGCTGATTATGTTGCTGTACATGCCCAAGACAGAGAAGGAAGAGCATGGAGGGCGGTGATAGCATTAGCAGAAGGATGTAGGCTCACCCAGGTGTCAGATGAGGAGCTGTTTTCAGATGAAAAGGAGGAAGGTGAAATGGTGTTTATGATGAGGAAATATGGCTAAGAGTGGCCTACAAACAAGTAGCACAAAAAATTGCAATGGCACTTGAGGCACCCGCATGCACCCCGGTCCCTTTCTTTAAGGACGATATGTCAAAAGTACCCAAATCATTGTGGACTACTGGCCCCTATGACGTGGGCTGCATAAAAAGTAGAGGGGGAGTAAAAATAAAATTGAAAAAAGGTGCAATACTCCCCAGAGTAAAACAGTACCCACTATCAAAAGAGGCAGATGAGGGCATATATGAAACCATAACGGCCCTTATAAATAATGGTATATTGGTCCCCTCAGAATCACCATGTAATACGGCTGTGTACCCAGTGCGCAAGGCTAGAGGGGGGTCTTGGAGCTTTATACAGGATCTCAGGCCCTTGAATAACATAGTAGAAGCGGAATATCCCGTAGCTGCAAACCCGGCCACAATCTTGTGTGGCATTCCAGCAGAAGCATCACGATTTACAGTGATCGACCTTAAAAATGCGTTTTTCTCAATACCATTACACCCAGACTCACAAGATCTGACGAGCTTCACTTACAGAAACGCTAAGTGGAAGCACACCAGATTGCCACAAGGGTATTGTGAATCACCTTCAATTTTCAATAGAGTGATACAGATGGATTTGGGTAACATTGAAGTAGAAAGCACAGTGTTGCAGTATGTGGATGACATAATAATTTGCAGTAAAAACGAAAAAACATGCAGAGAGGACTCCTTAAAGATGTTGACAATATTGGCTGACAAAGGTTACAAGGTAGACATGGAAAAGATACAGTACTGTCAAGAACAGGTACTTTATATTGGTCAGCTTATATCCCAACATGGAAGAAAGATCGCACCACAAAGAGCACAAGCTATTTCGACCACTCCAATGCCACAAACTGTAAGGGAACTGCAGCAGTTCCTGGGGCTCTGCAACTACTGTAGAGCTTGGGTATTTGATTACAGTTCATACATAGGACCCCTGCTTGAGGCGTTACGGGAAGCTAATAAAGGGGAGAAAAAACTGGGGTGGACGATGGAAATGAAAGAAGCTTTTGATGAATTAAAAGATGCGATATCAACTGCTCCGGTACTGGCATCCCCAGACTATGAGCGGCAATTTTTTATATTTTCACATTGCGACTCAGCAGTAATGAAAGCAGTGTTGGCTCAAAAAACAAGCATGGGCTACAAACCCGTAGCATTTTACAGTGGCCACTTAGATCCTGTAATGTTAGGCCACTTCCCCTGCGAACAAGGTCTCGCCGCAGCTGCTTTTGCGGTGGAAAAAGCATCAGCAATCACCATGGGGTGCCCGACTACACTATTTGTGGAACATGCACTTTTTGCGATATTAAATAAACCTAAATCCACCCTAACCACGCAAAGAGCATCAGGTTATGAGATCATTCTATCCAGAGCCAAACTATCAATTGTTAGATACAGCACGGTCAACCCTGCAAGGTTCCTAGCAGAAGTAATTGAGGAGGGAGATTATGCCCATGACTGTACACAAATAACTGAAATGTACTCATGTACTAGAAAAGTTGAGGAAAACGCACTAGAGGGGGGTGAGCTCTTATTTATTGATGGGTCATCAACTATCGATCAGAGGGATGGTGTGAGGAGAACTGGGGCTGCGGTGGTAAAAATGATGGAGGTACCGGTGTGTGTGGCAATGAAATGTATACAATTACCACAGCATTACTCCGCTCAAGCAGCTGAACTGGTCGCACTGATCTTGGAGTTGAAGGAAAGCTTTGACAAACGGGTGACCATATATTCCGACAGCGCATATGTTACATCCACTGTCCACTCAGGGCTGTCGAAATGGAGAAGAAGAGGGTTTAGGAGAGCTGATGGCACTCCAGTGCAACATGCCCTCTTATTGGCTGAACTAATTGAAGTAATTAATGACCCCCAAGAATTAGCTTTAGTGAAATGCACCGCACACACCAAGGGTGAGGACCACGTCTCAAAGGGAAACGCAGCAGCGGACGCACATGCGAAGTATGCTGCATACTTTGGTGAGATATGGAACCCCCCAGAGTCACAGAGAGGGAGAGGGAGGGGAATGGCTAAGGAGATGTTGATAAGAGAAGGGTACACCCATCTCCCAGCCACACAGATTATGGAGTTACAAGCGGCTGCACCAATGGCCGAAAAAGAAATATGGGTAAAAAGAGGATATAAAATGTCCCCAACCGATGCACTATGGCGCCAGGGTGGCACTGGGAAGGTTGTAATACCATTGGCACTTTTGAACACCGCCCTGAACCAACTACATTATCCAGCCCACACAGGCAAGGAAGTAATTGCAGCACGAATTAGGGAAGACTGGTTCTGCCCCGAGTTAAATTCGCATGTGTGGAATTTTATCAGTAATTGTCTCACATGTCAACAGTTTACGGCCGGCCACACTCTAAAGGTGATAAGAGGTACTATACCCCGGCCAGAGGGACCTTTCCGGCATCTCCATATTGACTATGTTGATATGATCAATATATGTCAAGGAAATAGGTATATGATTGTAGTAGTATGGGCATTTTCTAGGTGGATTGAGGCAGGGCCCTGTTCACACCCAGATGCATTTAGAGCAGCTAAGTTCCTAGTGAGGGAGGTCTTCCCCAGGTGGGGAGTGTGCGAGGTGTTAAGGTCAGACAATGGCCCACATTTCGCAAACGAGATGTTTCAGCACATTACATCACTGCTGAACATTCAACATAAATTTGCATGTGCATACCACCCACAGGCCAACGGTATATGTGAACGCCTGAATGGCCTATTAAAGGAGGCAATTGCAAAGATACAACAAACAACAAAGAGGAGTTGGTTATATTGTCTTCCATTAGCCTTATTTGAGCTAAGGAATAGGCCAGGGTCCGACCACCACCTCACTCCCCATGAGGTGGTTACCGGACGTCAAATGCGCCTTCCCCTAACGCCAACGTCAAGAGCATTTACCGACCACGAAAGCACTGCATGTGTCCTTGGTGATGAAATGTACCAATATGTGTCTTCTTTGATTACTAGTGTAGTGTTTGTGTCTCAACAGCTCGAGCGCACACGGGGCGGGTCTAATAGAAGCCAGCAAGAAGACGCGGATAAAGAACTGGAAAAGGAAGGACTGTGTAAAATTGCTAAAGGTGACCACGTACTACTTCGCAACTTCAATAGGAAGTGGAACAGCCCACGCTTTACTGGTCCCCATCTGGTAGAGGAGGTATCAACAAGAGCAGTAAAGCTACAGGACAAGCGCGCCTGGAACCACCTACACGACGTAAAGATCTACAAACAACAGACCCGCCCCAGCGCCATCGACAGGTCCATTGAGAGAACAGCAACAACATCGACAACGGAAGAAGAAAGTTCTACCACAGCCAGCGGCCCAAGTATTCCCATACCTTGTCACTCCCCAGACTCCCCAGAGAGAATAACTGAAGAAGAAAAGGGTGATCCCCATACAGCCCACCCCATGATCACACGCTCAAAGAGTAAAAGCCACGCCCACCAATGGAACCCAAAAACCCCCTGCCCACCATCCACTGACCCCTGTCCCCATTACAGTAGTAACTGAACTGAAGGACATTGTCTTGCACAAATACACATGTAAACACGTGAATGCTCTCTTTTCTTTTCTCTCGCACATGCAGGAACCGCGTATTATTGTATTGCTAAGAAAGTAGATAACTAACAAATTCACTGCCCAGGAGTAGATGGTACCCTCAGACGATAATTACCCAGAAGAATTGTCACACCAATTTGTATATGAAATAAAAAGGCCAACGTACCTGAAAAGGAAAAGGGTATGTGTCTACTACACAGCGTTCCTTTTGGCCATAGAATATTCAATGCCCCACCTCCACCCATACTTGCCTGCCCTAAGAGATAGATCGCTTAGAGTAGCGTGGGAACAGCTCTTCGCCTGGGCACTGAATGACTATTTCATAGGGAGAGCTCAAAAAACAACAACTAACATTTAATAACCAGCATATTGAGAATTTTCAGGCGAGCAACTCTAACGTCGCAAGAATACACTGCCGGACTGCAGCAAGGTAAGAGCAAAATGCCGGTGAAATTAGCATATGTAATAAAAGTAATAGGGATTTTGGTAATCACCGGGTTCGTAGCTGCCTCTGTATGGCAGTACAGCTGTGCTATCAATATTATTGCTGTACCCAAACCTAACACACCCCCATCCCCAGCTGCAACAGGTGTTACGTCAGGTGATATTAGTAAAATTGCGCATAAGCAAAATAGAGTTCAACGCAGCACATAATCAGATAATAAAGGTATTGACAATTATATACAAGATTCAGCACACGTCTCAAACAACATATGGTATCAACACATGACCCGCATTGGTAAGCAGACAACAGAAGACAGCTGCTACGTTTGCTCATTAATACCATACGCCATGAGCGCTTCTCGAACATTTGTTGCCACAGAAATAGACGAAAAAACAGCACGATGCATAATATACTTGGCACTGTTCTAAACGAAAAGAAGATTTCAAGGGACAGTGGTGCATATGACGTGGAAAACACAAGACTCATACCCATACGAAAACAACTTCCTCAAGACTTATTTGACTTACCACAAGAGCAGTTTACATGCTGAAGCATTCAGATACATAACAAGTGGTCCTGCAAAAGGAGAAACGAAGAAAGTAACACTGCAGTATTTATCATGTGATTGGTACGCCACTGAAGTTCCTGGTAAACTAGGATGCTGGGAGAGGCCACTGGTGACGATAACGGGGAAAGTGTACTTGGACAACAAATGGGAGATAGGAGTGGTTGGCAGCAACATGGTAACAAAAGAAACTATTTCAACTATCGATGCACACAACCACAGATGTTGGACGACTTGGATCAAATACGTGCCTATGCTCACATGGATAGAAACGGATGAAGACCCGATAACAATACTGCCGCTGACTGCGCCTAAAGTATGCTACCAACATAAAGGAGAGGTGGACGTAGGATACAACACCAATTGTGGAAGCGTGATGGAGTTACCTGAGGGGGGAGCAGGAACAGCAGTGATAATGGACCATTACTGGGCCTGTCGAGAAAAGGCATATCACACACTGCCCCCTCTGTTGAATGGTGTATGCACGATGGTGCACGTCAATGTACCATCACTAGTAGTACCCCAGAAGCATGTGAATGTGGCAAACTTTCCCAAAATGGATGAAGGGGACAAGAGAAATAAGAGATCTGCACCACCTCAGGAGGAGCCAGGGAACAGGACCAGCGGCAATGATACTGTCCTAAATAGACAGAAAAAACAAGGAGAACCTCTGACAGGAAATTACCTATGGGGAAGGTCGGAAACGGCACTCACTTCAATCCCGCCAGAACACAGACTATTCAGCAGAGCAGCAATGTTCTTCTCCTCAATAATACATCCGGAAATACAGGCTTACGCAAACGCAAAATGGCTCCAGATAACTAGATGGGAACTTATGATGACCATCAATTCTACAGTAAACGGATTCAACGCGATAAAGGAGGAGCTGCGAGCAATAAGGATGGTAGCACTGCAGAACAGATATGTATTGGACCTCCTCACTGCCATGGAAGGAGGAGTTTGCGCAAAGATAGGACAATCATGCTGCACATTCATTCCTGCCAACGATGCTGACAACGGTACACTGACAGAAGCAGTTTCACAATTGGCCCAGTTGCACTCCAAAATGGTGGATGAAAGTAAAGGTGTGAAAAAGGATGAGAGCTGGTTTTCGCTATTATGGTCATAGATGCCATCTTGGCTGTCAGATGGACTGAAAATTATAGTTGGTTGTATTATTTTGGCTGGAGCTACACTGATCATAATAAGATTTTGGAAAGCCCGGAAGGCACGCACCACTGACGAGTTGCTTGAAATGGTCGGTATGCACCCACTGATGCCAGCAGATGACGGCCAACACACAGGCATAATCATACAAGAGAGAGAGAAATTGCGCAACCAGATCATCACCAACCACCTGGACCCACCATCGGTGAAGGTCGAGAACCCAAGAAACCCCAGGAGTTACATAGGGAAATGGGTTTACTGTACTCCTGGAGGAACCTGTGAATATATGTATTGGTCGTTTGAAGATCATGTTAACCATTATGGACATTTAGGAGGAATAACTAAAGTATGGAGAGTAAGAGGAGATAACGAAAAGGATATGTTTGTGGTCGACAAGTCGACCAGAGGGGGGACTGAAGTGGGAAAATGGAAAAACAGGCTCCCATCTTCCCCCTCTCGCGCCTGGCCTAAAGGTTCACGGCCCAAGCACCCGCCACGAGAAGAGCTTGCCCATCTACCAGACGACCAGATACCCTGGTACAGGAACATAAGGATGTGTCCATCTGCCTGCCCAGCAGCCCGCCCTGCCCATGCCGATGTCTGCGGCATGGATCGACTAGACTAAAACTATACGTCGTTAGAGATGCCATGACGACCTAGCCAACGGATAGCACACCTGTGACAATGTACACACTGGACACTCCCGCACCAATCTTCACGAAGAATATACTCAGTGCTATGACGTAGGCGACAGGCATACTCACAGACGTGCATCTTTATTATTTTTCACTTAGGCTCTCAAAATGCAGAAACGCAAGACGCACCATGAACTCATCTAAAGAGCTTGCTTACGCTTCTTCTAAACCTAGGTGCCATAATGAGAATTATAACGAAGACACGATACTGGTCATAAGACAATATGAGACTATAACTTAAAGCACCTGTGCACCAAACGGTTCCACCTATACACCAGGCCTAAGTAGGCCGCAAGCAAGAGCTCCCGTGGACGTTAACAGAACAAGAGTCAGGTTGCTGATCCTGCAGAATGAGCCTGGCGAAAGCAGACAGCCAAGGTCGTAATGTTGCAAACCCACATTCCAAAAGCAGACCATCAAGGGCACGATGTTGCAACCTTGCACGCCGTGCACCAACATCAAAGTCGCACCTGCAAATTAAACCAAGCACACAGTGGAAAAACAATATTAATTGTGCAGAATTCTGCCTCAAACACGGTCCCACCTCACGTGACCAAGCCGAACCTGACGAGATGCCAAGCCCAGGAGGAAAGAGGCGTCTGGATCCCTCGTTACAAGACACAGGCAGATACACTTGAAAGGATCAATGGACATCTGCGACGGTGGGAGTAGTCGGCCGTCCAGCTCATGAATAAGTCTTCACATTGTCTGCATGTACCCATAGTGAAACATTGTTGCAAATTGCAGGTACACCGAGAGCTGGGAACAGCGATGGTCCCAGGCTGGGAAGCTCACGGGCGCACCAATCAGAACATGGGGCTCTTATCACTGACGCCAGTAACATTAACCAATCATTAGGAGTCTTCATGTAACAATTCTCATGTATCTAATTGTAGGGACAACCCAGATATATCACCTGACTAACCCTCGTCCACTCATATTATTCTCTATACGTATGCTATACTAACCCTACCACTCGAGCAACCAATTAAGAGTGGCGATAGGTTTTTTTGTTAACTTTCTAAAGTGATGCAAGTAGCGCGTCATACTACAGTAAAAAGGGCCTGCGAGCCCCACGATTGTGTGTGTGTCAGGTCAGACGCGTATGATCCTTGACCCATCCCTGCCGTTTGTGTTTAATAAACAGCAGAGTCACCTTGCTTCTTGTGTGTGTCTCATACTCTATCTCTTTTGGGATATACGGGAGGAGTTGGGGCCTCCCTGCCCGGAGGTCTGCGGACGGCCCGGCCGACCCCGGCAGAATTTCCCCCCGACAACAGGTTAACTAAAACAGAGAGTGCAGAAAATAAGCAGGCATACCAGAACCGGAAGTGTAACTGGACAAGAGAGACACGTACATAAACTTTAAGCAGAGCGCGCTCGGACGCATAATTGCACTACCCTTCAGTCACAAATGGGGAGAGTGACTTGTGTGTGGCTACTAGCTTTCATCTTCACATTTTGCATCCTACCTATAACAACACTGTCCCAAACTGCACAATTGAACAGTGTCGTTAGTTCAAAAACATAAGTGGGGTTACTGTTGAAATGAAAGTATAAGGAGTAAATGCATTTACCTGCTGCAAGCAGTCCCTCAACTTGTGTGTCAGCATTACCAACTGTAGAATGAGAGGAAGCTCCAAGCTGGAGTCTGTTATGGTGCCTATCAAAACAACAGACTCTCTATATAGAAGGCGTCTTGCCTAATGGTGCTGAATATTACTAAATCACTCCATTCTGACAAACAGAATGCTTATGCGCTTACCTATATGCTGCTGGAAAATATATCCTAATAGCCCAAACTAAAAACGTAGGTTTCATCTTGAGGACCACTCTTTTCCTCGACCTGCAAGTAAATGAGGTGCTCAGTGTTTCTCATTTCTGCTTATTCCTCTCAAGCATTTATACCACTATGAGCGGAGAAACAGCACACTATCATTGCTCAGGCAATCGTTGGCTCTAGGCTGGACTAATGCAATCCCCTATATGCTGGGGTGTCTCTGTGCATTCAGCGCCAACTTCAGTTTGTGCAAAAAACTGCACGTGGATTGTAACCAATACTGCTGGATATGTCCACATCTATCCAGTATTAAGGAAAATACATTGGTTGTGAGTAAAAGACAGGGCTGTGTTTAGACTTCTCGCGAATGCTCTCTTTGGTCACGCCCCAATCTAAGTTAAAGACTGTTGGAAGTGCCACTCCTATTCCCGGCCTCAAGAGCGCTTCCTGCTATACGATGACCATGAACTGCTTTAGAAGGTCTAGGGGTCCTGGCAGGTAGGGTGAGGTTATGACTTCAAAGCTTTCGAATGTCCTGCAAATGACACCCAAATTACCAGCGCTGTGTTGGCATTTTTGGCATATATCACATAAAATGAAGAACTTTTAAAGACATTTAAAGGATGCCCAGTGGTACTGAGAGACAGCTTTTCCTTTTTCATTTCCCTTCTTGGGCTAGTTGGATTTGCATGATATGACTGTTTCCTTGCTGGAAATGTTATTTAAAAAGATAAAGTTTACATTACATTAGAAGCATGTATGGGTGTTTTCTCTAAAGATTTTATTTTTCATGAAAAGCAAAATTCTTTTGGTTTAGGAAACATTGCAAAAACACATGGCTGGGGTGGATATACCACAGGGCTTATTTATGAAGGCCTGTCATTGTCAAGAGATTATGAATACATATTTTAAGATATCAATTTCAGGTACAGTGCCATGAAAGGCTTTATTTAGGTGGTTGAAGAAATAAAAGCCAGAAACGCTTATTCTGAAACAGAACATTATATGAGAGTTGGATTTGCTATTCCAACACCAAAAGTAAAACCCAGTGATATGTTGCAGAAGGTGTCCGAAAAGGGAAAGGGGGGAGGAGGTGGCAAAAAGAAGCATTAAAAAAAACACACACACAGTGAGCTTAGCCAATGGTAGGTCGCGGACTACAAACGGGATCTGAGCATCCCAAAAAACACAACAAGAAAGGGAATAGGTGAGCCGTAGAGCCATAATTAGTGTAAACAGCAAATAATCTAACAGGGCTCACTACAAGAGACACAGGGGCAATGCGGAAACGATACACATGAGTGAATGAGCACAAGCCCAACTAAATGAAAACAAGAAGGGGAGGCGGCGGTCAGTGAAGAGAGAAATAAACCCATTACCCTGCAAGCGGGATAGAAAATTAAAACCACTGACATTAAAGGAACACTAACAGAACCATCTCTAAAGGGACTGAAAGTGCCCGTGCAGACAGAAGATGAAGCATCAACATCAACAAGTCAACCAGGGCACAGAGGCACACAGGATTAGATACCTCCCTTCGATAAATCCTAAATGTCAAGTCACCCTAGTAGCAGCTTACCAAAACTAGCCCATATTTCATTGCAGATCAGAACGAATCAAAACAAGCTCCCAAAATGAAAATTACTTTAACTATTTGAAACAATGTATCATTTTATTTGGAAGATGCATGCTATCTTTCCCATTCAAAGATGGCCACTAGTTCTGGCTTGATTCCAGGGAGCTTCCTTAGAGACAGACAAGATGGCTGCCTCCATGGACGAGCTGTGAGCTCAAAGAGTCCGGGAACTGCTGGAATGGATGGGATTAGCCCTAGGGATTAGAATGGCTAGGGGCAGGGAATGAGAGGAGATCCACAACCAAACAATACACTATGTATCCTTCCTCAAATGTCATCTCCATTGAAAAGCATTAGAGACCCTCATTCAAAACCCATATTTGAAGCACTTATGCTCTTATTTTTATGACAATAGTTATGGCTTAAAGATAGTGCTTTCAGCGCCACCTAATAGCCCAGTAGCAGCAGAGGTTTCACCGTTTATCTGGCTTAATCAAATAACGTGAAAGGATTTTTACCACTATGGGTCATGCCTCATCTGCCTCCTTATCAATTAGAACTTTCCTGCTTAGGCTCTTAGCACTATATCAGAATTCCTAGCATAAAATACAATCTTTCTTTTTAATAATATTTTTTCCAAATAGTCCCGTATTCCACACCTGTGCCGACATGTCACACTTGATGATGCCATAAGGAAGACATGCTGGATTCCATAAATGATCATCTCCAATTTCAAATCATTTTTGCAGAACATCAGTTGCTAATTGAAGCATTAAAGTTGATCACCTTGATGCAGCCTTCGCCGCACAGCTCTATGGGGCAGCAGCAGCTGTGACACCACAAAGTATCCCAGATGAGCAGATGCCTTGTCTCTTGGCAAAAGCAGAAGGTAAGCGATTCAAGGTAAAACAAAAGACTAGGCTATAAGGTGATGTAATATTGTTGTATTGTTACCAACGTGCATCCCAAGTACACGTTAGTCAAAGGTTGGGGCTGGTGGATTCTATGGTTTGAGGGTTGCAGTGCTTCAATGACATTCCATGGTCAGACGACACCGCTCCTTGATGTCACGTCCTTCATGCTTCAATAAACGTACTGTGTTCACTTCCCTCCATTGTCTGATCCTTAGGTGGTCACCCATTCATTGGCAACAGGGATATGTGGATCATCACCCATGATGAAAAAGCTGGTGAAGTGCCCCGGGGGACTGGTTTCATTCTGACCAATCCCTTAGCAGTTATTGAGGAATGCCTGTGAGGAACAGTTGTTTGCTTGTGAAGAGAGTTTCGCACGGGTTGTAATGGGCACTGAGCGTGCCCTGTTGAGTTATGTGGTGATGGCCTACAGTAATGTGGATGACTACCACAGTCACTCAGCTGAGGTAACTAGATAAATGTAAGAGAAGGACTCCCATGTACGTAAGAGAGGTGTGTCATGCTTATCATCATTGCACAGTGTATGCTTTGTGGGAGGTGTTTAACTGTTGGGCTGTTAAGGAAAGGTACAGAGCATTACATTTAACATGTATTCCTTTCATGGTGCAGCGGCCGCATTTAATATTGCCATGGAACACGTTCGGAGTTCCGAAGAAGTGAGGCAAATTACTTCCTGCATGCCTAGGTTATTTAATAAAATGTGTGTTGCAGTGTTGAACGTGTAAACAGCTTTATAGTGAATCCCCCCATGTCTGTATCCTCTTCTGTGCAACCATGAGTTCACAGGAGGTAACTTCAAACTATACTTTAACTGTGGTGCAGTCTGTAAATCACCTGCCTATGTTGCTACCAGTACCTGGAACACCAGCGCTATTGGTGGAACTGCGGAAAGAATTATTTGAGGCACATATAGAGACTGAAGAATGGTTCATCCAAGAAAGAAATTAGCCATAGTAAAAGGTCGTCTGGGCCCAAACGGTGTAAGGCTGTTCAAGTGCCTTCCACCAGACGGAATTCATCCAATATTGATGTTTATGACGATTCAAGTTTGACTCTAGAAAAGGCAGTGGGGAGGAATCCATTGAGGAATATGTGGCAGACGTGAGATGGCTTGCTGCAACATGTGTGTTTGAAAAAATAACTGCTGAGTAAGTTTTAAGTGATCACAGTTGAATGCACAAATTTAAAGGAAAACATTAAGGAACGTTTGTGGACAGGGCAAGACACTTATTTAGCGGTTCCATGTGTTAAAACCGCAGCAAAAATTGCTGTTTGCACAAATAATCACGGGAAAAAGGCTGTGGTTTTGCCGCCCAATTCCTGTAAAGGATGAGGGGGACACCCCCGCAACCTCCAGACCCATTATACCATTTAAGGGAAGTGGGGGACACCCCCGCAACCTCTGCTCCCCTTAAATGGTACAACGGGGTACACCTTTGCTGGGTCAAACCATGGCATTTTTGCTGTGAATTTTTGTAAAGGCAACATTCTTGCTGCGATTTTATTACTGCATACCAATTTAGCTGGATTGATTGACATTGCACGTATCATTGAAATGTCAGAAACTAGTTTGAAAAGAATTGAAGTGTGAGCTGGGAACGCAGTGTGGCTGATGCGAAATAAAGATAGATGCAGAAGTGTGAGAAGGCCTACACATGAGGAGGACTCGAGCTAGGTTACTTGTGAAAACTAAATTAAAGGCTAAGGGGACTTGCTTTACATGTGGCAACAAGGGCCACATATTCAGGGATACATCGTGCCCTTCCATAAACAAGATATTTATATTGTGCAAAAGGAGGGGGTATTTTGCTACGGCATGAAGAATAAGGGACAGCAACAGAGTGAATGTTGCAGCTGAAAATACTTGTGATGCTGAGCGTGAGTATCGTGATGTAGTTTTGTTTTTGAGGGAGGACACAAGCGAGGCATGCTTAACTTAGCCATTGTGGAAAGTGAGTTTTGACAGTGAAGTGGTTGATGTTATTCCAGATTCAGGGTCAAGAGATACTATTCTTCCTAAGTCTGCCTTTGAGAAAGTTCGGTCATGTGCAGATCTACATGATTCAGACATTGCACCTTGGTTTATAAAGGTGAGACAATTAGTTTTGCGGGATATGTGGTGGCTGAATGTTAATAATTTGGCAGATATACTACTAGAAATGTTTACTGTGCAGGAAAAGGAGTGTCCATTATCGATTGGCTCTTGCAAAGTGCTTTTTATATGTATTTGCTTCCCGGTGAGAGTGACAACGTTTTGTCTGCTGATGTGTCTAGCATAGATGACATTGTAAGTAGATATGCTAATGTCTTGTGGGATGAAATAGGATATGTTAAGGATTTTTAACACAGGATTGTTCTTTGGAAAAATGTTGTGCCCAAGTTACATGAGGTACCAATAAATGATCATGAGAAATATTGAAACATGTGTGTACCTGTACAATGGATGCTATTGAGCTGATTGACTCCTCTGAACATGTTTCTCTAATTGTGTTGTCACGCAAAGCTAATGGCGAATTGAGGTTGTGTGCTGACCTCTGTGTGTTGTTGTACTTTGAAGTTCCGTTTTAATCGAAGAACGCTTACCTACCTCCCTACCTCCCACAGCATTGCGAGCTGAGTGTAGCTCTTGCTGTGCCCCCGTTGCTTCCTTGAGGAGGCGGAGCTCATCAAGGACTCGTGACTGATCACGTGACATCAACGGAGCTTTTAAGCAGCCGCGAGCCGCCCGAGCGGGGTGTTTTGTTGTACTTTGAAGTTGCGTTTTAATCGAAGAACGCTTACCTACCTCCCACAGCATTGCGAGCTGAGTATAGCTCTTGCTGTGCCCCCGTTGCTTCCTGGAGGAGGCGGAGCTCATCAAGGACTCGTGACTGATCACGTGACATCAACGGAGCTTTTAAGCAGCCGCAAACCACCCTTGCGGCGTTAAGCCCTGGAGGCAGTAAGGGCTGGAGCCGCTGTTGTGCTGTTTGGCTGTGACCTGTAAGTAACTCGAACTAGGGTCTTGAGCTGCATAATTCATTCACAAGCACTTCTCCAGCTCTAAGGGTTTGGGGTGGAGAGTCGGACTCTGGCAGCTCCACAAGCTGTCGGGCGTTTCCCTACCCTGAGACTGAGCGCTTCTCCTGGGTCTTTTGACTAATGTGGCTATTCCTAAAAATCAATCTATTTTAATTATGTATTGACTAAGAACATTATCAATTCTAGTTCACAATACATCTGTTTTTACAATTTTTTTGGGGCTGCATAGATCCATTTCTTTTTGTATTTATAATCCAAGAGTGTATTTGGACAATTTTCATTTTTGCCTGAGGTTGCCTCTGGTTTCTAGTGCAATATTTTAAGATCTCAGTGTTCATAATTTTATCGACTGTTTTGTATGATATTTTTGTGTATTTTAATGCAACTATTAATCATTGTAATTCAGGTTTACTTCTAGCTTAACCCATTATTGTTATTTCCTTAAGTCCCCTGTATTTTCCTCCTGGGTCTTCGTTCTCTCTGAATGACACGTAAGGGACTGCGAAGTCAGACAGCTATGGAGGCCTCACTGGCTTCGACACCGTCCGCTATTGGTAATTTACCCTCTGTTTCATCAGTTACTACTCTGCTAGATGCTCCCTTCCCGGCTATACTGGGGAATTTACATCATGTTCCAGCAGATGCCCCTCACAATCCTTTACTCCTTAAAACCCTGGCCCAGGCTCAAATTCATGTCAACGATATGTCTGAGGTATTCAATGCTATGGGTATCATTCCACGCAATACAGCTTACAATCATTGGAACTCATGATATCTCGATAGATACACAGGAAGAACGTCTAGCAGCTACCTTAGCCTCTAATCTTGCGGAAGGTGCTACTCTTCAAAAGGATAAGGGCCATTTGGATTACTCTAACAACAATATGGTTAATACTGATCTTTCAACACCTGCTCACCCTCGTCCCAGGACGCCGATATTATCTGTCATGGCGGCTGACTCTATAGCTAATGCCTCTAAATTACCAATGGTGACGGTCAATGGGAATGTTGTTTCTCTTCCCATTGAACCTTCGCCAAAGGTTAATTCCTCAGCTAGGGGCACTAATCATACTTCGTCTATCCATGTTAATCTTTCTACCAATGTGGCTGGAACGCCATACACTCCTACAGGGAAATCTATACCTATTTTGTTCAAAACTCCACTCAACAAAACCCATAATCCCGCCCTTAAAACAAAATCCAATCTGTGTACCCAAGGGAAACCAATTCAAGGGAAAATATTTCACACTTCTTTGGAAAGAGGACTACATCTAGTACCCTTGTTAAATCTCTACACTCTCTTCCAACAGTGTGTCCATGAGATCATACTAACCTAGTTGATGTAGTTAAGAAATTGGAGATTGAAGACCCTTTAGCTCAGGATATTGACGACATCAGCATTATAGAATGTGCAGACAAGGCAATCGCTGATAGTCACCTGGGCCCCAACTGTAATAATACAAATAATGTCACCGAGCAAATCTGCGATGATTCCTTTGTAGGCTCTCCCTCTGATCTCATCAACTTTATTGATGTGTACACAGAGAAACAAAATTGGTTGAAAGAAAGGGGTCTACTTCCAGACTCACAAAAGGATCAGGACAGTGAGTCTATCTTACATCATACTCTTAAAGAGGCAGATGAAAGAATTAAACTTTCTCAACCTACTATCTCGGCTCTGAATATAGTTCTGAGTTCCTTTGTGAGTTTGTATGATAACATATGGTCTGAGGTTAGATCACATTCTCTCCTCCTCTCTGAAATCTATTCTAGGTTAGAGGGCCTTGACAGATTTGAAGAGTTAGTTAAAATTATTAAGGAAGAACATCCACTTTTGACCACACACGGTCCTGACCCAACCCCTTCTAATCAACTACTGTCTGAAGCCCATATCATTCATAAAGGGCTTACTGCGACCACGCCAACTATACAAGAGGTAGTTTTAGTTAAGGGCCTGGGTCCTACGGTCCCCCAAGGCCCAGCTTTGAATTTTTGTAGCCAACCTTCTATGATTCCGTCAACTATTTCCGAGGGTATGCGAGAGGTTACTGGATCGAAGGCAGTACATCCTACCCCTCGCACCAAACTTACTATGGTATTAATGGAGGAGAAAGTCCAAGAGGAATCAGTAGGTCCGCTTCCTAATCTTATTGTTCAGGGTCTTCCCCTTGTGGGAAGGTCTTTAGAACCGGTAGATACATCTAAGGGTGCCCTTATCGCCTCTTCTTTGGACTTCATATCTATTCCGACTTTAGAGAATCCATCTGTTCCCATTGAACCCATTAATGAATTTTTACATCAAAAAGTTTTGCCCTGTATAGGAGGGAAAAGGAAAATTATTCAGCAAATGAAGAAAAGTAAAAATCAGAAGAACGTGAAAAATATTAATTCATATACGAACCAATTCTTTAAAAATCTCTTCTTGGCAAATACTTTAGCTTCTTCATCTACTACTCCCGTTCTGAAGGGGACTGGGAATTCTGCTGAACCAGTGGTTTCTCTGACCCCTATTTCTACTACGGTGGCTACTGCGGCCACAGCTGACTTACTTCCCACTACAGCAGCTCTATTTTCCTTATCGGATGGTTTGGTTGATGGTCCCTCGACTAACAACATTCCTTCTCTAGTAGTGGGACCTAATATTGAGGGGGCTGTGGACTCTGCGGCTTCTAGTACCCTGACAACAGTTCCAACTTCACTAGAGCCGACCTCCATTAATGCCACTGCTGTGCTAACCACCAACATTATTGTCAAGGCAAAGGATTCCTCTTCTGCTGTAGTACTCCCAATTATTCCATCTAACTCCATATCAGGGATAGATCAGAGCCATTCAGAGATTACTCTGCCAACGATTACAGCAAACTTGGTTAACATTGATATGGTCAAACACTTATTCCAGGAGTTACTGGTTCCTAAAACTGTATGTGGGGCAGTGCCTAAGTCAAATATAAGCCCGTCCCAGGATGGGGCTTCTTCTACCCTGCCTCTACGTTTGGAGCCATCGTTCGTTTCTGTTATTGAGGGTCTTCCTGCTAATATTGAGCTTATAATGAGGGACGCCGATATGGGAGCCCGACTAGAGAGGGGTCCTTCTGCCCCTCTCTCTCTTAACCCAGCCTTTTCAAGTTTGCCTATTGTTGGCCCGACTATGGGCCGTGAAGGTGTCCCCTCTGGGCCCAATTCTATTCATTACAATAATTCTTTCAAATTATGTGAAAGATTTCCTGTGGGTCCAAACGTTATTCAAAATAGGACTATATTAAGAGGTGCTAGGGGCCCTGACTTGGCGGTTGATTATTTAACACTAAAAAGATCTCTGATTCTTTACCTGATTTATCAGAATCGAAAGTTCCTCGTGATATTATACAGCTTACCAGCCTTTGGGGCCAAGATATGCCAATTTGTCTAAATCGTGGTAATATTTTAAAGATTTTCCATCAACTTCCCTCGCTCTCGCTTATCTATAGCTATGACATGGATAGCATTTTTTTCCCCATTCAGGATCGGGTAGATGTAAGTATTATCATTCTTAAATCAAGAGTGGTTCTGGACTTGATCATGGGGCATAGGGAAGGGTTAAAGCAACTTGGCTTTGAAGCAAATTTACTGGAATCTACTCAGTTCTCCGGTAATAATGGAGGGGGTGCAGAATATAGGGGTAATCTCACTATGGTATTTCATCCAGAAAGAACCCCACAGCCCCAACTGAGGCCCAAATCAAATGGAAACTTTCGCAACTGGGCACATGTCACCGCAGGTCTGTGGAAATGAGTACCTTCTGATTAATTCAGAACTCTCTCCAAACGTTCTTCCCGTGAATAGCTTTGGGTTTCTCTCTTGGAATTCTAGAGGTAATACTCACCTCTTCACGAACTTAGACACTGTCACTCTGATTAGGGCTTCGCATTGTTTCTTTCTCCAAGAAACCTCGATGCTCTCAACTCCTGTTTTAGATGGGTTTGATACCTTTTCCCAAAATGCTAAACCCAGCTTGGGAGGGAAGTCGTCGGGTGGTCTTCTTATAGGATTAAGAACTTCTTTAGGTTTTAGGACTAAGGTGCTTTTGGATACGCCTTTTGGTATCCTGGCCCTGGAGGTGTCCTCTCCTGATCTAACGGTTATTTTACTTCTGGTTAATGTATACTAGCACAAAGGAATTTCCCCTCTTGAGCCGTTTTTGCAAAAGTTAACGGATATGCTTCTTTCTTGGAGATTTTTGTACCCTAGGGGTAAACTGATCCTGGCAGGTGATCTTAATTCGGACTGCTCTATTTCTTCTGGATCCAAATATGACGACTTGGGATTGGCTATAGAGGATGATTCTCGCCTAGGCCTGAAATTCGCACGGGATCGTCGTTGGAATTTCGCCTTGGATTCAGTTGGTCTAACTTGTCTCAATGGTTATTATGACGCCATTAATTTACCTTGTCCCACATGGCGTAGAGCCTCATCAATATTTACCTTAGACTACGTGTTTGTTGATCACTCTCTCATTCCTTTCTCGTCTAATGTCGAGGTTTCTTTTAATTTATGGAGTGACCATGGTATCCTCCGGGTCTCATTTCTCTGTCCCTTTCCTACTAAGTCTTTGCCCGCGGGGGGTCCTACCCATCTCCAAACTGTGGGACAAGGGACAGGGGTACGTTGGACTCCTCTCAATATCAATGTACTTAATCGTAAACTGATTTCTTCTTTTAACCATACATCTTTCTGTTGGAAACTAGCAGTTTTCAATACAGTTCATTTTGATAGCTTTCTCAATGCTCTCCAGTGTAGTATTCATGGCCAGCTTAAGGAAGGTGTTTCTAAAATATCTCACCCTCATAGATTTGACCAAGAATTGGCTAATGTAAAGGGTCTCACTAGGAAACTCATTAGAGATGTACAAGCCCTAGATATTGAATGGGTTGACAAAAAAACAAAAAATAAAACTATCCGCCAAAAATATAAAGTTTTTTGTAAATCTAGAAAAGCTACTATGCTACAAAATGACGTGGAGCATATGCTTGCAGTGCTAATAAAACGAGATCTGAGGGCATTTTGAGTTACGGTATCTAGCTTAGACAATGCGGCAGTGCCCGACCAGCTGAATGCCAACCCTGAGGTTCAATGGGTTGCACATTATACTAAACTCTTTGACACTGGGGCTGAGGGATTAGTTTCCTGTCTTCTGGGGAACAACCCCTCTAAGGACTCATGGAAGTCTGCTATTGATTCCGAGACAGTACTAGGACTCATCTCCAAAGCCAAAAAATCTGGGGCTCCGGGGCCTAATGGCCTCAGTAATAATACATTTAAAGCGGAGCCAGATCTCTGGGCAAACCTTCTTTCTCTGCTCTTTCAAGGTCTCGTTAATCTTGGGAAGGTACCCATTAGTTGGCAAACTGCTCATATTGTTCCAATCTTTAAAAGAGGCCTGCGTAACGAGGTCAAAAATTATAGACCTATTTCGCTTATTGATACGGATTGTAAGCTTTTTGCCTCTATGTTACTCTCCCACCTTAACGTTTGGATCAGGGAAAATCATATTCTCCCCAAACAACAAACAGGCTTTAGGGCAGGCCACTCAACTAATCTTAATGGTCTTATTCTTAGTGCCCTGCAGACTTCCACTTGGGGTAAATATGATGCTTCTCTACGTTGCGTCTATCGACCTGTCAAATGCATTTGACCTGGTTATCAGGTCAAGATTATGGGAAAAATTAACCAAATGGGGCATTCCGGCCGGGCTTTTAACTCTTATCATGGCTATGTATGAAAATTCTGGGGTCCATATCAGGCTTGACTTGGCAGGAACCCTCTCCAGAAGGATAAGGACACGTATTGGGGTGAGACAGGGTTGCTTGTTAGCTCCCTGTCTCTTTATCCTCTATATGGCTGATGTTGATGACTTTCTGAGAAATGCAGGCATGGTGAGTGCTAAACTAGGGGATCTGAGGCTCTCATGGTTGGCTTATGCCGATGATTTTCTTCTTTTTGATCAAACTAAAGTGGGCCTGCAGAGGCTCATTTGCAAATTTGAAGAATATGCCACTCTTAATGGGCTTAAGATTAACCCGAGTAAAACCCGTACTATGGTCTTCTCAAAGGGGAGAATGGGGAACAACAAAGTATGGAAAATAGGGGGTGAAAATATAATCAGAGCAAATAAAATCATCTATCTTGGTTATTTGATTTTGGCCCAACCCTCGGTGATTGAACTAAGACAATTTCTTAGACACAAACCGCTCCCTCTCATCTCCCAATCCCTTAGACTAGACAATAAATATTGCATGTTCTCCCTTAAGCCTGTAGTAGATTTCTTTAAGGGTAAGGTTACTCCAAAGCTTCTGTATGGTATGGAACTCCACTACTCGGCACTTTTGACTTTCTGGGACTCTCTCGAGGGTATCTATTGGAGGAAAATTTTTAAATTGCCCAATTCCATTCCAACAGTGGCTATTAGGTATGAACTAGGGTTAGTCTCACTGCGAGCCAGGATTCTCTGGAGGGTTCTTTCACTTTTTTTCAGCTTTGCTCTCGCCCAAACCTGATACTCTCTATGCTGATGTGGGTCACATGATTTCTTCTCAGGGACCTTTAGTCCAGAATTTATACCTTAACGCTTTTAGTGATCTCTGTGACAAGACCCTGTTGGATATTTTGACTGATAGGGATACCCTACTAACGAATCCTTACAAGGTCAAGGAGTGTCTTTTTAGTCATGACTGGAGTAACACTATTGAAAAATTACATTTGTATTCCTCTTTGAGAGACTTACAATTTGACCATAAGGAAAGAGGCCTGCTGTCTTTTATTCTGAATCAATTTCCCAACAGATAATATCGTTCCCTTCTCATTAAACTCAGATGGAATCTCCTTCCCACTCGGGAAGTTCTACATAAAAGGAAGGAGTTTTCTGACTCAGATCCTATCTGTCGTTTTTGCAAAACTCTGGGGGCGATTGAAACTGCTCGGCATCTCTTTCTAGATTGTACTGCTTTGACATCTTTAAGGGACAAATATTTAGCTCATTTTAATGTAATGGGGCAAATGGGGGCGGACAATCCGATCTGGTCACAGTGTCTCTCTATTTCAAGCATTAAGGATGGACTTGCTGTGGCGGGTTTTATTAAAGCTTTAGATTTATACGCTCCTTTGATATGATTATGCCTGTCTTTATGACATTTTTTCAATTTCTGCAGGTTTATTCTCTATTCTAGAATTCTGAAAATTTTAAATTTTAATGTCGGTATATTTCTCAATGCTGCACTGTACTTTGCACTGAACCTTTCAAATTTAAATTTAAATTTGTCCCTTATTCTCTGGAAATTTTGACTGGAAATTGGATCTATGTTTTAATGCTTGTTTGTATATTTGAAATTTAAATGTAATGAATGTCTTTTTTTTCTTCTTAAAGTCTTTTTTTTGTAAAGGTTTCTTGTAAACCATATACAATAAATAAAAAAATAAAAAAAACCTCTGTGTGGTCTGATGGAGAATATTGTTGTGGAGTCCTGCTCTTACTAATATGCATGAGGTGATAGCGATGAATGAGCGAGCAAATTAGTACTCCACACTTGATATGGCAAATGTGTTATATCAAGTTCACTTTCACATGGAGTCCTGATGACTGACCACCTTTCCTAACACAGAGGGACAATATCAGCTCAAACAAATGCCTTTCGGGTAAACCACTTCTTCAGTCTTCCAGAAGTTAATGTCAAATTTGTTTAGTGAAATAAAAGGTAATTTTGCACTTCACACATTTTAATGTATTCTGTTTCACTTGAGCAGCACTACTAAAGTTTGGCTGAAGTTTTGAGTACTCAGGAAAAACAGGTCTAGCTCTAAAGCAGAAAAATATTTGTTTTGCAAAGAATGAGGTGGAAGATTTGGGGCGCAACCTATCTTAGTACAGTGACAAACATAAGAAAAAACGGATTTATGCCATTGTTCGGGCACCATGCTAGGAGAATAAGGAGCAATTAATGTCTTCTTTAAGGTTAGCTGAATTTTATAGCAAGATTGTATCCAATTTTTCTGAAAGGACTGCACATTTTAAAATGTTATTAATGAAGGATAAAGTCTTTATTTGGTATAGGAAGACACATAAATGTTTAAAAACAATCAAGGAGATAATTCAAGCACTGGCATTGAAACATTTCAACGTTAAGAAAGATTGTTCCATATGTTTGTATACCAATGCATATAGTTTATGGGCAGTGTTGTTGCAGAGGTGCCAGGGAATGTGAGCTGTATCCTTTGTCTCCTGCACTTTAACCAAATCTGAGCGACTGTATTTGGTTATTGAGCATAAGGCACTGGCATGCTGGTGGGAGCTCACGTGTTTGTGTGGGGGAACACATTTTACTCTCAACACTGATCACATGCCTTTGGTAAGTGTATTGGGATTGTGAAGGGTGACAAATCATTCTCCAAGGCTAGAAAAGTTATCTGTTGAATTACAGCCTTATCACTATGACATATGTTACAATTATGGGAAATCTAATGTGCACGCTGATTTTTTGTCATGCCTGCCCCTTGAGGTAGACAATAACGATTCTAAAACCGCGTGGATTGACACTGCTTCTATAAAGTCTAGAAAGCCCTGAACGGAATGAGGTCGCAAGATACTGAAATCCGGGGATGGTTTGACAAAGAATGTGCAGGTCTGGAGTGTGCAATACAATCTGCAGTCAGATATGGTGGGGTGTGGAGGAGGTCCGTTTGATCAGAAAAAAATTATAAATCCTTCATTGCACAGAACAAAATAGTATTGGAATCGAAGACGGTTGAATTTGGTAAAAACAGCAATCGAAAAAGATACCAAATCTTTTTAAAGGGCTATGACTCAGGGTTTAGGGAAATACATATGCTGAGTGACAGATAATATCCTTGAGGAGGAGTGGATTTCACACTTCTCACAGATCTTCAGCGCAATTGGGGTGGAGACCTCCCTAGAACATCAGGAACATCAGGATGATTTTATTAAAAAAGTTATAATCTTGGAGATTTGCTCTTCATTGATAGTGGTGAATTCCCAAAAAGGACTTGAAATGTTGGTAAGTACAAGTTTGTTGGGCTGCAGAGGTGTGCTACAGCGTAGATGTTATTTTTTTTCTGAATAGTGATTACTCTATTACTGAAGAAGGCTATTGTCGGAAGCGGCTGAAGATATGCTACGCCAGTGCGGCTTGACGATCCTGTGCCGGTTCTGCGACTGTGCCGGGTCCTTTCCTCGAACTCGATTCAGCTCAAGCGGGCTCCGAGCAGCGGTGGAGGTGGCGGTCTGAGCTCTCGTCGCTCTCATCCTTGCTCTTGAAGCAGTTCCGTGGTGCGACAGCCTGCATTTCCCGGTCGGTCGGTTGGGAAGTCGAGAGGGAGGGGACTTGGCTGTGACTCGGCCGTGAGGTCCTCCCGCGGCCAACGGGCTGACTGGCCGACTGACTCGAGGACGGGCTTGGGGAAGGCCATGAGCAGCCTCCAAGTGAGTGAGCCTCCAAGTGAGGCGGAGGTGGCGGTGATGGCGGTGAGAAGGTGAGGGCGTCTCTCTGAGGTAATTGCTGTGTGTCACCTAATCACTGTGTGCTTCCTGCTTGCTGGCTGGTCCCAACTCTTCATCATAAAAAAAAGAGGGAGATACGGCAGATAACAGAGGGGCGCTTAACTCAACGTTATTCAACAGAGTAGCAACAGTCTCACGAGTGGGAAAGTGTGCAAGTGTGAGAGGGGCTAAGAAACCCTAAGGCGGCCCTCACCCCCGTTTGATCTGCCCTCGGCTGCAGCTTGGTCCTGCTGAGCCATGAGAGATGCCACAAAACCTGTGTCATTCTCAAAGACACGTGCCCAGAAGAAACTCGAAGCTGTCTCATTAGAGTTTCAAAGTTTGCCTTCTGAATTTGCCTCTGAATGTACTGCACAAACACCTATCCTAGTAGCACAGTCTCAAGGAAGTGGTCACAGGGTACCCTTACCACTTGAGGAGGCTAATGTCTTGATTAGCTCAGCGGCCGCCAACGACTACGACCCCCGAGATTTGTCTCGTGTGTGTGGCTTGCTGCACGACACAGCTGAAAGTCTTCATTTAGCGCCACAGTCCAAGACCACAGCTAATGAGCTAACTCTGCAATCCACTCGGCTAGCGTCTGTAGCGTCTGTAACCCGAGAGATAACTCGAGATGTGGCTCCTTTGCGTGAGTTAGTGTGGTATGCAATTAACAAACACACTCATTCATCAATCAACACCGGCAGTTCGAATGATGACCACGACTTTGTGGCCGATGTAGGTGAAAGAGACCAACCTCTTACTTCAAGTGACTCAAATGTCTTAAACTGTATGAACTATGAATCTACGCACGTCCGCTTCTTTAGCACTCTGGAAAACTTAGCACCCTAGCCATTGTTCAGCACAGGATATGCGACAGGGACACACATGGCCATAGAAGATGTGGACAATGTGTTGTGTCCCTCGACTGATCACTTGAACTCATCACTGATCAGACCACTGTGTGTTGCGCAAACACAGTTGCCATTAGTCGCTACAGCCCACAAAGAGCCACAGCACCTTGGAATCAGAAGAAACTCATTAGATATTGTAACCAAAGTCCTCCTTGACCTTACACGGCTAAATAAAGAAAGGACCAATTCTAATCCTAGCACTAACTCTGTTGCTGTGTCTGAGCCTCACATCGAGCACTTTACAAACACAAAGCCGATTGTTGATAAGCCTCTTCAAGTGAAAACCTCGGATACAATGTCCATTCTCAAACGCAGGAGAATCAAATCGAGCACCTCTCCCAACATTAGATGCTCACAAAGGAAAAAAAGTAAAATGTCAAACTTAAAGTCCTCAAAACTGACAAACTCAATAAGTGAAGAATCGCCGGAGAAAAGAGACGGTTCCATAAACATGTCGTCTGAGTCATCATCTTCTGACTCATCCATAATGGAACGGCCATTTCCAAAGATTAGACAACCAGTCTTTCATCAGAGGCGACGTACCAACCAGGAGGTGGCGTCCGATGATGATACAAGAAAGGCGCAACATTTACAAAACTCGCAAGCCACTATAATATCTTCTATGACAATCTCAATGGCGCCATTCCTTAAAATGTATGAACATCTTAATGAAAATATCAAAGACCACACTTGTTTGGTGTCCTCTATGAACAGCAAATTATTGTCCCTTGAAAGTTCACACAATGCCCAGAAGGAGGCGTGGCATGAGATGTCCAAAAAGACCCATTGGGCTTTAGACTCATTGCAGGGGTTCACCAAAAACACCAACTGGACAATAAACTGTTACCCGAAGTAGCCAAAGAAGCGTTAAACCTCTTTCAAGATAAAACGAAGCCTACCTCTTATGCGCCAAAACCCGATTTGCTGATTGTGAATCTTTTCCATCTCAGAATCCAGTGGACCTTGGCAATAAGATCTTGCCATCTGTTACATCAAAGAAAGATTTGGAGAACCTAGAGATGTCTTCTCGGAATCAGACTCCGAGCTGTGATACTAATAGGATCGAGCGCTTGCCCATGGATGAAGTTATCTTAATCCAAGATAGGCCATCGGTACCTGAAGAATCTCTGCATCAGAACGCTATAGTGATTTCAGTGGCGAGAAAAGGTGAGAAGGATCTTACTGATTTGAAAACACACGCCTCTGACTCGACCCTCAAATCGCAGCCCCCCCAATTCAGTACAATTTTAAAAGTGAGTCAAGCGGCTGGGAACTTGGCCTTACAAGATCCCCAAATGGCCTCGACATCCAACATCTGTCTAGCTGCCCAGAGTACTAATACATCTAACTCATCATCACTAACTGACGGCTCCGACGAGGTTCCTGAACTATACGACATATTTAAAAAACCAGCTAACACTCAAGTCTTACAATCAACTCGATCACAACCGATGAGAGCGTGTCTAAAAAAGTCCAAAAAAACCTCTAAAGAGAAGGAAACGAGGAATTGACTTGCGCAAATTTCTGCATAACATTAAAACAGTTAATGTGAAGCTGAATAAAACTGTTGTCAATGAAAAAGGCGACAAACTGAAAACGAGCGACAAAGAGGGAATCGTTGAGCACGATGGAACACTGACTGTCATTCCAAGTTCCAGTGACATGTCCACGGATCTGATAAATATGTCTACATATGATGACGTTATTAACATCGACCAAACTGAACCTGGAAAAATCTTGCAAGCGGCTGGAACAATTTCACAAGATCATCCTAGTCGTGAACATCTAAGTACAGACATCGGGAGGTCTGCGCTTAACATAGCCGCAAACCCCTTGAAATCACGACAATCATTGCCCAAGATTGACAACACCAAAACTGAATCCTCAATCACAACGTTGCCTGAGAAGGTTGCTCCGAGTGAAACCAAGAGTCTGTCTCCTCTCTACATGGCGAGAAGAGTGTGTCAAGTGATCCAACAACCCTCTGCAACACAGAAGGATTACCCACAACCTCCTATAGAGTTCATGACACTCGATGAGAAAAGAAAAAATATGGCTGCCTCTTCATTACCGAAGCACAAAATCATATGTGACTTAAACGTACATTCGAGGGACTTACTGAGTAAAAAGTCATATGGAAGTACGGACTCGACATGGGCCGAACAACACGCCACACTGAAAATGGCAGACACTACACGAGCTATGAAGCTCATTAAAGCCAAAATGCCTGAAACCAAGAAAATCCAAACAACTACCGGACCAAAGGCTAATTCGGCTAACCAAAAAACACAACTGTGTCATCAAGTTCTACTGGAATGCATTGAGGCTTCGGACGACTTAATTTTGAATCGCCACAATGTACTGTGGTTATGTCATCTACTTCCGATGCCCAGAGCTATCGAATCCGAGGACCTGAAAGTGGTGGAATTCTTTAACGAAAACAAAAACTATGCCGTGATACTACATATTCAATCGAAATTGATTGTGGAAATTTTGCTCGAGGCTGGCCCAGTACTGATGTCATTGGGATTCGACATCTCCAAAGTGGCTGATCGTTCTCAGCTGGGATCCTCACGAAACACCATAACAAAGGGTTCTGCCCGTGAGACTGAAATGGTAAAAACCTCAACAGCAAAGGATCCAGCTGTTGTGCAGAGCATGCTGCCTGCTCTGAGTTTTGCCACCGAAAACTCAGCCATAGCTGCCAAACCACTGATGGAAGATCCTATAAGGATAACAATCCCAGGGGCCCAAAAATCAAGTTCTGAAGGTGAGGAAGTAGAGTCAACTGCTAACACAGAAAAAAAGGTTAATGATTGGACCTGGGTAGCAGAAACTCTGAACATGAACCAGGATAAATAATGCCAGGCCCATTGTGGCTCTAAGAACTACATAATGGGCTCCTGGAATACAATAGGCTTCTTGCATCTTTTTTCCACTGCATGGGCAGAAGACCTTGATATAATTTGTTTACAGGAAACCTGGTTAGGTAAAATCCCAAAGATTGAAGGTTTCGAGACAGCACTAAATCCAGCAATTAAGCAGGCAAAGGGTACACCCATAGCCGGCCTAATACTGGCGGTGAGGAAAGCCTCGGGACTCAGGATTTTAAGATCTATGAACATTTCTCCATATATTCAGGTATCCGTCATCAGCTCTTCCCACTCTGAAAACTCTTTAGCTCAATTGCTTTAAATTAGAAATCTATACTGGAATCACTCGGCAACAGGAGGGGTAACGTTTATTGACCAAGTCTCAGCCATGATCGACGACTTGATGGACAAAGAAAATCTAGATGAGCTGATCATTTGTGGCGACTTGAACATTGACTATATTAGACAGCAGGACCAAGTAAGTAGGAAATCGTCCAGTCGTCAACTCCAGTTATCAGAGCTATGGCGTACGGAGATGGATCTGCGTGGACTAATGATGCTGAATGGCAATACTACCGGCGATATTCCAGCTCAAGCGACTTGGCGTAGAATGGGACTAAGTTCGACACTGGGCTACATTTTTATATCTGAATCCATCCATATAAGAACCGTTCACTTTGAAGTTATCCAAATGGTACATAGTGATCATGATATGGTGAAACTAAGATTTACTCAACACACACAACGCAAAGAAGAGTCTTGGCCTCACGTTGTCAGAACTGGGGTGGGCAGACTTCGCCTCCATTTACAAGACGACAAAGTAAATTCAATTGCGTCTAAATTCCAAATGGCCATGCAGTCCATTGAATATGAACATCTGCTATCTCAATTTAAAGAACACTCAAACATTCTAAGACAAGTTGACTTTGCTCCAAAGCATAAATTTGATCTCGAAATTTTACAACGCAAAAGAGCTATGCGGCATGATCTAAGAAAAGTTCAAAGAATGTCGAATGTTAAAATCGCAGAATGTAAAAGACTGATTAGACAAGTGTACAAAAATTGGCTCAAGTCGCACAAAATCATTATGCTACAAAATGATTCTGAACTGATGTTGTCGAAAATGGCGAACAAAAATACTGCTGATTTTTGGAGACTGATAAACGACAACTTAGCCCCACAAAATGCTTTACAGTCTAATGCAGTTTCAGAAACCGAATGGGCGGCGTTCTACACTAACCTCTTCTGTAAGGATGTGAGGAAAGCACCATACCTGTCTCATTGGGATTTGGAGCTCGAAAGAGACCACATCTTACAAGTAATCAAAAGTGCAAATGCCTCTCGTGCACCAGGCCCAGATGACTTAACAAACTATACCATGAGGCGTCATCCTGAACTATGGGCCAATTTTTGTATCACTTTGTTTGAAAGAATACTTAAGTGCTGTACCACTCCAAAATCATGGAAGAGTGCCGTGATTGTTCCAATCTTTAAGGGAGGCGACAGAAAAAATCTGAAAAATTATAGACCGATAGCCTTCTTAGATGTGCTGGGGAAAATGTATGCAACCCTCCTCCAACAAAAACTACTACAATGGGCCAAAGAAGCGAATCACGTGGACCCAAGACAAGCAGGATTTGTAAACGGGGTTGGATGTGGAGTGAATTTGCTACTTTTAAATCTGCTGAAAATGGAAGTTCACAGGACTAATACCAAAGTCTACTTAGCCCTAATTGATCTTTCATATGCGTTCGACAGCATAAACACAGAGCTACTATGGAAAAAATTACATGCATGGAATTGTCCACCCTGTTTGCTAGCTGCAATTCATGAGCTACATTCCAACAATACTATTAAGATCAGACTGGACAGAAAGGGCACGTTATCTGCTCCGATTAACACCTTTAAAGGTGTCAAACAGGGATGCCCTCTGGCAGCTACAATTTTTAACCTGTTTATATCAGATATCACTAACATCTTTTACGGCGCAAACGTGTTCCCGGCGAGAATTCACAGATCTCACATTAATTACCTGGCATACGTGGATGACCTCATCCTAATTGACATCACACCAATAGGTCTTCAACGGAAGTTTACGATTCTTGAAACCTACTTAACAAAAAACGGACTGAACATAAACAAACAAAAATGTGAAGTGCTAATTCTGGAAAAATTGACAACCAACAGAATGAATAGAAGAAAATGTAATTGGTATCTTGACAAAGAACAGGTCAAGGTGGTGAAAAACACCATGTATCTGGGTATGAAGTTAAGTGCAAGCCGAAATGATGCTCCATGGGTTGAGGCATCCAAAAGCAAATGTCGTCATCTAGCATGTCAAGCTAGTCTGATTAACAAAAAGTACAGGAAATTCTCACTTAAACCAACAATCACATTTTTCCAACAAAAAGCTATTCCAGCTCTGATTTACGGCAGAGAAAACGAGTTTGGATGTACTAACTCACTATGGAGCACTCTTGAAAACATTTTCTGGTCAAGAGTGTTACATTTGCCCAAGGGTACACCAACGGTCTGTGTAAGATATGAATTCGGATACATTTCCATACAAGCAAGAGTCTCGTGAAACCTGTTGAGTCTCTTCAGAAAAACGATGCTAGAGACTACTGCACCACAAATTCAAATACTACATAGACCTCACCTGGACAAAACATACACAATCTTTTCAAAATGGAATGCTCTCTGCGTTAAGGTCTTGGATTGGCACCACATCACCCTAAATACCTTAATCGATAGTCCAGAGCTAGCAAAAAAAAAACTGTGGTGAGCAGACTGGATTAATACTTGCGATTTAAGGATGAAAGCAAAACTTATGTCAGATGTCCCTGGTGAAGCGAGAGCTTATGGACAGAAGCAAACATATTTAACTTGCTTTCCAGACCAGTACTCGAGAGAACTCTATATGCATTTCAGGCTCAACACAATGGCAACCAAAGAACGCTTAAGCATCTGGATGAAATTTGCAGACATGTCTTTAACATGCAGATTCTGTGGTGCCCCGAAAGAGACTCTAAAACATTTGACGATGTTCTGCCCGATGTTTCTCCAGCACAGAAAAACTGCCTTTGACTCAATTATCAGCATGCATCAATCTCTGACCGTTGAAGAGTGGTGGAAATCCCTGTTTGAGAGTTCACTTAAAGAAGTGTTATTTCCATTGGTGGTGCTCCTCCGAGTCTTAAAGAAACACTTAGATGCCGAGAAAGTAATCTTGAAATGAGTAACTTAAACTGCGATTCATATATGCTTCAATGTGAATAACCTAAGACCAATTATGGACAAAAAGATGTTTAGTGATCAACTACATGAGAATGAGACAGGATCGTCTTGTTTTCTTGTTCTTTTGCGATTTGTCGTTGTGATCTGTTATGTGATTTGCTATGTGTCTATTCTTTTCCTTTTTTTTTAAAGGTTTATTTAAACCAATACAATAAAATAAAGAATAAATAAGTCCACAAGATTCACAAAACGCTCTGTGAAGGTGGTGGGAGAGTGTTGTGTTGATTGTGGAATTCCTAGTCCCCTATAGACTTTGAAGAGTTCGTCCAGATGTTTCAGCATCTGTGTGAAGGGTTCAAAGTGGATCTTTTTAGTTTTGGCTATTAAATAACGGCCCACAGACAGCCCAGAATCATGCTAATCACTATGTCCATTTGCACGCAGTAACTGGCACTCGTCACCCAAATCACATCCTTGTGGGATCTCTTGAGCTATCTCTGACAAGCAGTAGCATCAAACGTTGGCCTGCCAGTGTTTTTTTATAAGCACTTTGATAAGAGTTTATGACTTAATTCAAAATGTAAATGTGCTTTTTGTACAATTAATATCTCTTACGCAAGTGTTCCCTCAGTGTTTTGATCTATATCTGTTACTTGCAAGGAAGTCCTGCTAAAAACAATCATTGACAAAACCAACAGTGTGGCTTGCGCATAGGAAATGCATAGGCATTTGCTAGGGAATGATATCATATGCCCAGGCTGTTGCCTTCTTAGTGTCGTTATGGAAGTGCCTACCAAATGCTTATCCCATGCCTACACAACAGACACATCTGTTGGCTTTGCCAGTGCTTGTTTACTTTGGTTTAGGCTAGTTTGTATCCTCATACATGAATCCTGCAACATACGTGTTTCATATTTAGTCCATCATCTTTCAAGTTCTTTGCTACACAGTTTTATAGTGGTGCATCGTCACTTGTGTTCCTTTCTGTGCATAAGTGGAGACTTGTGGGGCTTAAGTGGGGTGAACGTATCAATGGACTTTCACTTTGGTTTCAGCATAGCCAATGATTACAATTCGAGAGCTTTAAAATAGCACTAATTGTAGATGAATCCTGCATGACCTGAACAGCCGGGCCAACACCCGGTCCAATTCTTACAGCCAAAGCATCATTGACAAATTGGATCAGAAGGGCTTCACCCACTTTGCTTGAAATGTAAGTCACTGTGGCAGTCACACACGCACTCTTCTGTTCTCCCTCATTCACAACCTGCATAGTAAAAATCCATATTAAAAATCTCTAAACCCTGCTCCTGGATGGACCAGGTCCACAACAACTTCGTCATCAAAAGGGCAACTTTTCCAAAATCTACGAGTATATCTCAGTAAAGTAGCCATAGGCCATTCTTGCATCTGTAATTTACAGGTATTTGCTGAAATTCATAAGACATCTTCATTGTAACCAAGACCTCTCCAAAACAAGCATTGAAGTAACATTACCGAGCCTGTATCCCCCTCCCATACTAGGCCCACCAATCCTTTAAACTACTTTAAGCTTCTGAGGTCATTGCACCTCCTTCCAACTGCATTCCCCAATACAAGAAACCATTTGTCCAAACTAGACATCACTCTCAACCTGAAGGTATTTCCTCCCCCAGCCACTTGCAACCACCCCACCTAGAAATGTAGTCACTATTTGTAGCAGGCGGATGAGACAGGCTGCCACCCTCCTTGGCATAATGACACCTTTTAGGAAATGAGAAACAAGTGAGATGATCTTTCTTTACATTTTAGGAACATTGATAGGTGTATGCTGTTTGTATGTAGGTCTCATTATAGAGAGATTTGGTTATATGTGATATTACCAAAGCAAATTTGAGAGTGGTACATTTCACCGCAACCAAAATACCCCAAAATACTGAATGTTCATTTTTTATTTGGGGGGAGCAAACCTCCTGTTATTCTTTCCTTACTTCCTATAACCCCACTCCAACCCTATTCCGACCCATTTTAACTCCTTACCCCACTACCCTACATATATATATATTTAATATTTTCGGTATTTTTCGGTATTATGGTTGCAGTGAAAAGTACCACTCAAAAATTTGCTTTGGTAAATTGACTGGGTACCTATTCCGGTCCACTACAATTCATTATATTAAGCATGATTAATGGAAGAATATTAAGCACTGGAAGCACATTGCAAAGTAATTCCCTCTTGCCAACTTCAACGGTCTGGTTGAAAAGATATTCATGCCTTTCTCAAAGGTTATTCAAATCGGACTCCTTATCAGTTAGGGCAGCCGGTCTGAGTGCTAGGTGGTCGCTGGGACTGTTCAGGAATACACATGTATGTGAATATGTAGTGCAGGTTTAGTTTCAAATGGGTCTCCTGCTGGTAGTTCACCAACTAAACAGGCTTAGTAGATGGTACTGATGTTTTGATTCATATGACATGAAGACATTGTAGTTATGTCTGTGGAAACCATAATGTCCAGAGTATTAGTTTTCAACCTTGGCAATTGCATGTTAGGGAAGCAATGTGTCTCAGTGTGTCAAGGTAAGGGAATCGCAGCGCAGTGACTTCCTCTCAAAGGCAATCCAAAGGACAGTGGTCCACTATATACAAAGGTACGGACCCCGAGTTATCCAACACCCGTCCCTATCATGTGTAGCTATTGTCATCGAGTGTCAATGAAAACATGTTTATAGGTATTCTTTTGTTTAAGGGTGAATTGATTGGTGCACGGTTGTCAGACTCCACACCAACTCAAGGTGTTAACGTAATAGATGTTAAAGGTATTGCAGGTGTGATTCCACTATTGGGTTCCTCGGGAACATGGCGAACTAAGATTTTGCTGTGTTGTATCTGCCTACACAGTGCAAAAAGTATTGTAAATCAAAAAACCAACAAGCATAACTTGCGGTTTAAACACCATAAATGGTCAGATGACTGGGATTGAACCGTGAGCAAAAACAAGCATTGTTGTGAGGGTTAACAGTTTATCTCCCTTGATCCTCATCTGAATCGTCCTTGCTGGAGGGTGAGGGGGACCCTTCCCATATCGCCTTCTTATCCTTTTTTCTTCTTCTTAGATGTCTTCCTCTCTTGAAAGAGATATGGTCTGTCACGAAGGGAAGCCCCTATGTCCGACTAATGAACAGTCAGACAAGAGGCCCCACCCTCGGTACAGCCAAGTATGATGAAAAAGCCAATAAAGGCAAAAAGAATTGAAGCGTTATAGCATCGGTTCCGGTGAACTCGGAGTGTAGATGATCCCTGTAGATTCATAGCGTTTGCTTCCCATCAGAACGTAGCATTGTAAATACAAAGAAAGCAGGCAGAACTCATTCTCAAAAGGGTCGTAACTGAAGGAGAGAAAGTACGGCACCAGGAAGGAGGAGTGCAAGTGCAGATGAGTAAGCAGAGTTCTGCTGCAATAACAGCAGAGGCCAGGAGACCAACGACTGACGAGGATCCAGGAGAAGTGAGACAAATGAGGCAGAAAGTGGAGGAAGAGATAGAGGAGAAAGGTCGGAGAAATAAGTGCTTGAGAGAGGTGGGGAAACCCAGCACTAGCGTCTTGCCCGTAAGAGCAGGAAAGTCAGAGGGTTGCAACGCACCGCGCAGTGAGCAAAAGTGAAGGATAACCAGTTAGACAGCGGCCATCTTGGGAAAGATTAGAACGTTACCGCACGTTCCTCAGGAAATGTTGCGGATCATCAATGGCAGATTGTCCACCTCTTCCATAGATGCCAGGGGGAGACTGCATTGACAGTATGCCCCCTCCTATACCTGGTGGTACCGGGTTTGCCTGGATGTATCAGATGAAACCCTTGAAGTAGTCGAGGAGCCTTGATGTAAGAGCTTGGTTCCCATGAATATTCATACAGTGGATAAATCCTTCCACTTAACCAGGTACTGGAGTCTCCTCTTGTGATAACGTGAGTGGCATGCATGGGAGATCTGATAGTCCTTAGGCTCAGAAGGGATAGGGGTATGTAGCTCCTTTTTCCATCGAGAAAAAGGGTCAGGCACCCAAGAACGTAGAAGAGATGAATGAAAAACCAGATGTAAACGGCTCAAGGAACTAGGTAGCCGTAGTCTAAACACCACAGGATTCACTTTGACAATGATCACATAAGGCCCAATATATCTGGGAGAGAGTTTGGCAGGATGGACCCATCTTGGTAGGTATTTAGTGGACAACCAAACCTTAGATCCAACACCTAATCTGGGGACCTCACTGTGATGCTTATTGGACTGTTGTTTGTGCCTCCTCTTGCTCTCTTCTAAGCTCTGACAGGCAATCTTGTGGGCTCCTCTGATGTCCGCCAACAAGGAGTCAATGGAAGGAATCTTTGAAGGAGGATACACCGAGGTTGGTAGAGTATGTGGGTGTACATCATAAGTACAATAGAATGGACTTAACCTGGTAGAAGTATGCACAGAGTTGTTATAGGAGAACTCTGCAGTGGGTAGGATATCCACCCAATTGTCCTGCTGGGTGTTGATGAAACACCTCAGATATTGTTCCATGGTGCTGTTGAGTCTCTCTGTGTACCCATTAGTTTGTGGATGATACCAAGATGACAGGGCTCTCTTTATGCCCCGTAGTTTGCATAATGTTCCCCAAAACACCAATGTGTACTGAAATTCACGGTCTAAAACAATGTATTCAGGAAGACTGTGCAGTCGAAACATCTTGCGATGAAACACCTTAGCCATCTCTGGGGTGCTAGGTAACCCTGGAGGCAGAGAGAAGTGGACAAACTTGGTAAAGGAGTCGATGGTAACCATAATTGCTTTGCATCCCTGTTAGGGTGGCAGATCCACTACGCAATCCATAGAGAGATGACTCCAAGGTTGTGTGTTCTAAGAAACCGATGGGTTCCCTGGTGCTATACTTGCTTTGAGTACAAACGGGACAGATGCGGCTGTAGGTCTTAACATCTGCCCGAGTAGTAGGCCACCAGAAATTGCATTGGAGGAGTTCCAATGTAGCAGAGAAACCGTGGTGGCCTGCAATCTGGTCTAGAAGACACCAAGATAGGACTCAGCTTTTTAAAGACGGATCAGGTATGACCAACCAGTTCTTGTGAAACATCAAACCTTCCTTCTTTTCTAGATTCAGCTTTTTGTCCTTTTTCCACTCCTGAGATAAAGTGATTGAGGCTTTTTTAATGTCTTGCAAGAAAGAAGACACTAAGAAGACAAACCTGTTTCTTCAAAATAGATATTCCCACGGGCGACCTTGAGCGATTCCTACCTCTTGACAACGAGACATAGTGTCTGCTAAACGTTCTGACTGCCTGGTATGTAGGTGTCGTAAAAATCTAATTGGGCAAAGTAATGAGCCCACAGGGACTGTCTAGGTTTAAGGCATTCCATTTTCTGTAAAATTCATAAATTACAATAATCAGTGTGTATTTCAAACGGATGGGAGGCCCCCTGTAAAAGGTGGTGCCATTCTTCGCAGGCTCGTTTCATAGCAAACAGCTCCTTTTTTTTTGTATATTATTTTTATTAATTTGTAAAACATTTAATCCAAGCAATGGCGGTACAAAGTATACAGAGCAATTCAAAATATCGTCAATTCATTTCACCTCCTCAGAATTCAACTCCCACTCAATAAATCACAACAGTTTAGTATCAATTCATAGAGCATAACAGCTCCTTTTTAATCATGGAGTAATTACCTTCGCTCGGGGACAAGGTCCTTGACGGATATGCAATAAGGTGTTCTTGACCATCCACCTCTTGTTTGAGTAAGGCTCCTACTGAAGCAGCACAGGCGTCGGATACAATCACACACGGGAGATCCTGATTGGGTTGAGGCAAGATGGGAACGGAACAAAACAAGGATTTGAGAAGCAGAATGGCTGCTTCCACAGTTTCACCCCACCGGAATGGCGTGTCCTTCTTTAGGAGGGATGTTATGGGAAGGACTATCTCTGGGAAGCCAGGAATGAACTTGCGGTAGAAATATGCAAGACCTAAGAACTGCTGTATGTCCTTCATAGAAGTGGGAGCAGGCCATTTGATTATTGCTGATACCTCCCTCTGGAACAGACTTCCTGCCTCCCTGAAACTTGAGGAGAACCAGCTCTGGTTCCGGTAGCACCTCAAAACCTTCCTCTTTGCCTCTGCTTTGACTCCCCCTCTCCCCTGTTGATTTGCCTGACAGATACTGCACTGGATACCTGGCCTCCCTTCTGATCTCGGGCCCAGGCCTGCCAGTTGCCCACCTGCACTCCCTCCCTGGCAACCCCTGCACCGGAGGACTGTTTCTGTATCCTTACAGTCCCCCTAGCAGCACTTATGTTCTGCACTTACCATACACTTGCCACTTGCTGACTGTTTTTTATTTATCTTATTTATTATACTATCCCTTGTACTGCACTTCCCCCCTCTCCCTTCCCCCTTGCACTTTTCCCTTTCCCCTTCCCTTGCACTTACGCGATCTGAATGACACCTGGCCTAGTAGGATCACTGTCTGTCTACCCTTGTTCCCCCTCCCTTGCCTCTTCGCGCCTTGAAACACTTGTGTATAGGCGCGTTATAAATACCATATCACATCATATCATACCTTGCTGTGATCGATCTCGATGCCCTTATCTGACAGGATATACCCTATGTGGTGACTAGGTGGTGACTTCGAATAGAAACTTCTCTGGTTTTACCAGGAGTTGGTTCTCTTGAAGCCTATGTAACACCTCTCTAAGTTGGGTCTAATGTTCTTGCCGGGAGGAGGAGAAAACCAGGATATCATTGAGATATACTCTGACTCAATGGAAGAGCATGTCTGAGAAGAGTTGGTCCATGAAGCGTTGAAAGATAGCAGGGGCATTGACCAAGCCAAACGGCATCACCTGGTACTCAAATGCCCAAAAGGAGTCCGAAAGGCGGTCTTCCATTCGTCTCCCGCCTTTATGTGCAGAAGGTGGTAAGCCCCAAGCAGATCCAATATGGAGATAATCACGGCTCCTTGTGCACCCTCCAAAATATTGCAGATTAGCAGATAAGGGGCATGGAATAGTGGTCCCGGCCGTCACCCTGTGAAGACCCCGTTAGTCAATGCACACTCTTAGCTCATGAGTGTCTCTCCAGGATGAAAAACAGTGATGCCTCTTCAGAAGAGTGAGATGGCCGGATAAGGATGTTTTGAAGGTTGGAATCCAGATATTCCCTGAGGATCTTTTTTCAGGAAGGCCAAAAGGACCAGAGCTTCTGCAGTGATATTGATAGCACAGTCTTCTGGGCAATGCAGTGGAAGGTCCTTCAGGATCTTTTCCAGGAAGACATCTGAAAAATCATTAAGCTGAGTCAGGATACAGTTTACGCCTATGGCTGGAGTGTGTACTGTAGAATGGGCCATCACAGGTTGCTTTCAAAAGTTGTCCAGGCAATGTTTGACACACTATTCTGAATCAAACTGAACACAATTCTTGGCCCTGTCGATGGTGGGATTGTGTTTCCTCAACCAGGGAATCCCTAAAATGACTGGGAAATGTGCTCCATGGATGACGTCGAAGTGTAGAGATTCATGGTGTTGAAGTTTGGTGGTGTGCATAATCAGTCCTGAGCTGAGGGGTCATCCATCTACCCCTTCCATGGCTTGATCTTACCTCCTCTCTAGTCTGGGGATCCTTTCCTTGTCAGCCGAGACTGTGTCAACAAAGTTACCGGCAGCACCACAATCAATGAGCGCCAAATTATTGATTTGCCGTTGGTCAACCGTGACCACAATGCTAACAACCACTAATCTGTTATCATTTTGAGAAGGACCAACAGAAAGGGACTGGAAACCTGACCCTGGTTACTCGTCCCTTCTAGGATTGAGGTCTGTCATTTCCTTCCTGTCGGGGTGTACTTCTGGGCAGTCATGTAACAGATGGGCATTCAATCCACAATACATCTACAGCCCCTTCTCTTTTCTCTGCTTCTTTTCCACTAGGGTTAGGGGTCCTCTTGCGGCTCTGATCTGCATAGGTTCTTCCTTGGAAGTACCACCAGATGGGGAGCATAGTTCATAGATCCTGGAGGAACCAGAAAAAGTTCTCGGGTCTTCTTATTCTCAGTCCTTCTTTCTGATAACCGATAGTCAATATGAAGAACTAAGGAGAGCAAATCCACCAACGTCTTGGACGATGGGTGTAGGCCAGCTCATCCTTGATATCTTCCTGCAACCCACGTTGGAATATGGTGTATTGAGTTAGCTCTGGCCATCTGGTTTATGCAGCTGTGCGTTTGAATGTGATAATATAGGATAACAGATCTGAAGCACCCTGACGAATGTCCAACAGGTATTCACAGGTGGAGTAGACTACTTTGGGTCTTTCGAAGGTCTGTTTCAGTAGAGTCAGCAAAGTCCCATAGACCTGTAAAACGGGGCTAGACGAGGTGACAGGAGGAGTAGCCCAATCGAGGGCATTACCGAACATTTTGAAATCATAAACCCTATTCGGGAGTGATCTGAAGCATAAGTCGTAGAGCAAAAGGTAAAATTAACATACAAGCTTTGATAAACTCCTTTAGCTTCTTTGGAGATCCATCATTTTTCGCCAAAGCTAAACCCATGTTAAGGAGATCTGATGGGTGGTGCTCTCTGACAGTGACCAGTTGTCTTAACACAGTGTTTTCGGTCTTCAGGTTCTGAACCTCAAGAGTGAGGCCCTGGACTGCGGCAACCAGCTCCTGTATCTGTTCCGCAGTAGCCATACTTCCTTGGCATTGCAAACTGTCAGGGTTATGATATGATATGAAAGGTTATTTATAACACTTTTAGTCTTGGGCTCAATCCCACCTGAAAATTCAGATGCTACGCTTGTAGCGCTAGCATCAGAATTTTCAGGTGGGAATGAGCCCAAGACTAAAAGTGCTTAGTTTACAACAAGAATATTATTCATTGTGTGAACCACCACGACATATTAAAGGCCCGGATTTGAAAAAGGCACAGGTCGTATGCCGAAACACGTGTCATCCAAGAGGGGCTGAAAATACAAAATAAAAAAACTTTATCAAACACAACGGAATTTTGATTTGTTATTCATAACGAAAGGAAATACACCAGCAATCTATCTTGGTGCAAATAAGTGCAGGCACAGTTGCAATTTCTCCTATAGTTTACAAATGGATTAGAGGAACTCAGTGTCTCCGTAGTGACCTACACTCATGCGACAAAGAACAAACCACAAAAGAGAAAAAGTCTAAAAAAGAAAGTATTTATAAAGCAACCCCAATTAGGTTGCGAAGGTACAAGCCTAGGATATCTCCAAAAAGTTCCTCAAGGTCGAAAGTTATTTATAACACGCTTAATGACCAGAGGTTTCTGAGCACGGACCCGGGTTTGAACCTGTGGTGCTCCGTGTTGTCTTGCTTCCAAGGCAAGCATGTTGCTCCTGAACGATCCTCCCAAGACAAGGTTAACAGGATCTCTCCCTTGATCCTCATCTGAATCGTCCTTGCTGTACAACAAGGGGGTCTGTTGCTGTATTGCCTTCTTATGCTTCTTCTTCTTCTTAGAGGTCTTCCTCTCTTGGAAGAGATATGGTCTGCCATGAAAGGAATCCACTATGTCCGACTAATGACGAGGCAGACAAGGGGCCTCACTCTCAGTACAGTCGATTATGGGAAAAAGCCAATAAAGGCAAAAAAACCTGAATTGTTGTAGCGTTGGTGCTGGTGTACTCAGAGTGTAGATGATCCCTATATACTCGTAGCATTTGCTTTCCATCACAACGTAGCGTTGTAAACACAAAGAAAACAGGCAGGGCTTTTTCTCAAAAGGGTTGTACCCAAAGGAGAGAAAGTACAGCAACAGGGATGAGGAGTGCAAGCGCAGAGTTCCTTGGGGATAACAGCAGAGGACAGGAGACCACAGACTGCAGAGAATCCAGGAGAAGCAAGGCAAATGATTCAGAAAAGGGAGGAAGAGAGAGAGGAGAAAGGTCAGAGAAATAAGTTCTTGAGGGGGGTGGGGAAACCTAGCACTAGCGTCTACCCGTAAGAGCAGGAAAGTCAGAGGGTTGCAACACATCGCTCGGTGAGCGGAAGTGAAGGAAAACCAGTTATACAACAGCCATCCTGGGAAAGACTAGAACGGTACTAATAATAGCACCATGGCTGCCTCCAATCTCGGAATGAGGCCCACTGACTCTGGCATTTTAACTGCAATTATTTGTGGATGAGCCTTTCCATTTTGTGAGGGGAAGGGTTTTGATAGGATATTCTCCTTCTCTAGTGGTGGGCCTTTCAGTGAATGCCTTTCCGATAGCATAGACATGTTATCTAGAAGAAATCCCCATAAATTATTCCAAATAACATTTGTAATTTTAAAAATAATACATTTGGTTGACATGCTTGTGGTTTCTCGAGATTTAAATACTGAATATCCCTCTACTAAAATCCAAAGAGAGGATGCCATAATTCAAGATTCCATCTGAGTATTATTTACATTGCCAACTATGTTGATCAATAGTTGTGGGTTATTTATGCGCCTGCTTGATATTGTCATTGGTACCCTCTGAATGGCAATGTATGAGTGGTCTCAGCATTTATTGATAAAACAGTATAGTTTGACTGTTAAACAATCAAAAACACCTGTAAGGAAAGTGACTATTATACAAACTGCTCTCTTTGAAATTTGTGAGAAGTTTTGGAGTACTGTTAAAGTTCTTTCATTTGCCCAGTAGAGAAAAGCTTTCATTGTATTGTCAAGTTTCCACTGACATCCCAGTAAAGTTCTGTTTTCCGGAGAAAGATTGATCTCTCAAACATCCAAACTCAAACCGTTCAACACAGAGCTTCAAATGAGTGGCACCAGATTCCGATGTCCCTCTGCTTTCACCCACACAGCCCCATGGATATGTTTGTACCAGTCTTGCATGTAGTACCACAGGAAGAAACTATTTATATAGCTGCCTGATCGGAAGAAGGAAACGTGTACCTTTTCGTGTGCATGAATTGCTAGGTGCAAAGAAATAATTGTTAGAAAAACATTTCCGTTTTCAAGTTAAAAAATACTCTCATTGGGAATTGGATTTACATGTTTACTCCCTAATAAATCGTTTTACTACCAACTACTCCCACTTCCAAATCTTGTCTGAAGCACTGTTTATACGAATCTTCGAGCCGCTCACTTTTGGTAAACATCTCAATATCTGTGATGCTTCAAATTGCAATGCAATTGAAAAGCATAGTTTTAAAAATTACTACTTCTCTGGGTAAAACGAAAGGGGAAATCTGGTTGAAAATCCACTTTTGAGGCATCCAAAGAACTAGGAAAGGGTTTATAGTCATTGCATCGAAAACGATGCAACGAAATGCCAATGCATCGAAACAGATGCATCGAAAATAAAAGCATCAACATTCTATATTTTACGTTAAAAGTACATATCCATTGAAACTTTTCCATCGAATGGATATGTACTTATTCTCTACATTAAAACGTTACATAGAGCTGTCCAGTGCTGACATTTCGGCACTGGCCAGCTCCTTGTAACATTTTTCTTTTTTTATATATATATATTGGGGGTTCCCCCCAAACCCACGCCCAACCCCCATTAACCCTAACCCCAGCTCTAACGCTAACCCCTAACCATTAATGTAACCCTTAATCTAACCCTAGCCCCAACCCTAAACCCTAATCTAACCCTTAATCTAATCCTTAATTTAACCCTAGCCCCAACCCTAACCCTAATCTAACCCTTAATCTAACCCTTAATCTAACCCTAGCTCCAACCCTAACCCCTAACCCTAACCCTAATCTAACCCTTAGTGTAACCCTTAATCTAATCCCAAATCTAACCCTAGCCCCAACAGTAACGGCACACTCAGAGCTTGCAAATCCAGTTTGACCCTTTGCTTAAGTGAAACCAATTAATGTTTTACCTATTTCCTCTGTGGAGGTAAATACCCACTCTAATTTTCAATTCCTAAGGGATGCAATATTTATTTGTCACTAAGTTTACAGACTTTTTGAATGGCTTAGTGGGACACAGGACAGTGACCCAGATTGACCAGTCTGTGCAGAGACCCACTGCCAGGGCCATCAGTAGGGCAATCAGCTATTCCCACGACCCCAATCCATATGTAGGTACTCTGTCTCTGCTTCTCGGCACTGCATTCCTTTTACACCACTCCTGATGGGGCATTCCAAATGACTTATGGATCCCTCCTCTATACCTGCTCCTGCTCACTCTCCGTCCTGAATAAATTGAATATATTTTCTGAAGGCTGAGCTCCAGGTTGTTTTTCCTACCCTCATAGGGTCAGATGACATATAGATCTTTGATTACACCCCAACTAAGATATTGTGATTTCAGCACTTTCTCTTGGTTTAGTAATTGGAATGGCTCCACAGACTCTTTGCAATCTTAAGAATTCCTCCCTTCCACTTGAGGCAGTAAATTGATTATAGTGGGATGTTTCTCTTAGATCAGAATTCCCCATTGAACACTACCCTAGGCAGTGACATTAGTAGAAGGGTAGAATTGTGGAAACACTCATGATGATTAATAAACATGCCTTTTAAACATTTTACAATCTGAAAAATAGTAAAATGGGATTTGAATGAATGAACTGTTTTCGGTCATCAACCGTACATTTCTTTAGGTATAGCACAGACAAATTTTGCTTGAATCTATACAAACCCAATATCTTCTGAAAGTCAAACATTTCCTGTTTACAAATATGCATATGATTTTACTATATGTTTTACGCCCTGAAATTTATGGACAACACTAAATGGTAGCAATGCATAGTGTAAACATGTCTGTCTTCATCTTTACCACAAAGTGGCAATCAACAAAATACATTCAAATTTGACAACATTTGTTGTCTGTGTCTTTTTAGATACAATAACCGGTCATTCATATGACCATACAGTCTATTATGTAAAGGCAGTATCTGTGGCAAATAGTTGACTCCCAGAGTTTCCAAGTTATGCATCAATGTCTTTTGGAAGCTAGAAGCTGCTTATGTTTGTGTCATGATGCCTACCCCCGGGGACCCAGACCAAGTTCAGCAACCCCGGAAGCAGGCATCAAGTTATCCCAAGCAAGCCCAACATCCCCTGCTAGGGGCTATTTGGGTGCAGTCCTGGTGCCTATGGCGCCAGGCTCATATGGAGAGTCAGTCCTGGCACCATAGGTGCCAGGCTCATAGATTAAAACTTACCTGATGCAGTACATGCTGCAAGAGCTGCAAGCCAAAAGAGGCTTGGAAGGGACTCCTTTACCTATGGACTATTATTTTACTCGGGTGGGGCTGGGGAGGAATACTTACCTGGGAATACTTTGGATCTATTTAAACCACGCCCGAAGAGCAGCACACGCTTCGCGTTATTCTGCATCCGGCAGCGTAATGCTCACTGTGCCTGCAAGTCTGCATCCAGTCTTCTGCCACGCCCGCCTCGAGTTTGGAGCTCCTAGAAAAAGGGAGAAAGAAGGAGAAAAGGTTAGAACAAGAGCAATACCTTTGATCCTTACCTGAATTCCTGATCCATCGCGCCTTCGAGCTGGAAGAAAGAAGTTGTTTTATGCGCGTCGCCTCGCCTGCTGCAGCGCCACGCTGAACTCACGGCCTTCGCAGCATCTTCACATTCCACCGCATCCTCCTGCATGTTCCCGCCACACTCCGGCACCTAAGGAGAAGAACAGCAAGGTGAGCCAAGGGAATACACAGAGGAATATTAGTTACCCCCCCGTAGACCGGGGGTACTATTCCTCTTCACGGGTCGGCGCAGCTTCCTCTGCATCTTCGCCGAACCCCAGCCCCTAAGGGGAAACAAAAGGACAGCAAGGTGAAACAAAGGGACTAACAAGGGGAACCCTCTGCACCACAATAGACTTACCTGATTTTACCGCTGGAGGCATTATTCCCCGAGACTTCATACTTTCTCTCAGTGGCTGAATAAGGGAGAAAGCAACAGGTTACATATTGACATTATTTTATCGAACTGTGTTGGATAATATAAATCCTTCCCAGAATATTACCGGTTGCCACGAGGAACTCTTCACTAGGCTCAAGCTGCAACCTGCAAGGAATCGGACAAGAGTGAAAGTCAGGCATTTGAACTCTTACGAACTACATACTTACGGCGTCTTGCCGGGAATCTCGGAGTCAATATTGTTCTGGAACTCACCAATTCCTTCGAGCCAGTGAAGCAACTGGTTATCTACGCGCCCCTGCGCTCAATGCAGGATGGAGAGCTCATCTTTTCAAACCATCAGGTGAGACTATAAGAGGGGACATCAAAGGTGATCAGTGGGGAGAACAGCGGGGGTGGGGGGATTTACGCTCAACTCCACGGGTGGTTAATTCCCTTTCTCCATTTGCAGAAGAATATTCCTACGGGCCAAGCAAACGAAGTTAGGTGGGCAGTCCAGTCCGTCATCTCGGCCCCACGCGTCACATTGGTGGAGACCGCAGCTGTCCAGTTCAGATCGACGCCTGTGTGGGAGCCAGGTGAGCGTAACAGTTTGGTTGTTTTCAAGTGACCTGGGAAGGAGGAGGACACAACTAAAACCTGCCCTTTTGTAGTCAAAGTTGACAGTATACATTTTTAACCTCTTTGACAGGGTCTGTGGACAATTATTTTAATAATCAATCGCTGGCGAAAGTAGAGGACAGATCATATCACATCCAGTGACCATGGACTGAGCTGAACCACTCTTATTTTCTTTATTTACATCTGCTTCCACTTCTCTGGTTGAGGAAAATTGTATGATACTCCTATCGCACTTCAAGCAGGCACATGGAGATTCTGCTATTTCAAACAAACGAGCGCACATCATAAACTGGAGTGGCGAAAGGAACTGTTATACAGATGGTATCTGTAGGTTAGAAGTTGGGTATCCCATCGCTGTTTTATTCAATTACAATTATCACCAAAGCAATTCATTTCTATTCCTTAGGAGTCTTTAACTGGGATGATCTGTTAATGCTGAGTGACAAAGACCTCTTAACATTTGGAATAATCCCAGATATTTTCTTCTTTTGGAGCCTTCTAGTTAAATGTAAAACAGGGTAGTCTATTTAATAAACCATTCATTCTAATGCACGTATAACATTAATAAACACATTAAGTTGCATGCATGTGTAGAAATGTTAACATTGCACAGTCAATGTCAAAATGGGAAACTTCTTTTCTAATCTGTTGTTGCTTTTGAGAGCATGTGGATAATTGTTATACACAAATTTTATGTTTAAGCTAGTTAAGGCAAATTCTGTTTTTGTACTGAAGATGGTTCTTCCCTCCTGCTATGTTTACAAGTCCTTGTTTTTCTTTGGGTAACACCCATCAATTCATAGTAACTCTTAAATAGTCCAATAAACATGATATCCAAGAAATGAACAGGTAGGTTACCGGGTGAGCTTCCAGACAATGAGGTACCAAATAAACGATTTTTTATGCCTCATCAATTGTTCTCCCACCTGCATCGACCAATGCCTTAGCTGAGGGGAATCTGTCCATTGCATACATTGATTGATGGGGTATAGTGAATACAAAATACATTTTTGCAATGAAAGGAGGACCCTCTCCACTCATCCACGAATTTAATATTTAATATGACAGGGACTAGGCGTGGCTTGGCCATATGGGTACTCCTAACCTATAAGCAGTGAGTAATGTGTTGTTTTGGCCCCCTGGTAATGAGATGCCTGTGGCTTACTACTTAGAGAAATACTTAGCATATGACTCTGATGTCTCAGATTGAGTATGCGAGGGCTGCTGAGGAAACTGACCCAGACTTAGAGGGGCACCCCACTGTGAACTGGACACTGGGATGAAGGGACCATACCCTGTACGCCATCCAAAATCTAAATGGAGGAGGCAGCATCTGTTGTAAATAGCTTCAGTGGACTCCAGCAATGTCGACACCAGGTGGAAACCTTTCTTCCAGCTAACATTGCGGTGTCAGTAGACTAGTGTGGGCTCAGTCCTGAGCCCTTGGAGATGACTTGAGTTCTCCCCCTCACTGGGGACTGTGATCTAAGAAGAATTGTGGTTGGAACAGCTTCCTGTCTAGGGCAACAAAATTGGATAGGAGGGGTGATGTAGTACCCTACAGTTATTTACTCTACCCTCAACATGAGGATCCAGCTCTGGCTGCTACAATTCAAAGCATGTCCATGGGTGTTGCCATTTGGAGTTGCACTAAGCCTGCTAGTGATGGAACAGGTACGACCTGCTGGCATGCCATTAGACAACAGAGATTAATGAGTTGTTCATCCTAAATGTTTCTCTAACCTCCAAAGCTAGCTGCTTTACAGTTTGGGAGACCTGAGAACACATATATGTCTTACTTATCACAAACCAGGGTGTCCACTGGCAGGATTTGGGCAGTGGCAGACTCTGCATCTTTCTTCTCAGCCTGCTACTTATGATATCCCTGCTGGGCATTGGGCAACCTCACACCCAGAGCAGCAGAGCACATTATGTTATTATGGTACTGGTCCCTGCTCCTAAAATCTCAGGGGCACCAATCAAGGGTTTCATGCCTAGGAGTGGTTGTAGACCTTGCCAGGCCAGATGAAGTAAGACCCCCAGTAACTGAACCATAGGAGTGCTGGCACAGTTCAGACACTCAAACGCTCCAGCAAATAACCTCGGAAACTCTCACTCACAGCATGACACATAGGAAGGATTCAAAGATTAGCAATGTGCACAACACAGAATTACTCCTCCTCTGCCTGATTCTTAACAGAGCTAAAAGTGATGGCTCTGACCAGGAACTTGCCACTAGGATGGAGTTGCAAATCTTCTTGTAGGATAGCAAAGATCAGATTTTATCTTTTTGTTCTGAACTGACCAAACACCTTAAAGACAAAAGAGAACAGCGTTTGTCTTTGGTGACCGGGTAGATGATTGTGAGAAAAATGTGCTCACTAACTGGGCGACTTGACCTGAGAATCCTTTGGGCAAAACGATATTCAGATATATGTAATGTCACCATCAGTGTCCAGCACAAACCTGAAAAAATAAAAAGTAACTGACAATCTCCCTGAACAGGACACATTTTCGACATAACTTCATAACTTACTTGAGTGCAGGTCCTTTTTCTTGAATGGGGCACTTTTTGTCCTATCTTTGTCATATCTTTTGTCCTGTCAAGGCTCTAACGTGTTAACAGCAAATGTAGAGGCAACACAGTAGACATTTTATCAAAACCAATGAGTCTTTAAAACACGGCAGTAAGAATATAAATATGACTTGACAGAAAAGATCAGAGCACACCTGCACTCAATATTCAACCTGTTAACAATCCGGAAACTACGACAATTCAAAACTCTTTGTGACATCTGCGCGCTATTCATTGAGGGCCATGGAGTGGATTGTATCTCAATAGAAATCACACCCTATAACTGAATACACACGTATAGGTGAAGTAATCAACCTATAGTGAAAGTGAAGAAGTGACGTCATCCCAGCATTGAACAAAGATTGATTTGACTCGCGGCGAATATTTGGAAAGTTTGGCATACATTTGTATAGTTGTTCAAAAGGTGGGAAGCTCTGAAAACATATGTTTTTGGCATTTTGCATTGGATTTACCATAGGGAAAAATGCTCAATATTCGCTCATGTGCAAGAATGAGCCGCCAAGTGGATCTTCATAATAATTTCCTTTTTGTTTGGCAGGGAAAGCATATGAATAATATTTTTGGGTGGGAATATGTAGTGATGTACCTCGGGTTCAGCCTTCTAATGAATAGAAATTACAAATTAATTAATATTTTAGAACACAATACTGGAGACCAGTTTCAAATCGCAGGTTTGGGGTTCGAGCACGTGTTGCTCTGTGTTGTCTTGCTTCCAAGACAAACACATTGCCCCCGAGCTATCCCCCTGCCAATGTAATTGAAATAGGTTTAACAAACCAAGGTAGTACTAAAGGGGGGACATACTTGATGTCTAAGTGATTCTCTACAATGCCCCAGGGCCATAGAAGTTTTACCTCTATGGCATTAGTACCCCATGCTTTAAATTTATATCAATTGTGTATTTACCCCCAGAATGATAGGAACAATCCAGCTTGTTTTACACCTTCATAATATGAGGGACTCACAGAATCATTAAATCCACCTCCCTGCCTAATAGGACTTCCATGATTCTATGGGCCAATCAGGTCATCATATTAGACCAAATCGAAGCCCCAAAAAAGAACAGGGGCTCATCTCAAAGTCAGGTTATGTTGGGTCAAACCAAGCTCGAAAGAACGTAGGTTACATGTAGTAGAGGTGAGCACTTTCATCAAAGATGTGACAAATGTGTGCTCCTCTATCTCTGAATCCACATTTGCTATAAGCTTACTTCCCCCGTGAAAAAAGCATGTGTGGACGCCAAACGATGAGAAGCTATTGGCGTATGTGCTTTCGAAACAATGTTATGTGCATATTATAAAAGATGATGGGGTCCTGCTATAATTGGGACATCTTTTGTGATGTTTCAGAGATGATTTTCCAATCCATTTATATACATCGTAAACGAGAGGTGCAAAGACACATTGGGCCTCATTACAAGGTTGCTGGTACGGACACAACGGTACCGGTAAGCTTACAGTACCGTTTTATCCCGACCGGCAAACTCCAGGTTGTGCCGTGGGTGCCTTCGTTTGTTTGTTTGTTTATTATTTGTAATGCGCAATCATTTACAAGAGATTGCAAAACTTGGTTACAACAAAGAACAAAATATACACAGAATATACAACAAGTGAATAACATCACGAATATATACATAAGTAAAATACGGTGTCATAGGTACTGTAAACAAGTGTTTGATGGGTTAGTCAGATGGCTGTGATAGGGGGCTTACGTTTTCAACCATGAGATGACCTTAGCTCGGAAGTTATGATATTGTAGATCCATTCTGAGGGATGGTGGGAGGGAGTTCCACAGTTTGGCAGCTTTGACTGGGAAACTATTACCCCCTATGGTGGAGCGTTTAAAATTGGGGACAGATAGGCAGTCTTTGTATAATGTTCTCGTTGGTCTTAGAGAGGTCTGTCTATGGAATCTGTCGGTAAGATAGATAGGGGCGGCATTGTTGAGTGATTTGTGCGTTAGTGAGGCAGTCTTAAGGAGAATTTTGTCATTGACAGAGAGCCAGTTGCACTGATGATTAAATGCTGTAATATGCTCTCTTCTTGAGATGCCCAGTGCCGCCCTGAGGGCGTTATTCTGGAGGGTTTGGAGTTTGTTAGTAGTGGCTTTGGTGGACCCGAGATAGAGAGCATTGCAGTAGTCCAAGCTGGATAGTATAGGGGCTCTGGCAAGTGTCAGGCAGCTTGAGTCAGACAGGAAGTGTTTGGCTGCACGGATCAATTTTCAAGTGTAGGCTGATGATGAGGCTAGGGATTTTACCTGTCTGTGGAATGAGAAGGTGGAGTCAAAGTAAAAGCCTAAGGTTTTGACCTCTTGTCCCACCTTAATGCAGTTGCCATCAATCATAAAGGAGCAGTAGTCAGAACCCAATTTCTTCATACTGGTGGTAGTGCCTAAAATTATAAGTTCAGTTTTATCATCATTCAGGCTTAGTCCATGTGTGGCCATCCATGCCTGGATGATGATGTACACTCTATTCACCAAGGCCAAATCCTTTCCATAATCTCCAGAAAGCGGGAGGAGGATCTGGGTATCATCCGCGTAGTTGGTGTAGGTGATACCGAGATGATCCAAATCATCGAAAAGGGGCTTGGTAAATATATTGTACAGGGTGGGAGAGACGCAGGAACCCTGTGGTACACCGCAGGTGATGGGAATGGAGTCTGCTGCAGCTGTGAGTGAAAAGACCCTCATAGTTCTGCCGTTGAGGAATGAATGAATCCATGTGATGGCCTCAGCAGAGAAGTGGGCTGATGTATGTAGATGGGTGCATAGGACGGAGTGGTCAACTAGGTTGAATGCTGCGGAGAGGTCTAGAAGGAGAAGTAGGGCGGCTTGGCCATTATCTCTGAGCTTGTCAATCTGGGCTTGAAGGTCGATGAGGGCAGTCTCTGTCCCATGTTGGGAACGGAAGCCTGATTGCCTGGCTCCGAGTAGGTGGTGTTCTTCTCGATACTTCTGAATTTGCACATATGCTACCTTATCCAATATTTTTGGAAGAACGGGAACAGTTGTTATAGGCCTATAGTTTGTGGGTATGGTTGGGTCAAGTGGAGTTTTCTTTAGTAATGGTAACACACAAGATTGTTTTAGATTAGTGGGGATTGAGCCAGTAGAGAAGGAGGCGTTGATTAATTTTGTGATGAAAGGGGAGAGGTCCCGGGCAGCGTCTTTGATAAGCTGTGCAGGGCACAGATCGCCCTGACAGTTGGAGGGTTTTAGTGACAGGATGATTTTTTCAACTTCAAGTATAGTGACTTTGGAGAATTTGAAGCAAATAGTTTCCCTTGAAGTGGGCTTCTCAGGTGATATGGGGGTGGGAGTGTTATTCAGGGAAGCTTTTTTGCAGGAGATTTTATTTTGTAGAGTGGTGATCTTGTTAGCTAGGGCCTTTTGAATTTCTGAGCACCAGATTTGATCTTTGATACAGGTGTCCGGAGGTGCAACAGGAGTTTCTACTTCTTTCAGGATGAGGAATAGTTCCTTTATGTTAGATTTTGCTTGGCCTATGCGGGTGTCAAAGGAAGTTCGCTTGGCAAGGTAGATTTCTTTTTTGTAGAAGGTTGCTAGTTTATTTAGTTTAAGTTTGTTGGGTGCTGAAGGGTATTTTTTCCAGGTGGCTTCGCAATTTCTTTTTTGCTGTCTTAGATTTTTGAGGAATGGTGTATACCATTTATTCAGATGTGTTTTGGGCTTGCTTGATCTGAGTTTGAGGGGAGGAATTAAATCTAGTGAGGTGGACATGATTTTATTATATTCGTCGACCAGGGTCTCCGGGTCCAGGTTGTCAGGGAGTGTGTTTAGTGTGGGAAGTAGGTTCGGGATGAGTCTTTCCATGGTGATGCTCTTTTTATTTCTCGTGAGAGTCGGTGGGGCACTGCTGGTGGGTGGGGGTGGGGGTCAGTTAGCAGAGAGTGTGAGCAAAACCAAGTAGTGGTCAGTCCAAGCTACTGGTGAGATGTCGGTAATATTAGCTATGCAGTTGTGGTCAGCCACCCAATCAAGTGTTCTGCCTTTGGCGTGTGTGGATTCCGTACATCTTTGGGTGAATCCTAAGTCGGAGAGGGTACTGAGTATGGAAGAGGCATTTTGGTCTTCTGGGTTATTGTAACCCAGGTTGAAGTCTCCAAGGGTGAGTACTTGGGTGGAACTTTTAAGGTTGCAAGATAATATGGTATTGATATCTTCATCGAAGGTGCCTATTGGGCCTGGTGGACGATATATCAAGTGTATGTTGAGGGTTTGAGTTGTGGTAAGGGGGACTTTAACAGAGAGTGATTCACATGAGGGGAGATTTAAAGTGGTTACCTTTCTCATGGTGAGGTTGCATTTGTGTATAATAGCAATGCCCCCTCCTGTATAGTTGGGTCGGTCGTGCCTCAAAATAGTATAATTGTCTGGAATGGCAAGCATGAGCATTGGACCAGCTGCCGGGTGTAACCAGGTCTCTGTGACGGCTAGGAAGTCAAGGTCTTCTTGGAGAATCAGGTCTGTGATTTCTGTTGCGTGAGCTACTAGTGATCTAGCATTGATCAAGGCTCCCTTGATTCAGGGGCCTTTAATTCCGCCAGATCTGCCCTGGCGGAACAAAAGGCACCCGCGAGCACAGCATGCCTGTAGCACCGGCACTGTTCAGAACGGTGCCGGTGCTACAGGCATCCCCACTGTGCCCGGCACCTGCGAAAGGGCAATTACCGGGTCCGACAGGGTTGGAATACCCTGGTAGTTGCCTTTTCATGGGTGCCAGACTTTCTTGCCAATATGGAGGTAGCCTTGCCGCTCTTACCGGCAAGCCTAACTCCAACCTTGTAATGAGACCCGTTGTCTACCCCATCTGGACACAGGAAAGGAAGATGTTAGTTCATCCCCCGTACCATATATTACTGTCACTTCCAGATTAAAGCACAAATGGGTAGTAATTATAATCATGGCTTCATAAACCAACCTGTCTTTGGACCAGTTCCATTTCTTTTTCCATTTACCCTTTCTCGTTTTGTCCACAAGTCCCTTGACATAGATGCTGCCCTCTCAAATGCTGTGACCGCATGAATGTTATCAGACTCTAAGGATGAACACAGCCAGATTCTCAACTGGTGTTAAGTACCGAAAAGGTTATTAAAAGCGTTAACAATTTTTTCGGTACTTAAGTCCTATTCTGAAGGTGATGCATTCTTCTGAAGTCGGTAGGAATGCGCCACTTTCGGAATACATGTGCCAGTTGCTCGGATGGGTTTGAAACCAACCTAGCAACCACCACATTCGGTTCCTGCCACTTTAGACTGGTATTCTTGTGGTACTCCTCCAGTTTTAAAATGCTGCCGAGATTTCAGGATTGCGCCCGTTATGACACAAACAGGTGCAATCCTGAAGGTGCACTGTTTGCACTATTAGGAGGCCCAGGACCACTTGAGAATACCGGTGGAGCCTTGGCGTCCTGATGTGGCGCAGTGAATCGTGCTCTTTAGCACATTCACTGCTCCAAGTTAAGAATCAGGCCCTGGTTGCGATATTTAACATATTTTTAAAACACTTAGGGCCCGATTCTTAACTGATAGTGTTCATATACACCCATGTGGTGCATATGAACACTGCCTGGAAGCTAATGATAAAGTGCTATTAAAGCAATTCTGGGCAATCACATATAATGCTTTCCTCATTAGTCTGAATTCATCGTCCATCTTTCCTAAACCCAACTCAGGCACATTCGACAAAATAATCACATAAGGGTACCTGGTGGTGGAAGGTTTGATGCGATCCTCTGGATAGGGAAATTGTCATATTTCATGTGGAAAGGTTAATATGTTTGATTACCAATTGAGTTATTGTGCCTGGCCGGTTGCAAAATGGATCTAACACAAGCAGCGCTTTATTTGCTACATGTGTTTCCAGATGCCACTTTTGGCGTGTCTTTTGTACTGATTACAGTTATAAATGGTGCAAGCTGAGCTGGTACCATCTGCACAAGCATGTTAGTTTTGAGAAGACACGTCACTATATCAAGCCTCACAACCAGAATTCTCAAAAGTAATGCAAAGGCATCAGTACCTATGTCCAATGACTCACAACCAGGAAGTAACTGGAAGTGTGGTGTCTCCTTTGCTGAAAAGCCTTTTGCATGGAGTCACAGAACAGATGACACAATTAACTTATTAGACTTATTTTGGTTTTCCAAATACCTTCTTTTTCTTGTTTTGCTGTTTATGGCAGGAGAGGGGGGCCATTTGAGCAGCCGAGCCTTTCTTTGTGTTCACACTTTTCTGTTCAACATTCACCTTTTCATTGCACGAGGCACTCCCGTAGAGTATGGGGCGGGGGGTTATTGCTACTCATTATCTTGTCAAGGGAGGCATTAGTGATTGCTGGTAAAATGTAAGGACTCTGTTTAGTCAGGCCCTTGCTCTACAGAGCATCCAGATGTGAATCGCAGAACCCCAGCTCCTTCATTAGCATAGCCAATTTGCCCTCTATCATAGAAGCTGTCTGCCCTCAAATGTTATATAGCATTTATATTTGGGGGGGCAGGTTTCTTTTCTCCCTTTTGCTCATTTGGAGGAGTCTGAGCAGCCTTTGGCTTTGTCATATTTCAAAATAAATAGCAGGTCCATGCAGAACACGCAAAGGGTGGACTGGGAACCAAGAGCGGCCCTGGAAATAATTACACATTTTCATCAAGCCGAACCCTTTTCGTATGAGACCGTTTGGAAAAAAAATAGATTATCACACAAAAGAGGCCCAGGGTGCAGATGCCTACTAGGAATTCTCCTGAGTTCCCTATAGGACAGTCCACCCCTGGGAACAGGTGTGGCAGCTAGCAGATATTCTGGTGCTCCAGCTAACTGATGTGTATATGTGGAGTCCTTTTTTAAGGAATATCGCGAAAACCTGAAGTGAGTGCATTGGTGATTTAACTAAGATCCTAACCACAACAGGCAGGGGGCAAGGAAAGTAATAGGAGGATTTATAAAACAAATTATATTTCTCTATATAAAGGACGAAATGTGTGTGTGTGTGTGTGTGTGTGTCTGTTCCAAATGTTCAGCATACTTCTGAACACACTACAAACCTGAAATGTGTCATTTGGACAGGTTCCATGGTGTAGATAATGTGAAAAGTAGAAAATATACATTTTTTTATTTTTAATTGCTTTAAGCGGTCTGTAATGCTTACCCCTGGCATAGGTGGATATGTGTGTGTGGCTGTTCGAAATGTTCAGCATACTCCCCAACATGCTACAAACATGACATTTGGCAAGTGGGTAGATTCCATGGTGTAGACAATGTAAAAAGTATAAAATATACATTGTTCAATTTTTTTAAGCGTTTTGCAATGCTTACCCGTGTCATATGTGGATGTGTGTGTGTGTGTCTGGTTGAAATGTTCGGCATACTTTCCAACATGCTTCAAACCTGAAATTTGGCATGTAGGTAGGTTCCATGGGGTAGACAATGTTAAAAGTATAAGACATACATTTTCAAAAACATGTTTTTTTTCAAACGGTCTGCAAGCTTACACCTGCCATATGTGTATATGTTTGTGTGTCTGTTTAAAATGTTCAGCATACTTCCCAACATGTTATAAACTTGAAATGTGGCCTGTCGGTAGCTTCCAGGGGGTAGACAATGTATAAAGTATAACATTTAATTTTTGGATTTATTTTAAGCAGTCTGCAATGTTTCCCTCTACTATGTGGCTCTTTGCGCTGTAGTTGTGCCGTAGTTCTACATAAACTTCAGCAGTACATTGTTACAACATTTTCCACACTACCAACATTTCAGCTGACATTAGTGGCACTCACCTTTGAAGTTATGTGGGAGACACAAAATGGTGCTTTTGTAGTAAGGCGGGTGACAGGAGACAGTGCATGTCTCTTCAGTGGTGTCCGCAATGACATTGTCCGTCACATCATGGCTAATCTCTCATGTTGATTACGGAAATTTCATTTCCCAAGGAAGTTGATGTATGTATGCCATCTCAACAGTATGAACCTTACATATTTCAGCCGTATACGTACGGGTACAGCACCTCAAGCTTACATGCTTTAGCCCTACACGTACTGCACTTATGTTGATGTCGCTGTTGCCTCGGCTGTTGTTTCGGGACTCCAATAATGTTGCTGCGCAATCCAAAGTAGGGATTACCGGCGAAGTACGGGTGCAACTGCTAGTAAAGTATGTGTGGTTTCTGGTATTTACAGGGAAGTACTGAAATTAATCAGTGTGTGGTTGAGTGGTGGGCCTAAAATGTGCTCCAGTGCATCCTTGAAACATGGAGGCTTGTTTGTCCATTAGGCGCCACCATAGCTTGACCGTCTCCAGAGAAACAATCCAGTGATATCACAGCAGGCTGTCAGAAGTGGCAAATCCCAGAATGGACTGGTTGCAAGTTGAAATAGGTGCATGCACGGGAAAGTGAAATCAGATGTGTGGGTTGTAACTACAGTTGTTTCAGAATTTGGTTCCATCACAATGGGTGTAAACTGAAAGTTACTCTTTGAAGTGACTGCTCTACTTCTACTCCAAGGTACCCTGTTCTCAATACACATGGGTTATGTGGAAGAGCTTCCAGTGAAGACATGCATGGGTGTGAAAAGTCGGTTCTTGAATTCACAAGGGCAATTTTGTCAAAATGTAAAATACATACAAAGGAAACGAGCCATTTGAAAATGTTCTGTCTCTGCTTTAATCAGAAGTAGCATGGATCCCAGAGCGGGGGTACATATATCAGGTGGTGCGGGTTTTGCAGATGCAATACAAGGGTTCACAATGTATCAATCTCGGGAGGATAACTCAGGGGCAACGTGCTCGCCTTGGAAGAAAGACGACATGGAGCACCACAGGTTCAATCCCCGGCCGCGCTTAGAAACCTCTGGGTATTAAGCGTCTTATAAATAACCTATCATATCAGTGTGTCAATTGAACAATTAAACCTGAAGTTGCAATGTTGACCCAGGGGACTGTTTTCGAATGGCTAGTATTAAGAGTGCATCCCTGCAACCATTAGACTCCCAAGGAAATGAACCGTCTTTGTGAGCGCCTTTACAGGTACAGACCAATAAATGGTCACTAACTACTCAGACTCGGCAGCGACCATTCAAACGGTGTAGGCGGCCCACTGCTCTTCAGGTGTGTGAACAGTGGTGTGCGGAGCCAGATATTTGCACCCTCTAAGATTGTTTTCACTAATCACAATGTGCATGCATCGTGATCACACCGTGCACACCACAATGCAGTCTCAGTGCAGTCTGCTTTGCAACAGCAAATACACGGGCAGATGCCTGCCTCCATGTTTGCGTTAGCTACCGTGCGCAATGAGGCACGCACACTAAATGACCCTCATAAACATTTACGTGGCGGCCTGAGTGCAATGTGTATATGGGGTGCTGGGCAACGATTTGGCTGAGTTACAGAGCATAGCGCTGCATGTTCACAGCGCTGCCCTGAGACTCCCCATTTCGTACCTCTAGGCCCAGATCATTTGGGAAGTAGAACAGAACCGAATAAAGGGAGCAAGAGATGCACCGCTAAGTCTCTCTGGAGAACAGTGGCCTGGACAGTGACGTGGAGACCCCCCTTCAGAGCTACTCTTCAATTCTTTCTTGTCACTGCCGTCATTCTACACACCATGCGCGTTCTATGCACAATGGATGCATTGTCCAAGTGTGTGTGGCAGCATGATTTAAGCCCTTCCATCATATTCCACATATTTTCGACACAACGTGCAATGTGGCAGTTTCTGCGCGGATGCTTTTGCCTTTGTAGTCCAATGTGACAGAAGGAGCAGACAGCAGCAGAGCAGTGCATTCATAATTTAGGAGCTGGGAAGCCAGAGAGTATAATAAACAGTTGTTCTGGTCCAGGAGCAGCTGGACTGAAACCCCAGTCACTGCCCTGGAATCCTGCAGCACTCTTTCCATAATTTTGCATAAACTCCCAGTGCTCTGCAGCTATCCTATAATTTAATTGAGTCGGAATGACATGAACACAGTCCATTGTTTGTCGGAGGAAGTGTATTGTTTATGGAAGCAAACGATGAATAAATAATAGATACAGCTGACAAACTATTTGTAAAATGGTGACCAGGATATCATTATTTAGACACGGATAAAATAGCATGTCACATCCCATCAAAATAAAAAGAGGCACAAACTGTAAAAAAAAAAAAAAAAAAAAAGAAGAAGAAGCTGGAACATGACATTCTGTCTGTTTATTTCTCCCCGTGTGAGTAGCATGTGCAGCACATTGATAGAAACTGCACTCCCGCTCATTCAGTACAGCAGGCCACTTCTGTCTCTTTACACTGCTAATGGTTGGGTTAAGACAAAGCTACCTTCATTTTAAAGTTAAGCGATGCAGCACTCCCTCCAGTGTTTCCATATAGGGTGCAACTTTACAGTTGCCACTGCCTAAGGTGATTTGATACATAATTCTCTAGAATGCAGCGCGTCGCGTCGCAGAGACACATATCAAACAGCATGCCTAGTAAGCACCACGAGGGAAGTACTGAGTAGCCTTTATACCGTTGAAAGCCCTGTGACCCTGTTCCGGCATCCCTAAAACCTTTTTTAGTTGTCCTGCCTGTTCCCCACATATCCCTGCTATGCTCAGATCCAAATGCTGGATAGTGATGTACATCCTGATGAGACCCCAGAAGAGCCTAGCTTCTCAAGAGTTGAAGGTATACCATGTACCCCTAAATTCCGATGTGAATATCCTTACCTCTCGTCTGTGAAGACCCCCTTGATTCGTGGACACCTTTTGATCAGTTTCAGAATGCTCCTGCAAATTCCTTTCATCCTAAAATCCAGATCAGAATCTTGGAATTAGACATTGTTCCCACAGAGTGTGAGTGAAATAGAAATGTGAAAATACAAATGTCACAAACAAAACATTCCAACAGGTTATTTAGTAGAAATTATGTTTATTCAAATCAATGTTTAAAGCAATATAACCTTGTGTATACCATCATTCATTTTTTTAAATGTATTACTTCTTTTAATTGTTTACAATTTTTACAAAGTTACAATTTCGTTAATGAATTCTAATGAATAAGTCCTCTACTTCGTTCCCGTTCATTCCTACAAAAAGACGAAAGAAAGCAGAAAGGAAAAATGAAAGATGAATGCGAAAGGAGCGTGATAAAAGAAGGGAGAGAGACGAAACTCAAAGAGGAAATCCTCCCCGTAATACCATCATTATTCTGTACCATCATTACTTTTTGTAACCTCATGTTTCATATTTCCACATTGTTTGTAACTTAACAAAACTTCATGAATCAGTTAGCAAGTCTTTTTTACTGATTAAACTGTTATAATGTTATGTTTGTTGAATGGTTTATAAATGTGTTTAGTATATCTATTGAAGTTCTAGTTATTTTATCTATTTAAGTTTTCTTATTTCTCATTGTTTCCTTTTAAAATTTTGTGAACACCAAATTATACTCAATGTCCTATGTCATGTCTATGTCATGTACAAGTGTTGATTCGACACAATTGAAGTGTGCGCAGGTGGGCAACCATTGGCTGTTGTCTCTGGCATTTGTATTTCAGAATTTATCTTCGGTCTCACGTACCAGGAGTCTCCTTGCCATCCTGCACCCATAGAGTTTGTTTACTGTTTCTTCACGAGTTATAATATTCATAGTACTGTTGCTGTGCATATCCTCATACCACCTACTTATAGAACATTTGTAATGGTTTATTGAGAGGCCATGCACTAAGTTGTCAGTTTGTCAGTTTGTCTCAAGGGACAATTGAAGAATTTGGTTATATTATTCAAAGAATTGAAGATCAATGATTACTAATTGGTTTTTCTTTTTTCCTTTTTGTTTTTGTTTTTGTGTTTCTTTTTCTGTATATCTAAATATAATAATGTATCATGATATGCTTGTCTATTTTGGTACACCCATGAATCCTTCCCTGTTGCCCATCCTTGTTTTTCTGTCTAATTTCTTTCATGCTATTATGCATATTCTTTGGTCATGATATTTGAAAACTGGAATTATGTTTTACTTTATAATGCCGCTCATACAAATTGTTCTTTGACTATGATATATTGTATGTTCTATATTATAATTTTGGGTAGCCCGGATTTGAAAAAGGCTCAGTGGAGCCGAAACATGTTAGGCTCAGTGGAGCCGAAACATGTTATCAATTATGGGCTCAACGTTTCTTGATGATTAATAAATCAGTAACCATGATATAAAATCGTTGGCGCAGAGTCCTGTATTTCCATTAATTAATTTCTTCGGTGTATGGGACGGTTAGGCTTTTCACCGTCCTTATACAGTTGACCTGCGACTTCACTGACCGGATTTTGAAACTTTTACTTTGTACGAATAATTATTGGGATTGTAAGGAGTCGCCCTTGTGGAGCAAGGTTCTTCAAAGCCACTGTTCTTCAAAACAATTTCTATTGAACTTGCAAATTGGGCTGACCCCTTACCTTTATAAATATTCTTCTATGATGGCAGCATATATGAAGAATCGTGAAGAAGAAACTAAAAACCTGTTTACCCCCCGAGGGGATATGTCACATGCATTTTCAAGTATGGCTACAAAACGAGAAGATTTACGTTCGAAATTTATAAAACTGGAAAGAATATCGAAAAAGGAAATTGACAAGTATTGGGAAAAAGTATCACTTGAGAATTATGTCGCCAATGACAGAGTACCCAGGGGTTTGAGGATTCTTATATTTCCAAACCTTAACAATGATTTAGACAAAGATTTAGCAGAAGGCTGGGAAGCCAACTTGAGCAACAGCTCCATGAAGATGATGGACCTATTGATTGAACATGCCACCAGGGAACATAAAAGGGCATTAGAAGGTATAGAAGTCATACGCAAAGAAATTGCTGAGATGAAATCTAATGAGGATACTAAAGCCAAAAACTATGAGAAGATGTATGAACTGTTACAAATATATCAAGATGAAGTAAAAATAAGAAAACTACGGAAAAGTTACAGAGATGAACGTGATTACAGGGAAGATCGTGTGTATACATTCCAAACCAAGTATGATTAAAGTTCAAAACCAATGTCTAAAAACTCAACCCCCAACACATCATCGGCCAGTTCTGATGTAGACTCAGATCAAGACAATCAAGCTAGTGCAAGTTCCAAATTAATTGAACAAAGAGGATATTTGAATCAGATCAAAAGATTTAAGAAAGGGAATCGTAATTCCACCCAGAAAACAGTCCGTTTTCAGCTACCACCAACCATGGGTATTTTGACACCTGTGCAAGGAGAAGAGGAAGGAGGGGGTGTAGAAAACGACGGCAACATAGGAGTCTCACAAGCAAACAAGAGACAAACCAGGGCCAGCTCCAAGGAGATGAGCACCAACAAATAACAGATGATCTTGTCCTCAATTTGTCTAACAAGACTATATCTCAAGAGGAAAGACTCCTTCTTAATAAGGGTTTATCCTTTGCACCCACATGTAACTTCAGTCCATTGGATGTACAAATCGATTTATTCAAATTTACTAGAAAATTGAAGTTAAAAAATTTTTTTGCAACTAAAGCACCGGGTGATTTCACACCTGAAGAGGCAAGAATACCGATTAGTGATAAGTCGATTCAGGACATTGAAGATACGTATACATTGCGTTTATTGACCGAAGATGATCAATATCATGTATTTCATCTATTAGACGACCTCAAGATAAAATCTGATACTCTTACCACAAAGGAACTTAAAGTACGTTCAAAATTTATGCCACAGTTGGCATCTGATAACGTCATCGATACTTTCCAACAAGCAGTTTCACGAGATCTATATAATTTTAATTGCAAAAAACATAACAATTGGATCACTAAGAATAACCTAACCAAATCAGAAAGGAAAGCACTTGTCTCGCTTAAATTGGACTCACGGACAGTGATCAAAGAGGCTGACAAGGGAGGCAATATTGTGCTAATGGATAGGGAGGACTATTTGGAAATGGCATCCAGACATCTAAATACTCCTGGGTGCTATGAATTAAGAACGGATGATTTTAGAAAATCAGCATTGGAACAAGTTGAAGCGCACATACTTAATTGGCATAGAAAAGGATTGATAACGGATGATGAACGCACTTATTTATGGATAAAAGAACCGGTAACTCCAACCATGTACTTCTTACCGAAAATACATAAGCCTTATGAAAGGATACCAGAGGGCCGCCCGATCATGAGTGGGATTGGGTGGGTTACAGAGAATATTTTGGAATACCTGGACCTATTATTCAAACCAAGGGCTATGTTACTTCATTCATATTTGCAAGATTCCACCAGCCTTATACGGAAGCTACAAAATTTTACTTGGCAGAGTACCTTCCTTCTAGCGACTCTAGATGTGAAGGCACTGTACACGTCTATTCAGCATAAATGGGCCATGATTGCAGTTGACTATACTTTCAGGCATGAATCAGCCTCGTATTACAACCATTTGAACATGATTAAAGAAATGTTACATCTCACGTTTGATCTCAATGTCTTTACCTTTGACAACAAGGTATACCAACAGACCAAGGGGGTAGCTATGGGTACTAAATATGCCCCAGCATTGGCGAATATCTTCATGGGGATGTTGGAAGACAAAGCAATATACACTGAATCATTTTTCATTGACAAAATCCAATTTTGGACAAGGTACATCGACGATGTTTTCTGCATCGTCGATAGTAGTACAGAGGAATTTTACGCATTCGTGGATAGGTTAAATCTCAATTGCTTTGATATTCAATTTACTGGAGAATGTAACAAACATCGGATACATTTTTTGGACTTGACAATATATTTGGAGGGCCAAGTAATACAAACCTCTACATTCAGAAAACCAACTGAAGTCAATTCAATATTACATGCAAAGAGTTGTCATTTTCGACCAACTATTACCAGTATACCATTGGGTGAAGATATCAGAGCGAGACGTAATTGCAACAGTAACTTAAAATTTGAAGAGGAATGTAATTTGTTACAACGACGTTTCAGAAGAAGGGGATATGCCCAAAAAGATATAAGCAAAGCATATAAGAGAACCAAATTGATGCAGCAGCAGGATACTTTGAGACAGAGACAAGGGAGTAATTTAGAATCTAACATGCCAATTAGCTTTATCACTCAATATTGTTCAGAGCACCAGAGATTACGCAAAATTTTGAACAAACATTGGTACTTACTTAAATTGGACAATCATATTGGTGATTTTGTGAGTGATCACCCACGTATTTTTTTCAGAAGAGCAAATACACTTAAATCTATCCTTAGTCCATCATTATTACCGGATATTGATAGCACTACTCAAGGTACATGGTTACATAAGAAAGATTCTGGTTTCAGGAAATGTGGTGTCTGTCCACAATGTAAATATGCATATCAACGAACAACGGATTTCGAAGACAAAGATGGAAAACGTTGGATCATTAAACAAGGAATCAACTGCAAAACAACTTTTGTAGTATATGGTATCATCTGTGTCTGCCACAAACTATATATTGGTAGTACCAAGAGACAGTTGAGAGTTCGTATCCGTGAACATTTAGCCAAAATTGGCAGTCAAGATCCATCACTTCCGTTAGCTGAACATTGGCAAAAAACACATCAGTTACATCATAAATCGGAAATTAGATTTATTGGTCTCAAACAAGTAACCTTGAACAAAAGAGGTGGTGACAGATTGAAAGCGTTACGACAAGCGGAAGCAAGAGCAATTTGTTACTTTAATTCGACAAACACAGGTCTTAATACAGATAATGAAATGGTTTCATTCTTGTGATATGTAGTACATTGCAATCTGGTTTCTCAAGCTCGAATAATTTTCACTGCTATTCTGGATTAAGAACAGGGTACATCGTACATTATGAGGTTACATGTAACCCAGGGTGCTTTAAAGGGATACCCCATTATAATTGGCAGTTCATCATTGTCATTTGAATGTTGTGCTTAATGCTTACCAACTTTTTCGTTTTTAGGTGCAATAGTGCCCGTGATTATGAACAATCAATATTGTGATAGTAACTATTCAAGTATTTAACAAATTTAAATCGGGTCAAGAGAAGCGTATATATGCTTTGTCAGTTTTTCTGGCTTTACTCAAAACATTGATTTACACAGCGTATGTAATTTGTAGAATGCCGGGAGATAGAATGTGGTTTTCAATGACGACGCGTTTCTTGCGTCGCCGTGGCAACCGCGCACAGTGATGACGCCCAGTATAAGAAGGCATACTTAGTAAGCGCTCGGCTTACCTGCCGACGCGTGTGACTGTTTGTGTTCCAGGAACTGGTAAGAGAGGACCGCATATGTTAGGGCATACTTTCCAATGGGATCTAGCTTTAATGGCACTCGACAACTGTTATCGGATGCAAGGAGTAGCAACAAAATAAGTTATGTGTTGTGCTTTCCATATTTGAAATATTTTATTATGTCACGTAGTTGATCATTTATCTGGACACGTAATGATGGTTAATTACAATTGTCTTTACCACGGAACTTACAATGGCTCATAAAACTAATTTGTTTTGAAAAAGTAAAAATGGTTTGTGACCTTTAAGTAGAGTTGTTTTGCCCGATTGATGAAGGGCGGGATTTATTCGTACGAGTGAAAATACGTAGTTGCCATGGGCAACCTTGACATACACATTTTATGTAAATTCTAAATTGGACAAATATTATAATTTACCTGTCCTACCTACATTCTTTGTTTAGATTGTTACTGGGGATTTTACCCCGTTACTACTACATGGACATAAGTCATAAGAACTGGTTACATCCAATTTCGGGTAAGGACATGCACTAAGTTGTCAGTTTGTCTCAAGGGACCATTGAAGAATTTGGTTATATTATTCAAAGAATTGAAGATCAATGATTACTAATTGGTTTTTCTTTTTTCCTTTTTGTTTTTGTTTTTGTGTTTCTTTTTCTGTATATCTAAATATAATAATGTATCATGATATGCTTGTCTATTTTGGTACACCCATGAATCCTTCCCTTTTGCCCATCCTTGTTTTTCTGTCTAATTTCTTTCATGCTATTATGCATATTCTTTGGTCATGATATTTGAAAACTGGAATTATGTTTTACTTTATAATGCCGCTCATACAAATTTTTCTTTGACTATGATATATTGTATGTTCTATATTATAATTTTGGGTAGCCCGGATTTGAAAAAGGCTCAGTGGAGCCGAAACATGTTAGGCTCAGTGGAGCCGAAACATGTTATCAATTATGGGCTCAACGGTTCTTGATGATTAATAAATCAGTAACCATGATATAAAATCGTTGGCGCAGAGTCCTGTATTTCCATTAATTAATTTCTTCGGTGTATGGGACGGTTAGGCTTTTCACCGTCCTTATACAGTTGACCTGCGACTTCACTGACCGGATTTTGAAACTTTTACTTTGTACGAATAATTATTGGGATTGTAAGGAGTCGCCCTTGTGGAGCAAGGTTCTTCAAAGCCACTGTTCTTCAAAATGCTTTTCACAGAATGTTGCCCTTTTCATCAGGAACACAATGTCCAATTTATCAGCAAATTTCCACAAGTGTGCGCGTATAACATGGGCATGAGTGTATAAAGAGTCATAGTTCTAGCGGAAATACATTTGGTGTAAAATCACATTTTCTGCCATTTCCTTCCAAAATATGTCACACAATTTGCCGCCTCTTGAAATGTGCAGCCAAAATTTAGATTTACAATTCTGTTACTTTTGTGTTTTTGACCATTTTAAGTGGCAAGTTACAAGTCTTTATACAAAATGTTCTTTGTGAATGTTCAACCACAGATGGCTGTTTGGGTCCGCCTCTTTTTTGTCTCCCTTCAGTTCAGAAACAGTCTCCTCCCTGTTGGCTCTTTGGCAGAGTCCATTTACGACTGTCCTCACACCTAGCATTTCCTGCTTTGCAGCTTGTCATTGTTTCCTATGGCCCTGAAGACCAAGTTCTTCCCAAACCCTGTAATTATCGCTTTGGTGTGATTTCCTGATGGAGGGAGAGGCCTTGCCTCTGTGAAAAAAAGTGTTATTCCAGTTTGGTAGCTTTAGCCAGCTTATTTTAACTGTTAATTCTGTTGAATTTTCCCTTAGCATACAACAAACTTGTGCAATCAGCTCACAGCTAAATACTTATTCAAGATTTTAAACCATGGAATCAAAACAATTACAAGATGGGTTACTCTCAAGAACAGGCCTCTTCGATTGCAAACATTTGATCTCAGTTTATACATGTTTAAAGTTTAATCAGGCAGGCTTCTGACAGCTGTCATTCAGGCGGCCCAGGGTACTGCACCCAGATTTTGACAGATTCACAGACAGGCCACTTTTGCTGTGGAAATCCCTTTATGCTTTCAGCTTTTCAGGACCTTGCAAGTTCACAATGATTTCTTATACTAAGTGAATTACAGCACCCAGCAAGAATTTTGGATGTTTGAGGGAGTTTTGTACCGGCATTCTGCACTTTCCGCAACAAAGAAAAAAGGATTTAAAGCAAGATTTTGGGGTTTCCTTTAGTAAAGCACTGCTTTTCCTTCTGTACTCCATGTTCACCTGTTGTGGAGCCTAGTGACATCTTTCAGGAGTGAGATCTCTGTTCCATCACTGATAACATGCATGGCAGATTGAGCAGCCGTCTTTTTGTGCTTTGCAGAACGCGATTTTCATAGGTTTTGGCGCGCACAAAGGTTTTGCAGCCATTTTACTATTTTTGTCACCATCAGAATACAGTGATGCTGCATAGCACAGCAGAAGTGGGTTAAGACATCCCATAGCCATAGCGTAATATCCGGGTCGAATGGGTGCTCAACCCCAAGTCTCTGCATTGCCCTCCTCCAGGCGTTCACTGTGCAAGCCACTGGGTCTATTTTAGAGGTGTCTGCAACCCTCCCCATAATCAGCACACCCTGTAGGGTGTATTGGTGTGCTGAGTCCCTCTCCACCATGACATGAGTCGGTTGCAGCCCGCCCATCATCCAGTACTTGGCAAAAGATATTTGAGTTGCCAGGAAATACACCTCCAAGTCTGGGGCCTTTATCCCCCCCCTTCTCCCACGGTTGGGTTAAGGTCTCCCAACGGATTTGTGGGGTCTTCGGGTGCCAAGCCAGATATAACAATTGCGAGCGTACTTCACGAAAGTAGCTCTGACCCGGCCAGACCGGTATATTTTGAAACATGTACAGCAACTTGGGAACTACCACCATTTTTGCCACCGCGACCATACTCATAAGGGAATGTGGGAGTCTGCACCACCTGTCAACGCTAGCACATAGCCCATGTTAATATTTCATGTGATTGTTGTCTAACAGGGATTGGGAGTCCCTACTAACCACCACCCCAAGGTAGTTGATTGTGTTCTGCTCCCAGCAAAAGCCCACTGCATTCGCAGGCGGGATGTTAACTCGTTTAGTGGCAACAGCATGGACTTGGACCTGTTTAAGCGCAGTCCCAAGACTTCGCCAAATGCAGTTACCTCTTGTGTCAGTGGCGTTAAATTAACCTGCAGGTCCTTGATATAAATAATTGCATCGTCCGCATACAATGAAATCAACTCACATAGCCCGCCGATAGCTAGCCCCCTATGCCCATGTAATCACCAGAGCCTTCCTGCCAATACCTCTATTGCAATAGCAAAGATTAATGGGGAGAGCGAGAACCCCTGCCTGGTCCCTCTCCCCAACGCGAACCGGTCTGTCCATGTACCCCCAATGTGTATCTGGGCCCCTGCACTTGCATACAGGGATTCAGTTCAGAAACAGTCTCCTCCCTGTTGGCTCTTTGGCAGAGTCCATTTACGACTGTCCTCACACCTAGCATTTCCTGCTTTGCAGCTTGTCATTGTTTCCTATGGCCCTGAAGACCAAGTTCTTCCCAAACCATGTAATTATCGCTTTGGTGTGATTTCCTGGTGGAGGGAGAGGCCTTGCCTCTGTGAAAAAAAGTGTTATTCCAGTTTGGTAGCTTTAGCCAGCTTATTTTAACTGTTAATTCTGTTGAATTTTCCCTTAGCATACAACAAACTTGTTCAATCAGCTCACAGCTAAATACTTATTCAAGATTTTAAACCATGGAATCAAAACAATTACAAGATGGGTTACTCTCAATAACAGGCCTCTTCGATTGCAAACATTTGATCTCAGTTTATACATGTTCAAAGTTTAATCAGGCAGGCTTCTGACAGCTGTCATTCAGGCGGCCCAGGGTACTGCACCCAGATTTTGACAGATTCACAGACAGGCCACTTTTGCTGTGGAAATCCCTTTATGCTTTCAGCTTTTCAGGACCTTGCAAGTTCACAATGATTTCTTATACTAAGTGAATTACAGCACCCAGCAAGAATTTTGGATGTTTGAGGGAGTTTTGTACCGGCATTCTGCACTTTCCGCAACAAAGAAAAAAGGATTTAAAGCAAGATTTTGGGGTTTCCTTTAGTAAAGCACTGCTTTTCCTTCTGTACTCCATGTTCACCTGTTGTGGAGCCTAGTGACATCTTTCAGGAGTGAGATCTCTGTTCCATCACTGATAACATGCATGGCAGATTGAGCAGCCGTCTTTTTGTGCTTTGCAGAACGCGATTTTCATAGGTTTTGGCGCGCACAAAGGTTTTGCAGCCATTTTACTATTTTTGTCACCATCAGAATACAGTGATGCTGCATAGCACAGCAGAAGTGGGTTAAGACATCCCATAGCCATAGCGTAATATCCGGGTCGAATGGGTGCTCAACCCCAAGTCTCTGCATTGCCCTCCTCCAGGCGTTCACTGTGCAAGCCACTGGGTCTATTTTAGAGGTGTCTGCAACCCTCCCCATAATCAGCACACCCTGTAGGGTGTATTGGTGTGCTGAGTCCCTCTCCACCATGACATGAGTCGGTTGCAGCCCGCCCATCATCCAGTACTTGGCAAAAGATATTTGAGTTGCCAGGAAATACACCTCCAAGTCTGGGGCCTTTATCCCCCCCCTTCTCCCACGGTTGGGTTAAGGTCTCCCAACGGATTTGTGGGGTCTTCGGGTGCCAAGCCAGATATAACAATTGCGAGCGTACTTCACGAAAGTAGCTCTGACCCGGCCAGACTGGTATATTTTGAAACATGTACAGCAACTTGGGAACTACCACCATTTTTGCCACCGCGACCATACTCATAAGGGAATGTGGGAGTCTGCACCACCTGTCAACGCTAGCACATAGCCCATGTTAATATTTCATGTGATTGTTGTCTAACAGGGATTGGGAGTCCCTACTAACCACCACCCCAAGGTAGTTGATTGTGTTCTGCTCCCAGCAAAAGCCCACTGCATTCGCAGGCGGGATGTTACCTCGTTTAGTGGCAACAGCATGGACTTGGACCTGTTTAAGCGCAGTCCCAAGACTTCGCCAAATGCAGTTACCTCTTGTGTCAGTGGCGTTAAATTAACCTGCAGGTCCTTGATATAAATAATTGCATCGTCCGCATACAATGAAATCAACTCACATAGCCCGCCGATAGCTAGCCCCCTATGCCCATGTAATCACCAGAGCCTTCCTGCCAATACCTCTATTGCAATAGCAAAGATTAATGGGGAGAGCGAGAACCCCTGCCTGGTCCCTCTCCCCAACGCGAACCGGTCTGTCCATGTACCCCCAATGTGTATCTGGGCCCCTGCACTTGCATACAGCAGTCTCACTGCTTTCATATAGTACATGGGGACACCCACCTGTGCCAGCACCTCAAATAAATATGGCCATTCCACCAAATGGAACGCCTTCTCCATGTCCAATAGTGCGGCCACCGCCTGGCCCGTGGGGTCTGTTTGTGCCAAGATAGCGAATAACCGCCTAAGATTCAGCGATGAGGACCTCCCAGGGATAAAACCAGATGTCCCAGTGAACTATATGTGTAATATATGGAAGCAGGTGATCCGCCAGTACCTTGGCCATTATTTTCACATCCAAATTCAACAGAGATATTGGACAGTACGACGGCATTCAAGTGGGTCCTTCCCCGGCTTTAGAATTAATGTTATTACCGCCTCCCTTATTGGGGGGGATTCCTGTTCTCATTCCTTCCTCACAGGCATCCAGCATGTGACGGGCCACCACTTTACCCCATTCCTTATAAAATTCGGCCGTGATGCCGTCCGTGCCCAGAGCCTTTGATGTGGGCAGGGCCCTAATCACTCCCAGGATGTCCTCAACCATCAGGGGCTTTGCCAAGACCTCTGCAGCTGCAGCATCCAGCTTAGGGAGCGCCGCTGCCATGATATATTCTCTCAACTCTGTCTCTGGTGGTGTGCACCTTGTAGCGTGCAGGGAATTAGAGAAGACCCGGAAAACCTCTGCAATCTCGCTAGGTTTTACCACTATGTTCCCTTCCTTCCCTCTCACTGCGGTTATCTGCCTGAATCCCATCTTGTGCCTGACTAGGGCCGCTAGGTGCCTACCCAGCCTCCCCTCCTCACCATATCTACGGCCCATTGTTGGTTGGGCGAAGTATTTTACCTCTCGGTCTGCAAGTGCCTGGAGCTTCTCCAACCCCTCCCTTAGTCTGGCCAGTGAGTTTGGAGAATTCAACCTTTCAACCTCCTCCTCCCTACGCTTAACTTTGACTTCAGCCGCATTTAGTCCCCTGCGAATTGTCTTCAGCACCCCCAGTTCCGTGGACATGCAACCCCCACAAAAAAGAGGTCCGCCTCTTTTTTGTCTCCCTTCAGTTCAGAAACAGTCTCCTCCCTGTTGGCTCTTTGGCAGAGTCCATTTACGACTGTCCTCACACCTAGCATTTCCTGCTTTGCAGCTTGTCATTGTTTCCTATGGCCCTGAAGACCAAGTTCTTCCCAAACCCTGTAATTATCGCTTTGGTGTGATTTCCTGGTGGAGGGAGAGGCCTTGCCTCTGTGAAAAAAAGTGTTATTCCAGTTTGGTAGCTTTAGCCAGCTTATTTTAACTGTTAATTCTGTTGAATTTTCCCTTAGCATACAACAAACTTGTGCAATCAGCTCACAGCTAAATACTTATTCAAGATTTTAAACCATGGAATCAAAACAATTACAAGATGGGTTACTCTCAATAACAGGCCTCTTCGATTGCAAACATTTGATCTCAGTTTATACATGTTCAAAGTTTAATCAGGCAGGCTTCTGACAGCTGTCATTCAGGCGGCCCAGGGTACTGCACCCAGATTTTGACAGATTCACAGACAGGCCACTTTTGCTGTGGAAATCCCTTTATGCTTTCAGCTTTTCAGGACCTTGCAAGTTCACAATGATTTCTTATACTAAGTGAATTACAGCACCCAGCAAGAATTTTGGATGTTTGAGGGAGTTTTGTACCGGCATTCTGCACTTTCCGCAACAAAGAAAAAAGGATTTAAAGCAAGATTTTGGGGTTTCCTTTAGTAAAGCACTGCTTTTCCTTCTGTACTCCATGTTCACCTGTTGTGGAGCCTAGTGACATCTTTCAGGAGTGAGATCTCTGTTCCATCACTGATAACATGCATGGCAGATTGAGCAGCCGTCTTTTTGTGCTTTGCAGAACGCGATTTTCATAGGTTTTGGCGCGCACAAAGGTTTTGCAGCCATTTTACTATTTTTGTCACCATCAGAATACAGTGATGCTGCATAGCACAGCAGAAGTGGGTTAAGACATCCCATAGCCATAGCGTAATATCCGGGTCGAATGGGTGCTCAACCCCAAGTCTCTGCATTGCCCTCCTCCAGGCGTTCACTGTGCAAGCCACTGGGTCTATTTTAGAGGTGTCTGCAACCCTCCCCATAATCAGCACACCCTGTAGGGTGTATTGGTGTGCTGAGTCCCTCTCCACCATGACATGAGTCGGTTGCAGCCCGCCCATCATCCAGTACTTGGCAAAAGATATTTGAGTTGCCAGGAAATACACCTCCAAGTCTGGGGCCTTTATCCCCCCCCTTCTCCCACGGTTGGGTTAAGGTCTCCCAACGGATTTGTGGGGTCTTCGGGTGCCAAGCCAGATATAACAATTGCGAGCGTACTTCACGAAAGTAGCTCTGACCCGGCCAGACCGGTATATTTTGAAACATGTACAGCAACTTGGGAACTACCACCATTTTTGCCACCGCGACCATACTCATAAGGGAATGTGGGAGTCTGCACCACCTGTCAACGCTAGCACATAGCCCATGTTAATATTTCATGTGATTGTTGTCTAACAGGGATTGGGAGTCCCTACTAACCACCACCCCAAGGTAGTTGATTGTGTTCTGCTCCCAGCAAAAGCCCACTGCATTCGCAGGCGGGATGTTACCTCGTTTAGTGGCAACAGCATGGACTTGGACCTGTTTAAGCGCAGTCCCAAGACTTCGCCAAATGCAGTTACCTCTTGTGTCAGTGGCGTTAAATTAACCTGCAGGTCCTTGATATAAATAATTGCATCGTCCGCATACAATGAAATCAACTCACATAGCCCGCCGATAGCTAGCCCCCTATGCCCATATAATCACCAGAGCCTTCCTGCCAATACCTCTATTGCAATAGCAAAGATTAATGGGGAGAGCGAGAACCCCTGCCTGGTCCCTCTCCCCAACGCGAACCGGTCTGTCCATGTACCCCCAATGTGTATCTGGGCCCCTGCACTTGCATACAGCAGTCTCACTGCTTTCATATAGTACATGGGGACACCCACCTGTGCCAGCACCTCAAATAAATATGGCCATTCCACCAAATGGAACGCCTTCTCCATGTCCAATAGTGCGGCCACCGCCTGGCCCGTGGGGTCTGTTTGTGCCAAGATAGCGAATAACCGCCTAAGATTCAGGGATGAGGACCTCCCAGGGATAAAACCAGACGTCCCAGTGAACTATATGTGTAATATATGGAAGCAGGTGATCCGCCAGTACCTTGGCCATTATTTTCACATCCAAATTCAACAGAGATATTGGACAGTACGACGGCATTCAAGTGGGTCCTTCCCCGGCTTTAGAATTAATGTTATTACCGCCTCCCTTATTGGGGGGGATTCCTGTTCTCATTCCTTCCTCACAGGCATCCAGCATGTGACGGGCCACCACTGTACCCCATTCCTTATAAAATTCGGCCGTGATGCCGTCCGTGCCCAGAGCCTTTGATGTGGGCAGGGCCCTAATCACTCCCAGGATGTCCTCAACCATCAGGGGCTTTGCCAAGACCTCTGCAGCTGCCGCATCCAGCTTAGGGAGCGCCGCTGCCATGATATATTCTCTCAACTCTGTCTCTGGTGGTGTGCACCTTGTAGCGTGCAGGGAGTTAGAGAAGACCCAGAAAACCTCTGCAATCTCGCTAGGTTTTACCACTATGTTCCCTTCCTTCCCTCTCACCGCGGTTATCTGCCTGAATCCCATCTTGTGCCTGACTAGGGCCGCTAGGTGCCTACCCAGCCTCCCCTCCTCACCATATCTACGGCCCATTGTTGGTTGGGCGAAGTATTTTACCTCTCGGTCTGCAAGTGCCTGGAGCTTCTCCAACCCCTCCCTTAGTCTGGCCAGTGAGTTTGGAGAATTCAACCTTTCAACCTCCTCCTCCCTACGCTTAACTTTGACTTCAGCCGCATTTAGTCCCCTGCGAATTGTCTTCAGCACCCCCAGTTCCGTGGACATGCAACCCCCACTCAGGGCCACTTTGAACGCCTCCCATGGGGTCCCACTCCCCTGCACCGAGCCTGTATTTTCCTGGAAGTAGTGTGTAATCAGGCTGTGAATTTCACTCTTGAAGACTATGGGCCTCATCACAACTTTGGCGGTAACCCTTAAATCTGGCGGTCGCGCTATTACCGCCAGATTTAAGGATTCAAGGGTCTGCCAAAACAGGACTTCTGCGGATTTCGCCCCAGCTCTTGGCTGGGGGAAATCCACCGAAAATGTCTGCTATTACCGCCGGCGGGAAACATTTCTGCTGTTAGCGCCAGGGAGTTCCTTGGTAGGGCTAATACCGCCGGCGTCGTGATCAGGCCCTATTTCTAGCAGTGCCGCCGGCTTAAACCTCCACCGGGGGTGGGACGGCATCTCTTCTAAGCGTAAAGACCACAGCACTGGAGAGTGGTCAGAAAGAGTTCTCACAAGCATCTCGCAACCCTACGTGCAGTGCACGAGGTGGGGACAAACCAAAACATAGTCTAGTCTAGTCTAGTCTAGTCGAGGTACCGTACGCTGTGGAGTGGTGCGAGAATCCTGCCCTTCCCGCATGTAGCAGTCTCCAGATATCTCCCAATTCTAGTACCTCCATAGCCTTCAGCACTGCCCCCACTGCCGTAATTGCACGTCCTCCCCTCCCCGTCCTGTCTAACCTGGGATCCAGAACCACATTAAGATCTCCCGCCCACATTATGTTTGTGTCAAGATATTTCTGGCAAATCCCCAGCAGTGTATCGAAGAAGCCCGGATCATCCACATTGGGCCCATAGATGTTAACCAGGATTATATTTGTGTGTCCCACACAACTCGTGACAACTACGTACCTCCCCCCTGGGTCTATCACTGTGTCACTAACCCTGAATCTCAGCGACTTATGCACCAGGGTCATTACACCTGCCGAGTATGCTGAATACGTAGTGTAAAACTTACAATTACCCCAGCTTCTGGCCACCCTCTCATTTCCCTGCCCCTTGAGATGCGTCTCTTGCAGCAGGACTATTCTTGCACCGTGCCTTTCACAGTATTGCATTACTTTCCTGGCCTTCCGTGGGTCATTCAGGCCACGCATATTCCAACTTATTATCCTAAATGCCATTATTTGGGTGAGGATAAAACACGGGCGCTTGTGTGACCTGCTTTACCAACCGGGCTTCTAGCTGCCTGGTGGTCCTCCAGAGACGAAGTGAACCTTTTGGAATACCCCAACCATTGCCAACCGGACAGCCTATCCCAACCCCACATTGTCCTCCCCCAAATTGCAGTGGAAGACCCCTCCTTCCGATTAACCCCAACTTAAGGATGAGCATGGGCAACGGCCTGGGGGTGCCGGACACCGCCAGCCAAGTGCTCCCCAGCTCCTGAACACCAGAGGAGGACTAACTGTAAGAAACGTATACTCAGGCTACAGGTCTGACTGGGTACATATCTAGCTAAGGCTTAACAAGATCCCTTGGGGATCAGCACATTGTATCCCCACCTGCAAAAAGCATACTAGTTATGCACATGCATTTTACTTTCCTCGTACCTAATTTTACCCTCCAACAGTTCCCCAACTCTCAAATTCAGAACATGTTCAGTGCAGCCAGGAACACCTTTTAGCTGGTCATTACAATTCCCTAAGTCAAAGGTGGATGACTTTTATTTCGACAAATTCGCCGACAAATGATCTTTAAAATGACACAGAAATTAAGACTTATGGTTGCTGAGAAAAAGGCATAAGTGATAGCAGTCCCTTTAAATAAATATGAAAACTTCAAGCTCTCCTGTCTCCAGGCCATTTGCCCCTCTTGGCCAGCCTGTGACCAGAGTTTTCTTTTAATTAGCCTCTTCGTTGTTTGAAGTTTGTTGCATGAAATTGGTGGCTGCTGGTCATTAAGGGAGGCCTTGTCAACACAGAGGTCCCCTCCCCACATTCCAGTCGTGCACTGGCTAGAAAATTTGGCCTGCACAGAACTGCCTTCTGAGACAGCAGGTCTGGTGACACTTGGTTTTCAACACCCTTTGGTCGTCCACCTTTTATTTCAGTTGTAAATAATAGGGATGCACGAACCAGGCTTGCAGTGGGGGAAGCCATTTGTGAATTCTACCAAAAGGCGCACCAATTGTAATTGGCTGAAAGGAACTCAAATACTGCATTTTCTAACATCAGCCTTTATTCTTTGACATACTGCGTGTTTTACGGATCAGGGTTCACTTTGCTTTTGCATCAACTGATTTCTGTTTTCTTTCCACACAGCATTGGTTCTTTTAAAGATGTACAGGGATGTTCCTTTCAGTCATTAATAAAATAAACTTTAATTATCTGCTGTCTGTTTTTCAGCTGAAATATGGGTCGGAATTGTCACTCTGCACCACCTTTTGATGGGTGACAGTTTCAGTGACAAATGCTGTGTTTATTTCTCAGCCAGCAATGTGATGTGTTTTTCCAATCTGCACTCAGATTCGATTTTTGTTTTAGCTGTCCCTGGATTTCCACTGTAGAAAGATAACCACATGATATGCCTAAATAGGCTCATTTTCAGTGTGCAGATTTCTGAATGCTGGCAGGTCATTTCTCCAGTGGGCCCTTGAGTTTGGTTGGTTTGGGGCCTTTGATAATACCCCACATACCCCTCTCACCCTGTTCTTCCATAATTCATTTGTGGGGAAGAGTAGGCTAGAGTGTGGTTTTCATTAGAAATCACTTTTCTTTTTTTTCTCATATTTTTCTTTTGGTTGGAGCCCATCCAGCTCAATTTCCTTCATTTGGGAGTGGGCACTCTGGCCTCTACTTCCGTCTTTGGGTTGAGAGGAGTAGCACGGCACCCCTTTCCTCTTCCCAGGGTCCCTAGGGTTTTTTCCCGGACTCCTCTCTTGCCTCCATGCTTGAAGTGAAAGTAGTTAATTATCTAGCAAATAGAAAAAAGAGAGGTTCAGTACTTTTAAACCAACATACAGAATTGACAAAAACAACAACAGCATACAATTATAACACAAGTAATATTCACCATTTTACAAAACCGTATCCATTTATTTTCTTTCTCTTTACAATGAGCAATAAGTCAATTACTCTTTGTATATATAATTTCGGTGACTTTCTTTCCTATATATAGATAGATAGATAGATAGATAGATAGATAGATAGATAGATAGATAGATAGATAGATAGATAGATAGATATATTTATATTCACTGAAAAAACATTGTTAAAGGGATGTTATGGTTAAGTTGCACTAATAGAAACCTATGAAATTCACTGAAAATACTTTGTTAATGGGACGTTATGGTTACAATTAAAATTGAAACCCCAGAAATTCTCCAGTTATGGTAGGCTAAGCAACCATAACTCTTGCCACCATCGTGACCTGCCACGACTAACACCCATGACATAAAAGACGACATCACAAATGTCATTGATGACATCACTGATAACATCACATATGCAGGTGACTTGTTTTTGTTGACTAATATAACTAAGCCTGGTGGTTCTCTTCACTGACAGTAAGAATTTTAAAATTGAAACATTATTTGAGTGAATTTCATAAGTTTTTACCCATGCACCCTTAATCTTCTACAAGTTCCTTATATAATACTAACCCCCAATGTAGCAGCTGCAGAGTCTGCGAACATTGCAGTAGTCCGCGGACATCAGGTAACATTCATACAGCCCAGAAGTACAGGAGAGAACAAAAATTGTTCTACCATCAACCAAGAAACAGATATACATGAAACAGCATTACTTATATTTACCTCACGCAAATATTCCTTTTTGTACAAATGATTACTTCAAAAGGTAAACATAATGTTTTCATTTAGCACCCAACATAATGGAATGCACTAATCAGAAACTGTAACTACAGACCTCATATTATCACCTTAGCACAACTCTGCCTACACATTCACAAACACTAGGTGCTTGGTGGAAAACCAGGTCTCACTAAATAGTAAGTGCACTGTATTTATTTCTCTATTATTAACATTCATTATATAAACATTTCTTATAACAGAAAAGCACTATTATTTTTCTCACAGAATTGGAAACCACACTGGGGTGGTAAGAGGAGAACTTCCCAAAAGAAGAAATGAGTGACAATAACATATCTAATGGTAAACAATACATCTCTTAATATAAATAATGTAGATTGTCGAAAACTCACTGAAAAAAATAATTTCTTATTTTTTTACAGTACATAGTTTTCATGAAGAAGCAACACCTGAATTTAATCATGCACAATCTGAAGAATCACAAAGAAAAGCACCATCCCCAACTGTGTATAATGAGATCATGATGCTGTCTGAAAAATTGGATCAAATTAGCAATGACTTCAAAGAACTTTTAAATTATGTCAAACATCATATGATTACAAATGTTCAATATCACTGTCCTTACTGCAACTGTCCATTTATCCCCAGCAATCATCCTCATCTCATTCCCAAAATTTAAATGAAAGCTGCTCCGATGAAACGTCACTCCCTTCCTCCCCTGATCATTATTATACAGAAATTCCTAACTCCCCCATGTATGGTTCCCATTCCGATACCCCACCTCTTTCCTTAATAAATGTATCTTTTATACTATAAATATCTGTGCATACTGTTCTGTCCTTTTTTTTCTTTTTAAAAACCCCTATTATGAGTCCATGGACTCTAGGACTGTCCGGAGTGTCTGTACACACAATGGAGGTGCCCCCCGGACAGGCTTGATGTCCGGACCTTTCTGTTATGGCAGGACACACTTTTAATTGGTCTATAGACACCCAGGCACACGTGCACTGTGTCTCCCGCCCAATGGGTGTCCATGGATGGCCGTCATGGCCGCAGACGTCCCTGGACGGTCTATGAACAGTGTTCGTCACCATGGATAGTTTAAAGCTTCATTTTCTGCCAATTTAGGGTGTTTCAAGTTAAATGTTAACCCTTCACCCAGTTATAGTTGATCTGTCAACTTTTTACAACTTTTCAAGGCTAATTTATGGCTCGGTAGTCCACGGACAGTCGCGCCATCCGCGGACGGCTCCTCTGAAGGGACCCACCCATTACTTATCCTCATTCCCGATCTGGCTATCTAGGGGGCAGCAGCTAACAGCACCTGCTTTGCAGAACAGCTACTATTCCTGCAATGGCAGCTTTCATGGCCATTTCTCCTCCCCACAACCATCACCACCTAAACAACCTGGAGGGCCTGTAAAGGGAACAGGCACGATGATGGAGAGGAGGATCAAGAGGAAGACGAAGATGAGGTAGAGGAAGTGCCTACCTCCATCACACGGGTATAATCATGGGTGAAGTGGTTCATTAAGACCATAGATGGGTCCCAAAAGCAAAAGCTGCCCGTGTTGAATGCATTGAGTGTCTGTTATAACCACCCGGTTGCACTGAGAAAGGATGTTCCTTTCTCAGGGAGGAGCACGCTCTCCTCTTCTGTGCCATCTTCCTCAGCTGCTCCTGCCACCACAAAGGGTACTCCTTTGGGCCAGAGGAACCCATTGGCCACCTCGTAGGCCATACGAGATGCTGTAGATCCTTACCTTTCGATGGTTACAGTGTTCTGCATGTACTGCGTCACAACGCTCTGCAGGGGGGAGCAGTTTCAAAGTGCTTTTGAGGCAGTTGTCAACGAGCACGAGAATCACTGACCCCTACCTTAAATTTAAGGCACGCCCAACATCTTCCCTTGCCCACCTGTCCCTCCATCTCTGTGGTTGGTGCCCCTTCCATCCTTCCCCTCCCTTCCCTTACCCACCTTACTTTGCCTCTCCTGCAGAAAAACGCAAACATTCCCCAAAAAATAAATACAAAAAAGACACTAAAAAGGTTCCTTAAGGAGCCACCTCCCACAGTTAAAAAATAGAAGTTAGAAAATAGGTCACAGGCCCCTGTGCAGCCTTCATAGTCCAGAGACAGCGCAGTAGTCCACAGACATCAAACAAATTCCAGGCGTAGGGTGGGAGAGTTAAAATCATTTTGTTTTGCGTTCAAAAATTATGGTTCTTAAAAAACCTTTATTTCTGTTTTTATATATATTTTTCAAAGAACATTTTACTGAACTTAATTATATCTTTGAACTTTCACCAAAAGCGCATATTCTTTTTCCGGTTTCTCCATTTTCTTTATTTCAACTACTAAGGAATACACACATACATATTTTATATGTTCACAAAACTGCTTCAAAGAATTTTAAACGTTTTTCAAAAAAATCTGATTACCCACAAAATGGACTCTATTGCACCGAAAAAAAACATCTCGTAAAAAGCACATGCAGCTTTATTGACATTGTGCCTTGCTTTTTACATTTGCATACTAAATAAATTCGAGCGCATCCACATTTGTCTCTCAGCAATGCGCGAAAACATAATTTTTGAATTTGGAAACATTTCCGTCAACTTTCCAATGTATTCTTCATTGCAAATTACAATGAAATCCCAGTAACATACCCCAAACTGTTCCCTCCACAATGAACAACAATAATGGCTGGATGTTTTAAGTGAACCATATTCTTACAATATGGGAGTAAGTTAGTGTTAAAATGGATTTCTGAACTCTGACCTGATGGGCAAAGGTTCCGAAGGCCGGCCTAGTTTCTTGTAACAGGGTATCCTTCTGGACAAGGAAGACCAATTAAGGTAGCATTGGAGGTGGTCAAGACTCAGGGCCTGATCATGACTTTGGCGGTAACCCTTAAATCTGGCAGTAGTGCTATTACCACCGGATTTAAGGGTCCGCCAAATAAGGACTTCGGCGGATTTCGCCCCAGCTCTGAGCTGGGGGGAAATCCGCTGAAAATTTGCTCTATTACCGCCGGCGGGAAATCCGCCGGTGGTAAGAGCGCGAAAATTCCCCATTGAGCCCAATGGGGAATGGGACATTCCCGAAAGGGCTCAATGGGGAATGGGGATTAACATTACCACCAAACTCGTGATCCGGCGCTATTAGCGCCGGGGAGTTCGCGGTAGGGCTAATACCGCCGGTGGTAATACTGCCGGCGTTACCGCCAAAGTCGTGATCAGGCCCTAAATCTCAGGACAGGTGAGGGTGATCGAAAACCCACAATGAGCACACACAGTAAACAATACTACAAATTACTCTGCCAAGTATATATCAAAAATACATGTACATTTATGAAAGACCTTTTAAATCAAACACAAGCAAAGATCAGCAGTAATACTTAAACCAACACAACTCTACTATAAAACATATTTACAGATACCAGTGGCCTAAAGAAATGGCACACAGTAAGGGTCCACGTCTGTAACGAAAGGGAGCAAACAGTGTGAATATATATTAGGCAGTCCTTCACTTTATCAACCCTATCTGAGAGGCAATCCAATCCCTAAGAAGAGTGGAGCCTTATGCTCAAAAGTATTTTTGAATGCAGATGGACGTGATTGTGCGGTTGGGCAAAAGCAGGGTCTCTGGCAGGGGCTGTAGCAGCTCAGGAAGGCAGGTGAGGCAGTGAAGAATAAGTTCCCACTATTCAAGGACGGTCTCTCCAAGAGGACAGAACAGGATCCAAGAGTTGGGAACAGGATGATAGCGCAGGCTACCTCAATAAAGAAGAGTTGCCCTCAGGGGACACACTTGCATAAAAATTGATGGATGTGCCAGGGGCCATCGATAAGGGTTGCAAGTACTCACTGACCCTAGGCGCATTCCGGGCCAGTTGTGGCCCCTTCAGTTGTGGGTTCAAATGCTGCAGTTTTGCGGCTCTACGGCTTTCAGCAGCTGAGTTCCAGGGATGATTCTGTAGTGGGACAGTGGCGATTTCTCCTCTCCTGGTGAAGGGATCAACTTGATTTCATTGCAGCTCATCTCAGGGCAAAGGAAGGCACAGCCGCAGTGCACCATCAAAATTCATCACCACTGCTGTGCGACACAGTGACCATGTGCACTCAGGTTCTGTTGTACTCTCCTATTTCCTGACCTAGGGTGTCTAGGTGTATGAAACTCGGCTAGGGAGTGCCTTGTACCAAGTGCTTACGAACTCCAAAGCCTCAGGAGTCAACTCAAGATGGCAGCAGTTCCAGAGCAAAGGTCCTGCTCAAGTTCACTGGTTGGCCAAGGAAAACTTCAGAGAAGGCTTGCTTTCTGGTTAAGGTGAAGGTGCAGTGAATAGTTGGTCCCACTATTCAAATGGGTCAAAGCACCATGGCAGACCTTCTAAGTTCGATCAGCAGCAGGAGGGTCCTGCGGGACAACAGCGGTCTCAGGGTGACAAACCTTCCAGTGGGTCACCAGGGGTTCCTATACTCAGCTTCTTGGTTTCAGGATGTTTGTATCCTATCCTAGGTTCATTGTGAGCTCAAAAGATCGACCTGGTATGGGTGTTTGAGGCCCTTCTCTTATCCAGAATCTCCTTCGTGCCAAAACGAAAAGGACCCAATGAAAGATCTTCTCACATACAGCCATGCCAGATGTGGATCAATCACGGACCACAGTGGTCCCAGTCATTCCCAGCACACCACACTCTCTGGCACCCAGGATGTATATTGGAAATAGGCATGCAGAAACCTGGGAAAGCTTTGGTTTGCATGGGGAGCTGCATGACCAAAGAAGGGTTTACCTGGATCTGCTCAACCTGGGGAAGGCAAAGGGTCAAGATGGCCAAAGGACAGAACAAAGGGCCTTGTGGAATGGCCATTTTGGGGCCAAGCTACTGTCCTGGTCCAAAGGCAGTAAATGAAATATGAACCAATACAAAGGGTTAAAATATATGAAAAATAGCAGCTTGCACCAGCTCTGTCCATGGAACATTTGTACTTGTACTGAAAAATCCTATGAGAAAAATCCTCAAAAAAGAAAGGAAGACCACAGCGCACTGTACTGTAAGGTACTTTGTGCACTGGTAACATGTTGCTAAAAACAAGCAACAAAGTAAAAGTCTAAGGGAAACTAAGTCTCCAAGTACTGACTGTCTTTAAGGGCATGTCAATTTCACCATAATAAAGTCAGTGAAAACCCAGCAGAGTAGAGCAGAAGGCTGTGCTCCACTGGCAAAAGTCAGGCTATGCTGGTCAGACAACAGCAGAAAGTTGGGGGTTCACAACTGGGGGGAAAGTTATACATGAAAGAAAATCTTTCATAACAGTCAGGCCACTTCATTCCTCGCACTCCATACCATGACACTTCAAATTCATGAAATCCAAGATTTTCAGCCAATCCACAGTGGTCAGTATACACCTTTAGCCAATTGATCCAAGAGTCCCCAGAATCCATACACTCTGCCTTCTGGAAGACATAGGCATAGCCATATTCAGTGCGCTCATCAAACAAAACTTCTACCAGCCCCTCTTCCTGTACACTACACCCAGGAAAGCTAATTGGCTGATCCCTCAGTGTCCGCGGACATCCACGACTGTCCACAGTGTGTGCAGTCCCCTTTCCATGCCAGGCACCCGTAATAGATCCAGATGTGGCACATGCCGTCTGCGGACTACCATGGTGTCGGCGGGCATCGCAGCCACTCAAAGGGGTGGGGGGAATTAAACACAATTTCAGTTATTTATTCTTTAGTGGGGGCTTTGAAAAGAACCTTTTTTTCTTTTTTAGGGGTTTGTTAACAAACACTTTTGTGTTCCTTTTTTTTTGCTTTTATGTTGAGTAGTACCGTACACTGTACATCTTCCCTTACAATTTTCTTACAGGAACTTTTTCATTGCATTCCTAACTTTGTAAAGAAAAATCGCATTTCTGATATCTGCAAAATTAACTTCATCTTCATTAAATAAAAACACCATCAGAACTTACATTGTCATTCTCAAATGATGACATTCCTGCAGCATATAACAAAGCAGATACAGCTTTATAGACAAGCTGTCTCGATTCTTCTAATTGTGGACTGAAAATGTTTGGATATCGCCATGTCTGTCTCTGATTCATTTCAGAAAAAAATATCTTTGCAGCAGGAAACAGTTCCCTTAGACCTTTGAAGAAATCCTTTGGGACAACCTGCAAATACAATGAAGTCACATACTGCAAACTGTCCAATCCACAATGCACAATTACATTGTCTGCACACTTAAAGCGAGCCATACTCTCACAGAATGAGAACACGCTTGACCAGTTTAAGCCACAAACTGCATGTCACAAAACGTCCACTTCTCCCAGTCCAATACTTCCAAAGATGCCATGATTTTCAGCATACACCTTCAATGACTGAATTGAAGAATGTCCAGAAATCCACACACCCTGCTTCCTAAACGCCATGGTCCTCTTCACTACACACAACAATCCAAACACCTACTACCCTCTCTTCCTGAAAACCCTAACACCTCATTGGCTAATCCCCACAGTCCCCTTTCCCTGCCAGGCATCCTTGAAAGATGTGGCATGTGCTATCTGTGGACTACTGCAGTGTCTGTGGACCACGTAAAACAGGGGCATCCCTTCTACCCTTTCCACTTTCATGTTCTCAAGACTCCCTCATTAGCTGCTTTCAAAGAGTCATACATTCTTCCACCAATCACACCCAAAAACTCTACACCTAACCCTGTCATCTCAGTTCAACACTTCAGATATACACTTGAACTCTGAGAGTACATATCTCCTGTTAATCACAGCCATCCGCATCAAAAACGTCTCTAAAGCTATAAAACTATCCAACATTTCTATTTCCAGATTCAACATCTGCATCTAACAATACATAGTACAGGTATGCTTATATTTTTTTAAGTATTTTCTGCAACTCTTTTACAAATATATATATATAGAGGGTTCCTGCTACTTACCATGTAATAAGCCTCTCAATAAGCAGATTCTCTTTTTTAACCACTCCAACAAAATCCATGCATTGCATTCAGCACCTGCTCACAGCAAGCAGCAAATACTTGCAATGCTGTCATTTAAAAATGTATCTTTTAGGAGCATATTCATAAAAGTAAAAAAATATATATTTGCATTTATATTAGCACTGTGTGTAACTTTTTTCTTAAAAAAAGGAAAAACATATTCAAAAGATTTGTACACCATGTTTAAATGGCAATTGGTGTGTGTGCGTTCAATATATTGGCAGTACATGCATACTTGCAAACAGGAACCATTCCAAAATGCAAGTGCTTATCAAATATTCTTTTTTCTTTGCATACTGTCACTTCTAATACCATTTCTCCCATTATAAAACTCACACTACAACTCCCAGAATGCAAAGTCAAAGCCAGGACTGCATAGATGCTTGCAATGTATGATATGTACATTGAAAGAAAAAAATAAAATGCTGCACATTTAAAAATATTTCTTTTTAGCAGAATTTTCATTAAAGCTAGCAAATGCATGTATACATTTACAACAGCACTGTGTGTATCTTTTTGCAATAAAAAAATAAAGCAAATACAAACGATGCATACGTTTTTAAGTGACACTCAGTGTGTGCAAGTTAAATAAGTTGTGAGCACATGCATACTTGCTAACATAACCCATTCAAATCTGTAGGTGTTTATACAGTCCTACTTTTTTCTCTGCATTGTGGGACTTGTAGTCCAATTTTTCTAATAGAAAAAGTGCAACTACAACTCCCACAGTACAAAGACAAAAACCAACACTTCATTAGCACTTACATATTAGAATGGATCATATTGGCAAGCATAAATGCAGTGGCAAAATATTAAACTTCCACACAACAAGTGCCACTTACAAATGTTCTATACATCTTTTCCATCTGCTTTTCTTTTCTTTCACAGAAAATGTACATAGAGTGCTACTATAAATTCAAATATCCATTTTTTTACTTTGAAGAAAAAGAAACCTTTATAAAGGCTCTACATTTTCAATTTTTCATTCCTTATAAATGTCACGCTTTCCAACATCCCTTACACTACTACCATTCTCCACCTCCACTCCTCACCCATACATGGATACCACCAACATATCTATATTCAACACTTACCCTTACATATAAAGTACTCTTCTTTCTGCACCTCTAGTATAAGACACCACACACTACTGCAACAAAACTCCTCCATTCCACTACTACTAGGCTACAGTTTCCCTATTGTTTAAAAACAGTACAACACATTACAAATACATTGCACCAGAAACACAGCACTCCCTTCATTACAATCAGCAGCACTAAAGTAACCTACAAATGCACCCTTTTCTTGCACACATTTTTGCCCTGTTCCTCCTAATCTCTCAAATAGCATTACTCATATTCCAATTGTTCTAACAACATAGTTAACATACTTTAGTAGACTATCCATAACACAACTGTATTAACTCTTTTTCCCAACAACGCCTCATGCATTCATTAATAACAACCTCTTTTACTAAAAGTACTTCACCATTATCCCACTCACACCAAGGCCCTTGGGAACAAGGCCATCGCCTGTTAGCAGCCTGTGAGCAGTCCTAGAACCCATCCAAGGAGCAGGAGCCCCACCAACGAGGCCCCGACCCTGCAGACGCAGCGGGCCTGCCTAGGAACGCATCCCAGAACAGCTGATGCATTCCGGTAAGCGCTGCACTTTACTACGCTATTTTCTGTAACTTGCCTACTGGCCCACGCATAATTTCTACTTGCTTGATGCCAGATGCCACATAAAGAAATCAGGGCGATCCACAGCCTTGCACCTGAAAAGCACGCTTTGTGCTCTTTATCTCCATTAAGGTACACGAGGTACCAACTCCCCTCAAGATGGCCGACGCATCCATGCCTGCAACCCTTGTTGCTTGACCAGGCTCCCATCAGTAGCCCCTGCCCCTGCTAATTGGCTGCTGAGCCTACGACCTCTCCCATTGGGAGCCGGCAGGCGAAGCCGGCCCTCTCCCACCAAGGCCCTTGGGACAAGGCCATCGCCTGTTAGCAGCCTGTTTGCTGCCGATTCTGCTGTATGCCAGACCCCCTGGTCTTCCAACATACGCCTAACAAGGTAACCTACTGTGCACGGAGCTCTACTGCACTGTAGAGACCACAATGAATCAGGCTTTATACAAACATACCTGGACCTTGCTGCAACTGACCTCCGCCTCAACATACCATCTTCCTGCTCTACCTGGTCTACTTAGCGCATCCTCACACTCTTAAATAATACTGTGTACATCCTGATCTGTACCACCCCTCGCCCTACTGAGCATTGACACTGTTTGCCCGCATTTGTACCTTATGCTTATTGTGTTACCCCATTCTTCTGGTGCTACCATTCTTCTGGTGATACCCTCTGGCCTCATGTGACTGTGATGTCTCAAACCCAGGTGCTACCACGAGTACTTTAGCCCAATTGCAATGCCATATCTTAAGTAATGGTCAAGCTTGTGGTCGACACTCAAAGTATCATTCATTTTGTTAGACTGCTCTTACTACCGCATTTTACAGTGCCACACTAGCAATTGCACTTAGACTGCTACCTTCTGCTAGACTCGTGGGTATACTACTTACTACAACAGTAACTCAGCCCGCCGTCGATAACTATACTTAGCCTGCCTTCAAAAGGGGCCGCCTCAGACCACCTTCAATTGTGTTGTGCCTCCTGGTAGCTTTAGACCACCTTAAATTATTTCATGTATTATAGTCAGACTACTTCTAATAGTGCTGTGCCCCCTGGTCACCTACAGACCTAATTAAATTGTGTTATGGCCTATGGTCGCCCCAGACCACTTTAAATTGTGTTGTGCCTCCTGGTATCTTTAGACCACTTTTAAACTGTGTTGTGCCTTATGGTTGCTTCAGACCACTTTAAACTGTGTCGTGCCTCCTGGTAGCTTTAGACCACTTTTAAACTGTGTTGTGCCTTATGGTCGCTTTAGACCACTTTTAAACTGTGTTGTGCCTTATGGTCGCTTCAGACCACTTTAAATTGTGTTGTGCCTTATGGTCGCTTCAGACCACTTTAAACTGTGTTGTGCCTTATGGTCGCTTCAGACCACTTTAAACTGTGTTGTGCCTTATGGTCGCTTCAGACCACTTTAAACTGTGTCGTGCCTTATGGTCGCTTCAGACCACTTTAAACTGTGTTGTGCCTTATGGTCGCTTCACACCACTTTTAAACTGTGTCATGCCTTACGGTCGCTTCAGAGCACTTTAAACTGTGTTGTGCCTTATGGTCACTTCAGACCACTTTAAACTGTGTTGTGCCTTATGTCTTATGTCAATACTAGATGCTATGCTGCAATATGTATGCATTTCTAGCCATGATTAGGACTTTCCAAGTCATAAGCCCTGCTGCAGCACACCTACCCATTAGAAACTAACAGGTTTGCCCAATCTAGGTGCCTCTGTGATAGTACATCTGCACCCCAGTCCCTACCGAATTTCCCAAATACAGGTGTTATCCTGCCATTCTCACCACATGCGCAATACTAAGACCTGCTTCTCACACACGCACGGGTCCCTAGCCTGGCCCTCCTAACCATCGCCATAACAATGGCCCTTACCAACTCTACACCGTGCAACCTGCAAGAGAGAAACGTGCGACTTAGAGCTAGGCTGCCACGACTCTATGACATCAAAAATAAAAGAACCAGCCCACCAGTACCCACACACACCTCTACAGCCAATAATCCTAACCTCCTAGACTTAGCGACGACAAATCGTCCTGAACCACTTAAGGACCTACAATACAAACAGAGGAGTCCCATCCACCCTAATCCCAGATCTGCCAAAGATAACACTACTACTCCGACATTATCAGGAGCCCTTATCAATGCTAGGTCCCTTATAGCACACAACACTGAAATAGTTGACATACTGGCTTTGGACAATTTAGATTTCATTGCTGTCACGGAAACCTGGCTCCATGATGCAGCCGGTCCTGCCCTCATGACTGCCATACCGGATAATTACAATATCCTAAGAGTCGACCGGCCTAATACCAGAGGAGGCGGTCTGGCCATCATAACCAAAACGCAGCTAGCTGCCAGACTCACCCCACACCTAGCAATCACATTGTGCAAACTTCTCTCAGCTAAAATACCCATCTCAGATAACAGCACACTAACGGTACTTCTAGTGTACAGACCACCAGGCCCAATAGGCAACTTCGATGAATACCTATCTAGCCTCCTCACTAACAGCATCAAAGATTCCACTCAGCTCCTTCTACTAGGTGACTTTAACCTTGCTTTAATGACGCTGAAGACAAACAAGCCCAACCTATCCAATCCATTCTAGACAATCACGACATTACCCAAAATGTCCTAGCTCCTACACACACAAAAGGACGCACATTAGACTGGATAGCCAACCACAACTGCAACATTACCATCTCTAGTATCCTACCTCAAATATGGACGGACCATTATCTTATATGCTTCACAGCCAACATCGAGCCCCCCCAAACCTAACAAGAATAAAATAGCACCCCCCCTGCCTACAAGAAGTAAAAAAGAAATCACAGCTGAAAAACTCCTTCCACTTCTCCTACCTACTCTCACAGCTAGCTCCAATGAATCCAACCCTAGTGAGCTAGTTGAGTCATTTAACAACTCCATGACCAAAGCTCTAGACTTGATCACCCCTATCAAACTCCATAAAAGTAAACGTGAAACTCACCTTAACTCCTGGTTCACCCCCCATCTAAAAGAAATGCGCATCCGAAAATGCAAACTCCAAGCTATTTGGAGGCATACTCCTTCTATTGACAATAAAACCACACTTGCCAACTTCGCCAAAAAATACAAAAAGGAAATAATTCAAACTAAAAAAGATTCTTTCAATGATAGAATCAGTAAAGCGAACTCAAATTCTAAAGAGCTCTTCACCATTCTCCGTGAATTGGAAAATCCCATTGCCCCTACAGACAATGTCCCTAAGGACAAATCTTGGTGCACCAGCATCCAAAATGCCCTAGCAAATAAAATCGCCACCCTTCAATCTAAAATTGCTAAGAAAAAAGCCTCCCTGACCCCTAGTGGAACTCACACCACCCCACTGAAGGAGATATCCAGCACATCCACCCAAAATAACTGCAAACCCTTCAGGTTTACCAATATTTCCATATTGGAAACTGAAAAGGTCATTCTATCCCTCAAACCATCGAACTGCCAAGATGACAGCTGCCCTGCGCAAATCATCAAGGATGCAGCCAGAGATCTAGCACCCTTCATCTCGAAACTCATCAATGCCTCCTTTAACACGAGTACTGTACCCATTAACCTAAAAGAATCCTGGGTTCTGCCCCTACTCAAAAAACAGACACTCGACCCAGCAATCCCCACTAACTACAGGCCTATTACTGCGGTCCCATTTCTCCTTAAAATTATCGATAGAGTAGCCTACATCCAAATCCAAAATTATTTGGAGACACACCAACTATTAGGTTCACGGCAATCGGGCTTCAGACCACTGCACGGTACTGAAACGGCCCTCATTGACCTCAAAACACAAATCGACGAGTTGAAGGATAATGGTACCACAGCCATGCTCCTCCTCCTTGACCTATCAGCGGCCTTCGACCTAGTGGATCATGCAGTATTATGCAACCACCTAGCGTCCGCCGCTCATTTCTCAAGCAAAGCTATAGCATGGGTACAATCCTTCCTAGCTAACCGTACGATGAGAGTATTCTCCCCTGTAGCGGCAGCGGACCCAATACAGATCACTTGTGGTGTCCCACAAGGCTCATGTGTCTCCCCGACAATGTATAACATCTTTACTAAGCCTCTCTTCGACAAACTTGACAAACTAGGGGTAACCTATACCAACTACGCGGACGATACGCAGATTCTCATACCTCTATCAGGCAACTTTGTCGAAGACACCGCTCTAGTAAACAAAATTTACCTCCTCATTCAGGCTTGGATGGCCTCCCATGGCCTCTGCCTAAATGACGACAAAACTGAGATATTGATCTTGGGTTCCGACTCCAATCTAAAAAAATTGAGTCCCAACTATCGCAATTTCAATATAAATCGTAACACTATCTAGGTGGCTACTGAGGTAAAAACCCTAGGCTTTTACCTTGATTCCACTTTGTCTCTTAAAAAACAAGTTAACACCCTGGCAGCGTCTACAGCGTACACCTGTAAATTAATCAGGACCTGTAGACCTTACCTTTCTAAAACGAACTGCATCATGCTAGCTAACGCATTAGTAATGTCCAAATTGGACTATTGCAATGCCCTCTATGCAGGTGCCAACAAATCCATTATAAAGAAACTGCAAATCCTCCAAAATAACGCTCTTAGAGCAGCCCTTGACATACCACGCAGGGCACATATTTCTAACATTAGGAAAGACCACCACTGGCTTAAAATCAGCGATAGAGTCCTGCTGAAGACATTATCGCTCACCCACAAAGGGCTCAACAACACAGCACCCCCTTACATCTCGGCCAGACTGACCAGAAAATCATCCAGTCACCACACTAGGGCTTCCAACCATGACCTGCTCGAAACTCCTAGATTCAGACGATCTAAAGCGGGCGGAGCAAGCTTTCCTGTCAGAGCTGCCCAGGCCTGGAACGCATTGCCCATTGCACTGAGAGCTAACATACCCTATTCTAACTTCAGATGCAAGGTAAAAAACTGGCTCTGGTCCAACGACAACTAATTCTCATGGCTCCCAACGGCCAGAATACCCTTGCAACCTAATCTAAGATGATTCTGCTCTCACACCTTTAACTTGTAGTACTTTCTCTCAATACTGTAGCATGTTAGCTTTTCATTCCAACTGCTTGCTTTGACATGTATGTACTGCATTGCTATGTTTTTATATACTCTGTATGCAACCTAAGCTTAAGTAACCTTGTACCTGCTGCGCCCGGCTACCCCTGTGTTTTGTGCGCATTATCAAATAATAAGCATAAACCATTATCATATATACCCACTAACTTTCTTTTACAATTACAGGAAAGAAGAAAATACCCGAAGACACCAACCAGTAGAAGACTACTCTTGACATCCTACAAAGTATGTAAATTACTATAGTATTGATCTGTCTGTTATTGTAACAATATAGTTTTGCTGTTTATCAGTCTACAGTATTCCTTTCAAATTAACATGTATTTCACTCTTACTCATTGTATTTCCACATACACACTCTCTATTCTCATCTAAACCACCTTGTTACAACACCCACTGTTCTCAAAACATCATAATGTCCCTACTTATTCTTTCACACCACAACACTCTCTTACTAACCCAAACTCTTCACACCTCTACACACTCTTACTCTTATAACCTTCCCACCCATAACAATCATCCAACTGCGAAATCACACAGCACTCTAGTCATCTCTACCATCACATTCACGCACCCATTCACAATACATTCATATACTTTCCACAACTTTCACAACCAAACTTTCTTTTTTCCAACGGACACAACAGAATGCCTACTAAAAAGCAACTCAGTAGAAAACAAAGAAAAAAATAGAGCAGATGAGAATAAAATCAAGCCATATAGTCATCCACCTCTAAAACAATGTATAGAAAACATTAAAACAAAACTGCTAGTAATGCCACTCAACAAAACTGAACCGGCGAGCACTAAGAAAAGTAAGGCTTCTCTTCCAAAAAGGAAAAATAAACTATATTTATTTAAAAAATTACTCATGAATCTAACAGTATATCTACCAATGTTAACATAGCCACAGTAAAGCATATAAAAAACTTGATTTTACAAAAATTGCTGCACCATAGAGTGCTTCACAATCTTATGAAGACAGCGAAAAAGTCACGATCTACCCTTAAAAACTACTGCAGACAACTAATCTTCAAAGCTCTCATTGACAGTGCATTTCTACTGAAAAAAAGTTGTCTACATTAATTTTAAACAATATGAAACCACTAACTAAATGAATCAGCAAATTACAAAAAGTACTTCTAAACATGCACAATGTCAATATAGATACCTTTTCAAACTTCTGTGACGGTGAATGGATTCACACAAGCAGCACAGAACCATATTTCAATGAAGAGGCGTATAAACAAGAACAAAAAAACCAAGTGCCATAAACAGTAATGGCTGAGGGTATGAAATGGTAGGAGACACCATTATTGTCGCAGGTTTCCCCCCTTCTCTCCTGTCTATGTTGTTTGTTGGAGTTCTTTGGTGGAGTATTCTTCCGCACAGTTCAGGTCTTGTATAACCCTGTGCGTAGGTCCTCGGGTTCCAGCATGCGTTCAGATATCCTGGAAAAGTCCTGGAAACGGCGAAGAGCGCACTCGGAAAACGAGTGCACGGAGGTCCGGGATGCAATGGAGGTCAAAAAAGGGGAGGAATGATGGAGGAGGAAATTAGGGGAACAAGGAACCAGGAAACAAAGGATTTAGCAAGCGAACTACGGAGCACACGTCTAGCCACGACAAGCGGTAGCATTGAGACACGCAGGGCCGCAGGGGTGTGTCCGCTTTATAGAATGTAGTGTGTACAGCGCGGAAACTGGTAAACAGTGTTCCGCGTTCGACGACCATGTTGGGAGTACTGCTGAGTGCAAGCCCCTATGGGTCAGGGACCAGGAAGTCCAGAAGGGGCACGTCCGATGGTTCATGACAATTATGGCACAAGAAACCCTTATAGAAAAAACATGCCCAACAAACATTTAACCAAGTGTTCTTTTCGGCCAAACAATCTATCCAGTGTACAAAAAGACATGGGGCTCAATGTGCAATGTATGCCAACAATCCTTCAAATCTTTATGACAATTCCTCAATCACTAGGTGAAACTAAAAGACAAAAGTAGAATGAAAACTTTACAAACCATGAACTCCTGTCCAGTGCGCAGCCACACTGCACTGCAAGGACATTCATTAGCCTTCATTTTGGTAACTGCTTGCAAAAGCACATTCCATCCACATCAAAATGTTAACAACACACCATTACACTATATGGAATCTTGTGCATAGATTGTACTATGCAAAAAGTTCTGCTCTGCAACTGCAACATTTAAATAACATTCTCCAACATGGAACAGCCAAAAAAATCCTCCAAGAAATAGAGCACATCCAAAGTAAATATTTGGGAAATGAATTTCACTTAGAAAATGTAGTGCCTTCAGAAAACATTAGTGAAACCCTTACAAGCACCAACCTTCTAACAAACACATACAAAAAAGAAATAGCAAAGTTTAAAAACACATCTGCTGAAATTCCAGACCAAGTATGTGTCTGTTGTCATAGACCTTTTCATAAAAACAGCACAAAAATAGTAGATTTGTTCTACAAAATAGAGGACAACAAGGAATCTCAACGGTTCCAATTAGCTTTATATCTAACAACAGAAAACAAAATACAAAATAACTGACCACTCAATAGTTTGTGCATACTGCAATACAAAGCTTGACAATAACCAATGCCATCACGTGCTGTCACTAATAACTTTCAAATGCTCTCCAACAAATTTACTTATGTGAGAGCATTATGATCCAAACAGTGCACCCATTTCAAGCTATAATGTGCCTTCAACCCAAAACAACCAAATTCCCTCTTTCTGAGTTACTAAAAGACATTCATGGCAAAGTAGTATATTTGCAGTGGTCGAAGTGTATGAAAAGAAGTAGTGGAACTATCTGCCCTGCTGGTCTTCCCCCACTCTCCATAAACCTCATTGCCAAGCGCAATCCGAACCCCAAACAAACGTGCCTGCTACTTAAAGGAAAATTCACTGAAGTGCAATTTTCAACTTCTTCCTACACTTTTATTTCAAAATGAAACCATTCCGGAATGGTTTATTTTTAAAATAAAAGTATAGGAATGGTAAAACATAATTTAAAAAAGTATAGGAGCACTGCTCCCAACCGCTCCTGCCCACTTCGACCACTATATATTTGCCATTAGATCTTAAAGAAATTGTAGAAACTCTAGGATTACAACGACCAATAGATAAATCTTTGATTGCACTAGTTAATGGTGTACCAACAAAAGACAAAAGAATTTGGCAGCAAGTAGTTGACATAAACCATGTAAGACAAGTCCCACAATATCTAAAAGAAAACAATGAATACTACAAGGATATAAACATAGGGGAGAACGTAAGAGAAACCACCCAAATAATTTGTGATACACCACCAACTAACCAATATGAACGTGTAGATCCTATTACTGCAGCCAACATTTTGGAACACTTCACAATTCAACCACTACACTCCAAAGACACCATAGAAGATGCATTAGAAACATAGCAAATGTATCAAGACAAAGGATCTCCAATGAGCATATGGGAGAAAAGTGCAGAAGCACGTTCCTTTCCTCTACTATTTCCTACAGGAAAAGGAGGAAGATATGATGAAAGATCCACACAAATAACTGCATCAGAATATCGCTCTTTACGAATGTAATCTGAAGAACCCAGATTCAGACAAAATGTAAAATACATTTTCCACCTCCTGTTTGAAAGTGAACTAGCAACTCAATGTTATCTAGTTGCACACACATTAAAAACAGGCTCTAATTTTTTTACCATGTCCGCTACCCAACTGCTTCAAACAATAAAAGACAAAAATGAATATGTGCAGTCAAGTATCACAAATCTCTTGGCAAACATGCATGGTGCAAAAGAATACTGGTTCCGACGTTGTGCGTGTATTGTATGCTAACGAACCTAGGCCCACCAACATGAGTTGTTACTTTACGTGGTGCAGAATACACATGGGATCATTTGCACAACTTCTTAGGCATAGCAAACCAAAATTAAGAAAATAATAGACATAAAAACACAAGGAGAACTCTGTTCTCTTGACCGTGTGATTATATCAAGGTACTTTCACCGTCGCTTACTGCCATGCTGCACTTCATCTGCAATAAAACTACCCATCCACTCGGAGAATTGGAACACTTCTTTTGGAGAAAAGGATATCAATCCAGATGAGCACCACACATCAGCATGTGGATAGAAAATGCTCCCAAATCTGGCCATGACAGTGATTCCACTGTTTCACAGTTTATTCAAAAATACATTACCTGTGACATCCCTTCAGAAACCACACATAGTGACCTACGTACACAAATCTTACACTTCCAAAAACATAAGTGTGGCAAATACTGCCAACGTGGATATAAAAAGAAAGATAAGCCGTGAAGGGAAGGCCAGGAGGAAAGGCTGTCATCCCTCTCTACAGCTCCGCTGCGAGGGGACACCTTTACATCTGCAGCTATACATGCCGCAACAATATCAGCGAGACCCGATGCCCCACCCCACCTGTGAAGAAAACAGAAAACAACAGCTGCGACGCCCGTAACATACATAAGATGGCCGCCGCGTCCATAGTCATGGCAACCGCCACAACAAAACTGCCTTTAAGGTCGGATTGGGCCCCACACCTCGCTGCGCCCTCCTCTCCTGCTTTAAAGGGAGAGGAGTCACGCCACAAGGCAAAGCCGCAAAGGGAAGGCCAGGAGGAAAGGCCGTCATCCCTGTCTGCAGCTCTGCTGCGAGGGGACATCTTTTCATCTGCAGCTCTATATGCCGCAACAATATCAGCGAGACCCGATGCCCTGCCTGTGAAGAAACCAGCAGCTGATTCCGCCATTACGAGGCACGAGTTCCGTAACATACATGAAATGGCCGCTACACCCATAGTCATGGCAATCGCCACAACGAAACTGACTGCAAGGTCGGATTGGGCCCCACAACTCGCTGCGCCCTCCTTTCCTGCTCTAAAGGGAGAGGAGGCATGCCGCGAGGCAAAGCCACGAAGGGAAGACCAGGAGGAAAGGCCGTCATCCCTCTCTGCAGCTCTCTGCTGCTCGACAGCGTTCGAGGGTGCCGGATGGGTGCTGCGAGGTAAGGCACTACTATGCCCCCATATGAGAACTAATGTACACCTCTCCAGCCTCCAGAGATTCAGACAGGCACCCATACCCTCCCGCCCACCTTCCCCCTCCACTAGGAATGTCTGCTTACGAGCGCGCACCCTCCTCTCCCCGTTGTTCACCTATGAGCCCTGCATCAGTGTGCGTAACCGCAGAGTCGGAATCAGGTGTCTCCCCCAGGTGACCCGCCCCTACAAAGCACATTGCGGCCCACCAGATGCTAAAGACGCCCCCCCACGTGCAAAACCTCACTGCCTACTACAATCTCCATTTCCCCAATGCATTCTCACCTGTGGGGCCTTAAAGACACCATAGCTTCAATGCCTCTGTCATCCATGCCTACAGCCCACATAGCCTGCTCCGCAATGGCACGAGACCCACAAAAAAGAAGCAAGGCATGCTGCACATGACCATGCTGCACAGGCTCTAGGTGCACATGCCAAGTGTTTGCCACAATCTAATGCCTGTACTGTTACATTGCCTGTGTCTCCTGCTAAGTGTATGCCCAAACTTGTAGACTGTACTGCTGCACTGCCTGTGCCTCCTGTTAAGTGTATGCCCAAACTTGGAGACTGTACTGCTGCACTGCCTGTGCCTCCTGCCAAGTGTATGCCCAAACGTGTAGACTGTACTGCTGCACTGCCTTTGCCTCCTGCTAAGGTTGTGCCCAACACAAATGCCTGTACTGCTGCACTGCCTGATACGATTCCTCTACACAATAACTCTGTGCCTCCACCTATTACTCCCAAGCCATCATCACCTACCACCACACAGCAATCTGACCTTACCCTTAGGTGCACACTGGTCAATGCATGCTCCATACCTGTGCATGCCCTTGACATTCACAACCTCATCATCAAAGATAACCTCGACATCCTAGTAGTCACTGAGACATGGCACAGTGAAAGTTCAGGTCCTGCTCTATCGCTCGCCATCCCTGCAGAATACACTATCTTTAAGAAGGACCGTACCAATCAGAGAGGTGGGGGTGTGGCCCTCATAGCCAGGGAAACCCTCAACATTAGGGAAACTCAAGGACAACTTGGGCACAACTGTGACTACCTCCCACTCAAAATCAACCTATCCCACAATTTCACCATTACCATGCATATTGTGTATCGACCCCCTAGTCCTAGTGCTGACTTCCAAGACTCTCTCATTCTCTCCCTGTCGGACAACATCAAAAAGACCTCCCAAGTTATTCTCCTGGGCGGCTTAAACCTAGGCCTCAACGACCCGAAGGATCACCATGCCAAATCCCTCAACAAAGCTCTAACCACTTTAGAATTCGCACAAACCATCTTTGAACCCACCCACATCAAAGGGCGCACATTATATTGTATCAATCAGCATAACTGTTCTATTCTAATCACTGCCAACACGCATATCCCTTGGTCTGACCACCACTATATCCAATTCAATCTCGCTCGAAAAAAAGCCACTAGGTGCCCACCACCCCTTGTCCAGCAGCCTTCGCCAGGAGTTCTCGCAAACTGACCGCCGAAAACTTGGCTCCTTTTCTAATGGTGCCCGCACTTCAGCCACCATTCTCTAATAACCCAGAAACTCTAGCCAGCACCTTTAAACACATCGTCACCAAAGCTGTTGACGTTATCGCCCCACTGGCCTTAAAGAAATCCACACAAATCAAACTCTCAAATGCTTGGTTCTTGAAGGAGCTGCTTAAACAACGCTCAGAGAAAACGTCTGCCCTCTCCTCATGGAAAGCCAATCCCTCCGAAACGATGAGGGAAGCCTTCATACAAAAATAATGTCATCAAGGCCAAAGCCTTGTCATTTAACTCAAGGATAAACAATGCCAAATCAAGCTCCAAAGAAATCTTTTCCATCTTCAGAGAGCTGGAAAAGCCATCTACCCCTCCACCCACGCTCCTCAAGGATGAAATTTGGTGCAATAGCATCCAGTCTTCCATGTTAGACAAACTTAACACCTTGCAAACCAAAATCATTGGCCATCAAAAAGCTCTTAAACTACTAATAGCCAGGCAGCACAGCATAGTGCCTACGACCCCTAAACCTAAACCCTCTCCTTCATTCGACTTCAAAGATATTACAGAATCGGAGGTAATCACCCTGCTCAAGTCCATCAAACATTCTAACTGCAAAGGAGATGCATGCCCAGCCCAACTCATCAAAGACTCTGCTCCCACCCTTGCACCCTTCCTCACTGCATTCATTAACTCATCCTTCCAGTCAGGCCATGTTCCCAGTGATCTTAAAGAAGCCTGGGTACGCCCACTCTTAAAAAAGCCATCACTTGACCCCACCTTCCCTGGGAACTATAGACCCATCACGACGGTCCCATTCCTGCTAAAAAATGTAGACAAAGCAGCCTGCCTGCAAGTCCAAAAATACCTTGAAGAGAACTGTCTCCTAGGCCTGTGACAATCTGGCTTCCACCCATGACATGGCACAGAAACAGCTCTCCTTGACCTAAAGAACCAAATGGATGACCTTAGAGACATAGGCAAACTGGCGTTGCTCCTACCTCTTGACTTATCTGCTGCGTTCTACTTGGTCGATCACAACACCCTCTGCCACCATCTCGCAACTGCTGCCAACTTCTCCCCTAAAGCCTCTGATTGGATTACCTCCTTTCTCCAAGAAAGGGCCATGAAAGTCTTCTCTGACTCAGCCTCTGCCACCCCTAGCCTCATCAAATGTGGAGTCCCACAAGGATCATGTATAGCGCCTATGCTATATAACCTCTTTACTAGACCCCTGTTTAGCATCCTGGATTCCATGGGCATCTCATACACCAATTATGCGGATGACACACAGATGCTAATCCCACTCTTGGGTGACTACAAAACAGACATGTCTAATCTCACCACCATCTATTCGACCATCCAAACGTGGATGGCGGACAGCTGGCTATGCCTCTATAGCGAAAAAATGGAAATCCTACTTATCGGTTCACCCACCACTTTGAGTAACCTCGGTCAGGACTACTCCTTCTTCACTATTGACAACACAGCTATCAAGGCATTCAACAACGTCAAAACACTTGGTGTCTACCTAGACTCGGACCTCACCATGGACAGACAAGTGAATTCCATTGCCACCTCATCAGCTTACTATGCCAAAAATCATTAACGCAGCCAGGCCCTTCCTATCACATCAGAATTGCCTTACCATTGCCAGGGCCATAATTGGATCCAGACTCAACTATTGCAACGCCCTCCTAACGGGGACTTCCTGCAAACATCTTGCCAAACTCCAACTGGCTCAAAACCACACCCTGAGGGCAGCACTGGAACCTCAAGGAAAGAGCACATCTCTGAAATTAGGAGGCTAGTCCACTGGCTCCCTGTCAGAGAATCATCTTCAAAACACTTTCCCTCGCACACAAATGCCTTCATGATCTTGCTCCCCCATACCTTGTCCAGAGAATTGTTAAGCACACCACCAAAAGACCTCTTAGGGAGGGGTACTCCAACACAATCCTTTTGCCTAAGACCAAAAGAGCCCATGCATGGGGAATACAGCTTTCCCACGATAGCCGCCTCACAATGGAATGCCCTTCCACACCACCTAAGAATGATTGAGTCTCACCTAGCCTTCCGCAAAGCAATCAAAACCAAGCTCTTCATATGAATACTAATTGAATGCTGTCTGCTGTCCGCTGTAATCCATGTATGTTTTACCTATGTACCTGCAGCTAAGGGACCTCACGGTCACATGTAACCAACCTAAAGCAAAACTCTTCTACACATTCATGTAACAGCGCCACGATGCCTCTGGGCTGGATGTGCGCTATACAAATGCAAATAAATAAATAAATACTAGGGCTGTGCCGAAAAGCATATTTAGTGTTCGGCCGAATACCGAATAGTTTGGGAACTATTCGGCTGAAGCCGAATATGAAGCTGAATAGTTGCTTTAATTAATACATCATGTTTCAAATTTGAAAAACACACTTATTAAAAAAAGAAAATAAAGCACAATTTTAAATACATTCTATACTTGTATTTCTCTTCATTGTAATCAATGCAGAATCTTTATTTAAAGTATAAAAGGCACAAAAAAAAGCAGATTAACCTTCATCTTCTGATTGCTCCGAGTAGGTGTAGGGTGTTTTCTCTCTGCATGGTCTGGGGAGGTGGGAGGCCATGCAGGGATTTATGTTTAGTACGGTGGGCAACCAGAATTACAGGTAGGGGATTTGTGTTGTTGGGGTGGGAGGTGGAATGCCATATATGCTATTTGTGTAAGGGTTCGCAGGCCCCAAATAGGAAGTTTGTGGAGGTAGCATGCCAGTATTGGGGGTTTCCACTGTATGCAAGCAGAGTGTCAGCAATGGTGTCTTTGGTTTGAAGACTTGCATGATAATTTTGCAGGTTCAGACCACATTTGCCACTTAGCCAAGCCGGACTCTAAGGCTCGGCCTAACTTGGCCCATCCCAGGAATTCTCTGGGTCTCCCAACTCTACATCCTACAAATTCTACCACCAGAGACCAGATCTCTGACTGTCTCATACAGAGTCCTCATACCTATCTTTATCTGTTGTCACACACTGGCCCACTTTGAAACTGGAGAGATTACCCAACATAAATTCCTCTCAGAAGCCTGTTAGGTGGGGGCATATTACTCTGCATGACATAACCAAGTGAATTCTTAATGTTTCTGAATGGGTATGGCCCATAGGAACATATGATGCTCACTTCTCACTTATCCTCGTCACTCCTTCTCGCCAATACACAAACATATGCAACTTATCATTCCTGATAAAATATCAAATAATGTTAAACTTAGGACTCAAGTGCTTAAAAAAAGAAAAGGAGACTATGACTCAAGTGCTTAAAAAAAGAAAAGGAGACTATGATGTAAGCTTTCGGAAGTGACATGACAGGAACTGAATGTATTCTAAAGTGAAATATGCAAATTTCCTTCAGTTTGTCTTTTCCAACTGAAGAAAGTGCACATTGCATATAAACAGTCGCCAGAAGAAAATATTTTCCTGTATTGTTGTTGGCTAAGTATAAAAGGTGAGTACCTTTCATGTCTAAGAATATGCAACAAAACATGCCCTAAAGAGCAGATTACAATATAAGATATTTTACAGCTATGTGATAGCAATTGTCTTGTCTTGTAGGCTAAGTGTCTGGTCAAATTCTATTCGGTTTTGCAAACTGAATTCTGTATTTGCCTTTCTGAGTTCTTGTTGCATTGTATTCAAATGAGAGTGACAAAGTATTCGGCAAGAGCCGAATAGCAAGAAACTATTCGGCCGGACCCCAATAGCTTATTTTCAGCCAGAATTCGGCTGAATACTTACTCGAAGCCGAAGTCGCTTTGGCTTCCCTAGACCAGTTCAAAAGGACAAGTAAATAGCTTGATGTCTTCTGTTAGACACAGTGCAAAAGGCAAATCATCTAAAAACACATACAACATTAAAAGGGACGAAGCATCAAAGTACATCAATGATTACAATGCAATCATTGTCCGCTTGTGGAATTCAAATATAGACATACAATAATATTGCAGACATTCCCACTACTGTTGCAAGATATGTCAGAGCCGAAGCTGAGAAAACAGAGCTATGAGCCCTCTGGGATGACATATCATCTGACAAAACACAGTCACAAAAATTGCACAGCTTCAGTATAAAAATGCTCTCCCATAGAGAATGTGGGTGCTATGAAGCTGCAGACCATTTAACAGGTACAGCCTTATGTGGCAAATCTGAACACATTGGCCCTCATTACGAGTTCGGCGGTAACCATGCCGCTATTGGCGGCATGGCTGCCGCCGAAATCGCGTCGGGGTCCGGGTCCTCGGAATGAGGACTTACCGGGCCATTCCGAGTTCGGAAGGCCTGATAATTCATCCCTCAAGGACCCGGACACGGTCCTTCCTCATTCCCATTCAGCCCTCATAGGGCTGAATGGGAATGGGAGAGGGAGCAAACAACGGGCCATTACGAGATGGCCCGTTGTTTGCTCCCTCTTCCCCTCGCGGGACCCGGTAAGCACGCCTGGTTTTCCCAGCGGTACGGAGTGAACGGCGCCGGCACCTTTTACGGCGCTGTTCACTCCATACCGCCAGGGTCGTAATGAGGCCCATTGTCTGGCTGAACCGTGTCCAGCTTCATCCTGAAAAAGAATACTAAAAGTCTACCAAGAGATAGAAACCATAGCCACAAATTATCCCAACAGAAGTACTGCTTTGGAAAACATGTGTCTGTTCAACATTGCCCAGAACTACACCTACAAAAACAATGTCACATCAAATGAGACAACTAGCAACTATTCAGTCTCAACTTGTGAAGGAAGCCTAGTGAAACTCACTAAACCCAGTCTAAATAATCATATAAAGTTATCATTTAAATATCCACAACATAGAGAACTGTATTACATGGCCAAACTGTCTAGTAAAAAGTCAACTGAACGTCGATCAGAAAACAAAGACACAAATGCCTCTTCTCCAGAAAAATATGCTGGCCCATTAAACAATCCACAAGCAAAACTCTCTGGTCCATTTATATTCAGCACCACAACTGGAGTAACTTGTTATGCTAATGTAACAATTAATCTTCTTTTTCAATTGCCACCAATTGTTCACAACATTTACTTAAACGGCTTGGACCAGTTTTGTTTGCAAATGCTCATCCTTCATAGTAATGTCACAAATAATCCTGACAACACTTACAGTGTCTCAGGGATAAAACAACAATTGGACTACTATGCAGGAATGGTCAATTTGACCATAAGCACACAGGAAGATCCACAATAATTCCTAATGTACTTACTGCAAGTACTGAAAACCAAAAACATCCCTATAAATGAAATCTTCCAGATTGCATACACATGGAAATATACATGCACTCTCTGCAACCATGTTTCACAAGAGCACATCTCTAATGAACGATTTGTATATGTAGGCATACCAAATTCTGAATTCATTGCATTTCACCAACTTCTGCAAATTGAAAATCATGGCATATTATGCTCTTTTTGCAATTCAGATAATCGTTCTACCTTACAAATAAACTCACATAGCCAATATGTCATACTGATGCTTCTAAGGTACAATGCAGATGCTACAAAAAATAACTGTAAACTTACAGGCTTCACACACGCCAAGTATCTCTTGGAAAGAGAACCTTCACAACAGTAGGTATAATATACCACACTAGTGGGACAATCACTTCAGGACACTATACTTCATATTGCAAAAATAGAAGTGGTTGGTTTGAATGTAACAACGCCTCTATTACTCCAAAACATAGGTTAGCAGCAAATCTAGCAAATGCCTACTTAATATTCCTTCAACCCAAATGTAGTCATTAAACTGTACCACAATTAACAGAATATGCCAAGAGCTATCTAACTACGTCCATAAGACTACAATAGTACTTTTAAAAGTCAATATACTTAAAGTACTCCAATAGATATCTAACGACTTAAAAATTACACTTCATTGCAAAACACTTCAAATAAGCCATCACAATTCTTAAACGACAAAACATCTTCTAAACCCTAATGTAGTTAGAATACGCCACCAGGTATCTAACTATTTTAAGCATTCCCTCAATCACAGGCAGGTCAGATAGCACAGTGAGTATAGTGTTCTCTTTGGCATCAGTGCAGAGCCTGCTGACACAGGTTCGAATCCCGGCAGGGCCAAACTCAACCTTTCATCCTTCCGAGTTTAATAAATGAGCACCACACACAGTGGGAAATAAGCACCGCTCAGATGCCTGAGGGTTCGTAGCACTATATAAATAACAAAAAAACATACTTCCAACAAACATACTATAACACTTACACTCACATAATTGTAATAGTTTTTTGCCAATGATTATTAAAGTCAATACAACAGCAGTGTGTCATACAGTATAAATGTATATGAACAATTGTATACAATTAAAGCTTTTAAACTATCCTGCTTAACAAACTATACTGTTTTGTTTCCACATAAAATGAACCAGATATTCCAGCTTCATAACATTATGGAACTAAGTAACCATACAAAGTATAATCAAATAAATATTCTATAAGCACTATCCTCAATTATACTATAAACTTAAGTACTATATACAGTTCAATTATATCATTCCACCTTATTACAAACACTTTAGACTCCCACTACATTACCTATAATTACTATACACATATTACCACTGTTGTGGTTCTTGCCATACTCCTACTACATTACCTATAATTACTATACACATATTACTACTGGGGTGGTTGTGGCCAGTGGGCAGATTCTTTGGGCCATGACCTATGGCCATGCCTGCAAAACACAAAGAATCACGGGGACCCCAGGAAACCACACCTGGTTAATATCAATAAAAAACAAAAAGAAGAAGAGCTTGAGTAGAGTGCATCTGTGTAGGGACTGCAAGTGGACCAAACTGTTCACTGCTCTTGCTATAATCAAACAAGACAAATTGTTTGGCACTTGGAAAAACTCATTTTGGACATGAAAAATGATCCATTCCTCATATTCACAGAACTCATCATTTTGTTGTTCTAAAAATCCATTAATGGAATACTAAAAATCAATATAATACATTACAAATGATATTGATACAATGTTACTGTTTAAAAATATGTATGACGACAATTAAATTCTCAATTTGAACAGTAGAAAAACTCAGAAAATTCAAAATAATAATTAATGAGTGACACACACACCAGACAAAACTACCCTCAACTCAATTAAAGAATCAATTAATATAAACTAATCACAGCTAAACAAGTGTACAACATACATGAAAAATAAAACCTCGATGATAACAATGCACAAAATCACCAACTTCCCACAATGAAATATGGCAAAAAACAGAAATAACACAAATGAAAGCTGTTAACTATAATAACTACCTAAATAGAAATGTCTAGCTGGTATATATAGTCTAGTCATATTCAATAAGACACATGAGATCCCATACCCCCCCAGAATCTGGCCACTGGCCACAACCACTACAATACAATTAACCACATAACAAGTATGAACCATACACCGTCAACTAATAAAACTCACCCTGAACTCCCTGAAATCGAAATGATGTGCACGGACACCGAAATTGACCGTGGACTCGGCAGAATCTGCAAACCCTTTTTTCCACTTGTAGAAACAGCTCCATATCATCTTTATTCCGCTCCCCTAACCTTTCCAACCCATCTTTCATCCACCCAATAGCTCTAAATGTGTTCCTCGAGCCGTCCGTTCACCGCGCTGTCCGCAAACTACTGCAGTGTCCATGGACTGCTATGACACCTGCATGCCCCTTTTCCACCTATAAAAATAACCCCATATCATCTTTTTTCCACACTCCCACCCTTCCCAGCCACTCTTTCCACCACCAAATAACCCCAAATGTGTTTTCCAGACTGTTTCCCTTGATTCTTCAGTGATTATGACCAGTTCTTTGAGTTGTTGGTGCACTGCAGTGAGGATGGCTTGATAAATAGCCATCAACTCTGCAAACTAACTACTTGGGAGTCCTATTTTGTAACCAGCAGAGGGTTCTGGGTAGCATTCACCCAGGCATTCCCAATGTAAGCCACTAGTATTTCTTCCCAGTTGTTATTAACATGGTAGGAGCACCCATCCACATAAACTGTGAGTTTCCTCTGACACGTGTCCTCTTCATAAACCTTGTGTGGGGAAGTTAAGCACGCCTCCATGTTGTTGTTGGTCATTACACTTTTGTCCTCGAGACAATTTTCTTGAGCACAATCATGCAAGTCCGCCAACCCTTTGCGCTAGGGGTCTCTTCTTGTTTTGGCCATATCTGATCTCCACAGAAGAGCCTTGCATGTACACAATCCAGGAAGTGTTCCCCATCTGGATTCTGTCACTTTGGAGATATTGCAAGGATTGGTGAGGTGTCTTTACAATGATGTGCTCCCCCTGGATGAATGGGATGAAATTATTCAATGCACATAACATTGCCCGGAGTGTCTTCTCGCAGTCATTGAATTTTTTTCTTCCACAGAGGACAAAGTCTTGCTCGCATACAAGATGACTTTGTTGACCTTGTCATGCTTTTGATACAACACCGCTGTTAGGCAAGTATCTGAGAACCCTGTCTCCAAGAAGAACTCCTTGTTCTTTATGGGGTAAGCCAAACAAAGAGCCTGGGAAAGCTTCTTCTCAGTTGTTTAACTGCCTCAGCTTGTTCCAGACCCCACTCCCACTTGACTCTGGCCTTTAATAGATTGACCAAGGGTCGAGTGACTTGTCCATAGTCTTCAATGAAATTCTGACTATAATTAGTGAGTCCAAGAAGGCTTCTGAATTCTTGCAGAGAAGTAGAGTCATTTAATTTTATGAAAGCTTCCACCTTCTTCGCCGGGGAATTAAGAACCTGAGGGGTGATCTCCTGCTCTAAGAAGTTCACTTGGGTCTTGCACCACTGTGCCCTCTGAAAGGACAGTATTGCTCTGGCTTTCTGCAACTGTGTTAGGACATAGCAGATTTCTGCTATCTGTTTTTCCACAGTTGAGCTCTTGATCAGGACATCATCTAAATAGGCCAGGTTTCTCCTTTCGCCCAACTCATTGTCGGAGTTTATGTATCCAAAGGGGGATTGGGTCCATGTGTACTGCTGCTCAAAGGTAAAGGTAAGCTTTTACTAGTCTTCCCTACTCATGGGTACTGTCCAGTAGCTGCTGGTCAGGTCAATGGCGGTGTACACTGTTGACCCTTGGATCTGTACCAGCCCTTGAGCGATGTAGGAAAGTAGCTATCTTGACATGTGGACCTATTTGTTGAACTCCCTCAGGTCTGTGCATAGTCTCAATTGGCCTTTTGGTTTGAATATCCCCAGTACCGGATTGTTGAAGGTACTGTGGATCATATGAATTATCCTACAGGATTCTAAATTCTTAATAATCTCTGTGAGTGAATCCATGGATGCGAGAGGTAACCAGTATTGTTTCACAAATACGGGAGACATCTCGGGATCCTTGGGTATGGTGGTTGAATGAATAGAGGTGCGTCCACAGTCATATGAGTCCACTGAAAAGATATCTTTGAATTCCAGGAAGACCTTTTTCAGCTTTTGTCTTTGCTCCTCTGTCTCACAGGCATCAGCAAGATTGATCCTTTCCTCATCCATCTGTTTGAAACCTGGAAAGACCTCAGACTTGGCAATTTCAGCAGTGTCCTCCAGTTGGGTGGAGTGATCTCTTTTGATGGTGTTGATCTGGACAGTAGCTTCCAGAGACTTGAGGAAGTGGTCCTTGATTCTGGACAATACCTCTTCCCTCCTGATGTCACAGGTCACCTCTTCCACCCTGTAGGGGCAGGAAGAGTACACCATAAAATCCCCCCCCTATGCCTAGGGAAAATCTTTTCTGGAGAAATACTGTTACTGATGTCAAAACAGACATTTCATTTCCAAATCAAAAGAAGAATAATGACATCAACCGCCATTCCAATAAAGGTGTCTGCATCCAAAGGGATACACAATATTCAAATGGTGTTGTGTTCTAGGTCTACTAGAGTTGTCGGATTGAAATACAAACCTTGTTGTTGGAGGTGGGAAATTACATTTGCATAGGCATCCTGATGTTTGAGGTTCTGTCTTTGCTTAATTTTGAGGGGAATGGTTAATTGTTGCACTTGTCCTCGGATGGTAACCACCTCTCATACTTGAACTTCAACATTATAAGGCAGCATTTGAACTGACCGGAATTCTTTTTCAATGTTGTCAAAGCCCTTGGGGTTAACCCCCAGTCGTGACCAGGCTTTATCATTAATTAGGTCCAAATTGATAGAAAATCAGTTGAGAATGTCAACGCTCAAATAAAAGGTGGAAGGGGCATCTCTCAAGACCCAACAATTATGCTCTCTGCTTTTATTTAGCATACACTTTGTAAGGAGGAGATGTTTAAAGTTTGGAGTTTCCAGACCCACTTCCCACTTGTAAATCAATTTAAATATGGGAATGGTCTAATCATTTCGGAGTTTCCCGAATAATCCTTTGCTAATGAAGCTTCTACCATTATTCAGGCATACTCTGGTGAGCACCCCTCATAAACCACAATAATGAAGCATTTTAAATGCCAACGTGTTTGAACTGAAACAAATTTAACATGATTATGAATTTGGTGTCATGCAAAAGTAAATGTTTTCTCTAAAAAAAAATAAACGCATTTCTCCTTCTTTCAGCTTTCTATTTCATGTGGTAAATAGGAGATTTCAGCAAACACAAAAAGTCCTCTCAGTGACGAAGGTATTTGCTGAAAGAAATCTTGCCTGGAAATTGCATTGTTGTTTCCCTGTCTGCTTACGGAGACAGAATGTTCAGAACTCAGTCAATACCAGTAGTTATTGACGGCATTCTAAACATTCTGATTCGCTGAGAGAAGGTCAGTTATGGTCTCCATGTGCTAATTGTTTGTATTCTAGAGATTTCAACTCCAATCATTTATACAACATGAACGAGAAGCTTGTAAGGTATTCTATCTGGCTGAGAGAGTTACTTGAATATTAGGTCTTGAAAGCCAACTTGATTCTGTGCTGCCATGTGGCTACAAAAAGTTCACAGGTGCAGATGAACACTTTTTCCAGTGGGGGAATTAAGTTATTCATATATTCCATAGAGACTCCCTCTCCATTAATTGGTTCTAAATATATACAACATTTTGATAAGACTGGGATACGATTATTTAACTTATGTCGAAAATGCCTGCAGTTGAAAATAGGACAGCTTGGCTCAGCTTAGGCTGCTGGGTTTTCAAGATCTGTGTAGTTCTGATTCCCTTTATTCTGGCACCCAGTTAGTCTCTTCCCCTCTGGGTAATACACTTGGTACCTGCAAAGCCATGGATCAGCTGTGCGACATAAGAGCTTGTCTTTGTATCCTTCCCTCCCATTATTGCCACTGGATGATCCTCTAATCACTATAGTTCTGTCTGTTCTGTGTAAATTATACTTTTGGTTATTTATTACTGGTTTCTACTACACACTCCTTTTCTTCCCAGATTCCTCCTTTTCTTTCTTCCCTTTTTATTTTGGTTTTCATCTTTTTATTTATTTTATTTATTTTATTATTTATTTTATTATTGTGTTATACAGTACTAAAGTACTTTTAACACATATACGTACAATCCACAGATATACAATCCAGCATACAATGACCAACTTTTATAAAATTACAGCAACTTTCTTTAAAAATTCTAAAACATGTATGGTCAAACTTAATTCATTACAATTCATTATCCTCCACCATAGTTCATTCTCGGAGGAGTAGACCAAGCCTGCTAAAAAGCATGTCCGCAAGTCAATCAGTTTTGGACAAGTCACACACAAGTGCTTTAAGGTCTCAATGTTTATGTTACAGTGCCGGCATAGCCTCTGATCTTGCGGAATGTTCGCCCGACGACTCAGTACTTCTTTTGTTGATAACAAGTTTAACCTGAGCCTTAGCACTTGAGACCTCAAAGATCGCGAAGGATGTTTTTTAAGATAAGGTGCAAGTGTGTTAAAGCTTTTACATGACCAAAGAAAATGATCCCCAAAGCATTTATACTCCATTATCTCAGATCTCAAGTTAGACCATACATGTCTACACCATCTTAGTTTTGCAACCTTTGGTGTCAACTCCAGTTCCTCCAGGGGAATATTTGCCGGCTGAAGCATTAATTGACAATTCTGAACCCAGTCCGTGAGAACCCTACAGCCGCCCTGGAGTCTTACCAGATTTAGTTGTTCGTATATTGACGACCCTGGTGGGTTCAATATATTTACCAGCAACTGAAGCTTGCCCCAATCTACCAGAGTTTGTACTGGTAGCAAGCCTAATTCAAACAGAATCCCTACTAAAGGGACTGACTGCGGAAGTTGGAGAAATCCTTTCCATAATACCCCCTCTAGTAATGACCAATTAATCGGCTGATTCCGAGTATGTGCTCCATAGATTAATTTTGGGGTTAATTGTTGTTTGTATAATTTTAGGACTGGTAAAAGAGAGTATCTACCGAATTTTCCATCGAAAATTCTAAGTTGTATACCAGCCCCTACAAATTTTGCCCGTAAATCTTACTGTAGTTCGGAACCAGAGAACTTGTCGTAAATTGTCAGCCCTAAGTACACAAATTTATTTACAACATCTATTTTGCCGTTTTTCAAGTACCAGGGCAGTACTTTACAATTTTTCCTACACCCCTTAAATACCAGAACCTTTGATTTTACAGTATTTAGTGCTAAGTCTAGTTTTTCCAGGAACCCCTCTACGGCTAATAAAGCTCTTTGGAGCCCAATAGCTGTGAGGTCACATAAAACAATGTCATCTGCATAAAGTAGATATTGGACAACCATAGCACCCAATCTTGGAGGGAAAGTTTTTACGGAATCCATACAGCATCCAAGTCCCAATAAATAGAAGCAAAAAAGAAAGGGAGCCAAGACACACCCCTGTCTTAAGCCCCTGTTTGTCTGTATCCAAGGGGAAAAGTTACCCAGTTCGTCCAACCTTACCCTAATCCTTGTGTTTGTATGGAGGGCCACCAGAATACTTATCAGGGCTATGGGACACCCCCTGTCATACAATTCTTTCCACAAAAGGGCCCTGTTAACCTTATCGAAAGCTTTGCTAATATCCAAGAAAGCAAAAAATACTGGCTGTGCTTGTTCCTTTGCTTGATGTGCTAGTAAGTCTAGCACCATGCAATTGGTTGATGTACTCAGCCCTTGCCGAAAACCTGACTGAAAAACATCTAAAGAGTCTGATTCTACGGCCCATTTTTGTAGAGCTTTCAGCAGTATTTTCGCAAATATTTTATTCGAGGCATCTAGTAAGGATATGGGTCTATAATAATTAGGAGAGGACCTATCCCCACCTTTAAACACAAGGATTAGGGTTGCTGCTGTCCAGGTAGAGGGAACCGAATTACTAGCCAAAATATCCATGAACAAAGCAGACAATACCTGCGACCAAACTACTAAATTGCCTTTGTACGTCAGGTTAGAGAGACCGTCCGGACCTGGTGCATTCGAGGACTTACTTTTCTTTATCAAGATCTTTAAATCCTCCAGATCCCATTCTAAAGCACCCCTCCAGTCCGCCTCTGGCCATGTGACTGACTGGTCTAGACCTTCCACCCTGTACAAATCTGAGAAATGTTTTACCCAGCCAATGTCACTAACCGCCTGTGCCTGAAGATAATCTTGTGTACCTTTTGATTTAATTAGGTCCCAAAATATACCCGGCCTATTCCCCAACATACAAGCCAGCATTCTCTCGGCGTCCTTAATGTATAATATGTACTTTCTACCTTTTGCCCAATTCCTATAGGTTTGTTTTAATTTCCTCACCTTTTCCATGTAACCCGGGAGAGCAGATTTTTTGAGAAGCCTCACTTATCGATGTAGTTCCTTTTTGTGAACCTGAACTTCTATATCAAAGGAGTGAGAACCCTTCCTACTTGCCACCGTCTGGGTTAGACCCCTATCTGTTGTTAACCTTCCTAGCAACTCCCTTACCATAGTAGGGTATCCTTCTGCTGTACATAGGCGGGCCATCTTGTTTGCTGGCAAATTTATGATTCCAGACAAAAATGCCGCCGCAATTCTAGGGGCCCACTTAACCTCATTCTTTCTTGAGTTTATCTCCACTCCCCCAGTGTATGATTCGCTATATTTTACCACACCAAGCAATTTAAATTCCAAGAGGGAGTGGTCGCTCCATTTCAGGAATTTTATTTCCAGGGAAACTCCTTTTGTGATAAGGTCATGCGAAATGAAGATGTAATCTATTGTTGATTTCCACGGCCCGTTCTGCCATGTGAAAGCTGGCGGAATGTCCATCTGTATGTTACCGTTGATTATACTTAGGTTCCATGCCTCAAATTCCTGGGTGATCCTCTTCCCTCTCTCCCGGGATTCCTTGCAGACAGACTTTCTATCAGTCTCTAGATACCACTTTTCGTCGAGGCATTCTGCGTTAAAGTCTCCAACAATTATCACTGAGGCCCCCTCCTCTGGAAATTCTCCCAATAATGTGAAAGAAATTGCCGTCAAGGCTTCTTCCAAATTATCCTTTGAGGGACTGAAGTAAACGTTTACCAGGAAACATTTGCTTGTGGGACTCACATCGTCTTCTTGCCATTCTAAGAGTACAACCAGAATGTCTGACCTGTCTACCTCAATTACCTGCATTGATATCCCCAAAGAACGTTTAACTGCAGTTAGGAGACCCCCAAACGGCCTACCCTTCGCTCCCCGTTGGGCCTTGACGTAGACTGTGTTGAATCCATCTATCATGGGTGTATCTAACAAAAAAGTTTCCTGCAAGCAAATAATGTCAAAATTTAAAAAGAGTTCGTGATTATTCATAATATTCTTGTATCCTCTCGAATTCCATGTAATTATTGACCAGTTAGACCATCATGTGTATTGGAATCGATTTTCCTCCCTTTCCTGGTTTATCCCTCTGCCAAATGGAACTTGCGTATAACCTCTGGAACTATAAATCTCCTTGTTATATCTTTCTCTTTCATCTTGTATCTTGCCTTTATTTACTTGGTGGATGGGTACCAAACTTGATAAAATTGAGGGCCCTGTATCTGTAACTTCAAAACCAAGGGCTAGGAAGCGTTCTCTCTCCCCCAATATTATTTCCTTTATTAAGTGTGACCTTAGATGAAGTCTTACAATATCTAGGCAATCGTCATAGACGAATTCTACCGTCTTAATGTCCCCTGAGGATATCAATTTCAACTTTTGGATTTCCTGCATTAAAGCCAAGATATAATGTCTGTTTAAAGGGTATCTATTAGAGCTTTCGAAAAGACGACTCATGAAGATGGTTAACTCACCGTTAACAGGCGTCTTTTTTTCCAAGTTTAGCTCTTGCCTTGGATTCCACTTTTTAGGCGATCTTATTTGCCCCATACTCTCTCCCACTCCCTTCGATTGATCCAGGAACATACATTTTGGGGTCCCCAGGCCCACTTCCTCCACTAATCTCGAGGTCGGAAAAGGCACTAATTGAGGAACCTTTAGCTGTGGCAGCTTCCCCGAGTCCGTCTTCACCACCCCGGGTTTCTAGAAAATTGCATACAACTTAGGAGCCGGTAAATTACCTGTATCTACAGCTTCTACCAAAGGTTTCACCGGATCCTTTCCTACTGTTATAAATGGTGGGACCGATAGTCCTTCAACCAGAGGACAACTCTTTCCAACTCCCTTCCCAATTCCAGGTTCAATGTTTTTTATAACCTCTAGTCCCTTAGTCCATTCGGGCTCTACCTCTCCCATGTCTACTGGATAGACAGATATATTGCTTAGATCGAAGGAAGGACTATCACCCTCCTGCACAATATCCAACACAGATGAAACCTTATCAGCTTCCTTAACCCTTACTGATTCCTTGTTTAGACCCCTTTTCCTATTTATAAAGAAATCCTTCTTTCTCTGGTCTAATATGTCTCTATCAATTTGCATGTGTTTATCCACAGCCAACCTTAGGTTACGTAGGAATTTCCGTGACCCTTTATTCTTTTGTGAAGGTGGGGGTTTACAGTTTTTAGGTTTTTATTGCTGAAGAGACTGCTTGTTTATATTACTAAGTTTGCTCACCTATGCGCTACTACTCAACGGCTTGATTTCCTGTACCTGTTCCTGCCCCAACATTGATACTGAGGGGAGGGCTATTTCTGATACCTCATGAACTACTAAAGCACAGTCTCCCTTTAACTCAGCCTTCTCCCCCTGTATTCCCAAATTTTTAAGTTCAGCACTATTTCCTTGTGCCCCCCCCCGACCCCTCAGTGTCCATCTTATTTGGGCTTACAGTATTTAAAACTGAGACTGCCATTATGTAGCCTTCCAAAAAGTGCACTTTACTCAGTACTTCCTTCATTGATTGTCTTAACTCCCGAATTTCATAATTCAATGTATCGTAGCCTCTATCCATAGAGTCCATGATTCTAGAGAGAACCAGAAATGATAGCTCATCTACCGGGTGTAGCTGATCATGTAGGGAGACTTCTTTAGTTTCCATAGCCTCTGGATCTTCAGCCTCAGACTCTGGCTTCTCCACTAGGAAGTCATCATCCCCTGATTTAACACTTTCACTGCCCTGGAGTAATAATGGGGAAGTCTCGTCCCTTCGCCCAATTTCCCTTTCGTACTTGTGACTAAACTGGTACTGTGACAATTTCTCCTTATAGCCCCCTTGTTTATGTGAGAAGACAGCGGATACTGGCTCTTTCCATTTGGGGTCTCTTGGGCCATGAGCTTTCCTAGAAAATTCATGGGACATCAGTGGTCCCAATATGGAAGTGTCTGATACTAAATCTCGCTCCACCGCCATTGGTTCATCAGCCAAAAAGTTCATCTTTGACTCAATGTTTAACAAGGTCCGGTTTATAACTCCCACCACCTCTACCATAGAGTCCGTTTGATTAATTTGCTCTGGACCAGAATCCGTAGGAACCTCTTTACCTGGAGAAGTAGGACTTCCCTGGGGGGCTACCAGAGTCACTTCTCCAGTAAATGGAGCAGTACCCAACTTAACAGGTTGAAATGCTTGAGACGAATGTGGAAGAGAGATTACCACCTGTGGTGGGACTCTACCCCCCTGTACTGTGGATTCCTCTGGGATACTTCCCATACTTCTGAGTGTGACTCCCATTATATAAACTCAGGGGGTCACCACTCTTAGAGAAGTTATGAAAAAATATAAGTATGGATTGAGTAAAGTTAAGTATTGCAAAATATTTTAAAAAGGTATCCTAACCAATCATTTGTTTGACCATACAAAATTTAAAAACAGTTAGATACCACTGCACGCTGTCGTACTAAAAATAAATGCAAGTATATAGATCTGGAAATCCCATACAAAGAACATTAGTAAATAGAAACTGTGCAGAATAGTCGATTACGAAGGACTCCGAAGGAGTGACGGCGTATTCTGCGCCCTTACTTGACCACTATACAGTGATTTCGCCCCCACAGCCCCGCCAGCTCCCAACAGCCGCACAACAGTCAAAGGGCTTGACCCCGCCGGGCTTAAAGCCACAAGGGCGGTAGCCTCCGGGTTTTGAAGGGAAGCCAAGTCACGTGATGTGGTCACGTGCAATACACACCACGCCTCCTCCAGGAAGCGCTCCTCCGATCCGATGCGGCAAGAGCCTTTAGCTCGCAGTGCCGGATGAAAGTCTCATTGAGACAAATAACTACTCCAACATGCCTCCCAGGAGCACACAGAGAGTCCAAAACCACTCGCTCACACTGGGCGGGCGGCAGCCTCCGGGTTTTGAAGGGAAGCCAAGTCACGTGATGTGGTCACGTGCAATACACACCACGCCTCCTCCAGGAAGCGCTCCTCCGATCCGATGCGGCAAGAGCCTTTAGCTCGCAGTGCCGGATGAAAGTCTCACTGAGACAAATAACTGCTCCAACACGCCTTCCCGGAGCACACAGAGAGTCCAAAACCACTCGCTCACACTGGGCGGGCGGCAGCCTCCGGGTTTTGAAGGGAAGCCAATTCACGTGATGTGGTCACGTGCAATACACACCACGCCTCCTCCAGGAAGCGCTCCTCCGATCCGATGCGGCAAGAGCCTTTAGCTCGCAGTGCCGGATGAAAGTCTCACTGAGACAAATAACTGCTCCAACACGCCTCCCAGGAGCACACAGAGAGTCCAAAACCACTCGCTCACACTGGGCGGGCTGCAGCCTCCGGGTTTTGAAGGGAAGCCAAGTCACGTGATGTGGTCACGTGCAATACCCACCACGCCTCCTCCAGGAAGCGCTCCTCCGATCCGATGCGGCAAGAGCCTTTAGCTCGCAGTGCCGGATGAAAGTCTCACTGAGACAAATAACTGCTCCAACACGCCTCCCAGGAGCACACAGAGAGTCCAAAACCACTCGCTCACCTCATCTTTTTTCATGCTCGCTTATTCCCCTCGAATCAGGTCTTAGATAACATGAGAGGCCCACCTTACTAACAGCCACTGTTCTTGAAATTCTTCAATTTAGTCAGAGGTATTCTAAACGTGTTAGTTTAAACTGAAATCAATCACATATACTTTACCGAATGGTCTCTGTATTCACTAACAAAATTCCTGTTGGCTGTGAGCATGGGCATCCACTAAGTAGACATATCAAGAGTCACATTAAAAAACTCATTCTGGTAACATCAGTGGCGTAGCTGCCTTCTGCAACAAAACAAGAATCTGTGAGTTGGAAGATGAGAGTGCAGAGGTAATGGACTGGTGCTTTCATATTAGCCCTTCCCCTTCATCTGCCAATTGCCTATTAACCCATTCCTCTGACTAACTGATACCCCTCTAAGATCTCTCACACTCTTACACTTCACTTGCATACCCCCATCCCACAAGCGGCTACCACAGGCCAAACCATTAGCACATTGACACTAACCGAACCATGACTAAGCTCTCCTCTTTAGCCCCATCACTCCATCCCACACCAGCCACTAACCGGACCCAAAGCGCTCTAGTCTATTGGATTGTAGGTTCTTCTCTTTGGATAACATACTCCCAAGTTCTCCTCCAAACGTTCAGAAAGCAGATTGGCAAACAGGAACCAGGTACTTCTAACCTGCACCCATCCACACCACAGGATTTGCATTTATCTCTCCCACTGTACCACTTATGACCCGCCTTTTCCTTACAGCTTCACTTGCAGCGAGGCCACCAATAGTGGCAGAAAGGAGCTATATGAGACCACTAATATCACATTACAGAAATTGTTTAACTTTGGGATTACAGGAACTTGTACACATTTCACAGTCATCTAATTTACAGCATATTTACTGTTGTCCCATTCTATTTAAAAAAACACGTTAGAAGTTTGCAAGATACACAGAAGCCAAGATAATACACCTTTGCATATGTAAGTAAAAATCATATTCAATTTTTATTAAAACTTGTTCTTATCACTCAGTTTGTGCATTCCGTAACCATGCAACTCATATTACTATATTTAAGCAATAATACCGCATTCTGTGGGCATCATCGGCTGGTAGCGCCCCCAATTCCAAGTTACAGGCCCAAGCGAAGCAAGGGCCTTAGCGCCGGGCCGTGATGCCATTACCAGGCCGCTGAAGCCCGCAGAAAGCGGTACTATTGCTATCAGCACCCCGAGGCAAAACCTTGAGGTGCTAATGGCTATTGGAAAAGAACCCCCTCCCTCACAGCGCTGGCTCATTTGCAGCAGCGGCTGGGGAGAGTCACGATTGCTATGGAAATGGAAGGCGTGGCTCTGCTCAGAGACCCTCTTCCATAGCTTACTAGGAAGCCGAGCTGACATAGCGAAACAGACTGAGGAACTGGCTGGAGGAGCCCATTTAAGGTAAGTTGGATGGGGTTTTGAGTTGCTGGATTTGGGGGCAGAGGAGGTAGGAGGGGGTAAACAGTAGCGTTGGTGGAGGGCGGGTGTGCAGAGCACTCGGGTTGCTCTTTACCCAGGCTTGCATCGGTAGATTCAGCCCAGGTTTAGAGCAACCTGATTGGCTACCGCACCCGCAGAGAGTGATAATATATACATTTCTGCTTGGTTGCACAACTCTACATGTATTGTATGTAACTGTTTTGAAATGTAAATGTCTATCTGTATCTCCTGAACTGAACTGATCTGAAATATTCCAAGTCTGTGAATGACCAGCTTTTGTATGCATCCCTTTGCATCCTTATGGTGCCACAAAGTGATTGCATTTGCAGCTTGCACTTCTCAAATTCCCAGTGAATAAATACATTTCCTGCACATGGGACAAGTACTCATGTGCATGCAGAAGACCCCCCTCATCCAAGCAAACACGCCAATTTATTTTTGAGCAGGCCAAATATACACTCAAAGAAGTTACATATGGGCTGTCACTGGGATTTAGATGTTCGAATGGAAATGAGTTGCAAACAAAAACTGTCAAAATATCTATAATAGTAATGTAGCTCTACTGTAGTGGCTGGTATGCTAGCTCAGTTGGCTGGGTGCTCTTTTCCGAGATCGTATGTGATCTGCAGCCTTTTATCGTTCCGAGGTTGATAACTGAGCACCACATTTATTAATTGGGTAAGGATAAATGTGCATAAAAATCTTCTAAGTAAAGTGTTATATAAATAATTCATTACTATAACCTGTTCATTTATGTTCCAGAATCTTGCAATGGAGCAAACTTTGCCATTTACTTTGACACTTGGGGCGTTGTGTCCTGTAAGTAAAAAGGTTAGGTTTTGTGGGGGTAAGTGGGAGCAGAGGAAGCAGAATACAGGTGGCCATTGCATCACCTGTTGAAAGCACGGTGCACTTTATCATTACCTACATGCTGGATGTTGGTGCACAGCAAGCCAGATTTGGCACCTGCATGTGGGTTAGCCTTTGTTACGCTGAGGTGGTGATGGTGGATGGAAGAGTTGGGGAGTTCGGGGAGCGCTTATTTTGTGTGATGCTTGCTGTCCAGAGACATAGTGGCGGCGAGAGTGCTACTGTACAATTTAGTGGGTGTGGATTTGGGTAGCAGGTTGGGAGTGAGCTGATTGCAACATCATCAAATTGCAATTTGTTTAGAATAAATTAATCCGTGGTTTGCGGTCTATTATTATGATGCGGGAAGAGAGTTAGGGGAGAGGTGGCAGAGCTTTAGGGACCTACTTGGAGACGTTGGTGAAAGGTTCTATTTTGTGATCATTCATTATTTTGTCAAATGTAAGTCTTGTGACTACATCAATCTCCCATTGTGGCTCAGTGCTTGCGAACCTGCCGTGCCTCAGATCTTTGCAGCTTAGAGTAGAATGTGATATCAAGGTGCAGCATAAGGTAGCCCTTAAACTCACCGTAGCTCGAAAGGAAGCAGTACAGAATTCCACAACAAGACAATAAAATCTTACTTTCTATTGCATTGTGTGTACTGATCTAGCCTTCAGAGTGCTTTCCGATGGGGAGCATATCATATTTGTATCATATTTATTTATTTAGTGGGTCTGCTTTTCATATATCATGTTTCTTGTAGCTATTATCTATTTGGTTGATCTAAGTAGTTCCTTTTGAGAGTGCTGGACTTTGATTCATTCCTTCAAGTTGCGTGGGGTTTTGGTCATGTGCTGTCCTTGGAGACAGCCATATTTTGAATTCATTTCTGAAGCTGAGGTGGTCTTGCAGGGAATGGATTCTAATTGGCAGGGAATTGCACTGTATTGTCACCATAATAGCAAAGAAAGAGCTTCCTTGATGTTTTCTGTTGTGTTGTGGTGCGTCAAGCAAGACAGCCTTGGTGAATCAATGTTTCCTCTTTGTTTCAAAGCGCTGGATTATGTTCTGGATGAAATTCAGAAGATTGCGAAGTCTAGTCTACTGATGGCAAAGAATGAGTCTAGGGATGGTGCCAATGTTTAGACTATCATCTGGTTCGCACTTCATTTGGTCTAAATGTTGCCTGGTTTCTTGTCCAGGCCATTGTGGTTCTTAGAGATTTGCTAGGTAAAATGTGAGGTGGTGGCAGCGCATAGATTCTAAGATGGGGTTGACATGTTGCAGGCTGCTGGGCACTGGAATTCCCTTAGTAATCTGAACATGTCCTTTTTCTCTGATGGTGCTTGCTCTATGTGTTTTTTTCTGAGTACCCTTGACCTGAAGTGGCATAGTTGTATTTGATATGTAACTTTTTGGTGTCTGCTTAAGATTTCTCAACATATCCATTCCAGTTTCCTAGTTGCCTAATGCTCTCCTTTAGTGTGTTTATCTGGGGGCAAGGGATGAACAATTTTCCTGCATGTTTCTTCTGAAAGTTTGAAGATGTGTTATTTGGAAGAAGCTTATCCAGAGCTTTGAAGATCCATTGTTGTAATGGTATCAGTCATTTTTCTAGGTCTAGCTCAAAAAGGTGGTCTAGGATTTAAGTGGTCTCATCAAGTGCATTTTCAATATCATCCAGGTTTTAGCCATTATATTTCTGGATGCTATTGGTTTACTACATTGGAGTTAGGAAAAATAGTCTACGGTGTGGAGTGGTAGAAGTGGAGCAACACTCACCTGGTCTTCATTGCACAATATTGCAACAAGTGTATGTCCTGATGAATGTGTGCTACTTTGCCCAAATTTTTTTATTAATTTGTTTGTTTAAAGTAAGCAGATAGACTTCTGATGGTTGTGTTGGAATTCTCAACAAACCAGATATTAGAGTTTCCAAGGATTGTAAGGTGGTTGTCGTTTACTACTTAATTGGTGACAGAATCTGAAAACCTTTCATCGAATTTCTGTATATTTGTTGTCTATACATTAGCAGGAAGATCAAAGAGGTCACAATGATTGATGTTATAGTGGAGTTGAAGTGATTCACAATCTGGTACTGTTGTCAATGGCACGATGATGTCCGTATGTTAAGGGCTATTCCTATGACTCGCTTTCCTTTCCAGTTTTCCATGATGATCTTGAAGTCATGGTCAGATTTTGTCATAGTCTACTGCTGCATAGTCGCTGGCTAGACATCTTTCGATACGAAGAGAAAGTATACGTGGCATTTTCTAAGGAGATTGCAGATGTCTGTTCTGTGTTTTGAGATCTATTGGGCATTTTTTAGCTTGTTTGTGGGTCTTTTGTTATTTTTTAGTGCTGGTGCCGGGTTTTATATGCTGTCTTTTTTGCTGTTGTTGGGTTGCAATCGCTGCTCTACGTGTTATTGAAATTCAAAATGTCTGCCTATTAGATTCGGGTGAAGGTGCTAAAGTGGTGATCTTTGGTAATCTGTTGACATAACGGTGGAGTGCAATACCAAAAGTTTCATAATAGACACATCATTAATGCTTCAGAATAGTCTTATAATCAGCCACTTATCACAACAACAAGACATCAATTGTGTAACTTTTTTTTGGTGCTATAAAGAGTAACATAATTCCAAAATGTACTTTAGAAGGCTATTAAAAGTGAGTTCTGAGTAATTTTATATTGCATAGCACTCCTCCAACCTCCTAATATCTCTTCAAAGCACAGATGAGGGAATATTATAGAAACACATTTGTTAACGTTACTAATGTAATCTTTCAGAAAATCATGCAGTTTACAGTATCATAATATGGATATCAATATACATGAAAAATACCAAACAACCAGCTCCTTCAAGGCAGAACATTTCTCATGATATCCGTAAAACTAGGGAAGCATTATGGGATTATTCTAGACAATTGGCCTTCCTGTGAGTAATTAAGAGGTCATTCATGCAGGTGATGGAGGCATTAATGGAGTAATGTATTTTCCTACTCCGAAAATGTGCTCCTAGGTATTTGTTGGTGCAAGCCCATATATGTGTACGTACAATCTTCAGCTCCAGCCACATTACAGATTGAAGAAATCGCTTAGGAGGCACTTTTAATATTAATGTTCTCTTCTGCAGTCTTAGGGAAAGCAATTAACTGATTGGTCTGCTTCAATATTGCTGCAATGTCTTCTTTAGCGCAGTGGAAGGAGTTGAGTGTTACAAACCTGGTAATTGCATCAGTCCCTTAACATGACCTCATAGCACAAAAGTACAATACAATTAGCAATTTCACTAATGGAGCAATAGTTGAGAAGATGGTACTGTTAGGCTTGAAATATTCATAAAAGAATCTCTCAATATCTGCTCTAATATCTGCCCTGAACACTATGTCTTGTAATGCATCTGACTGAAACCTCCACGTCCTGTTTGCTCCAGCCTTCCCATCCAATGACAAACATATCACTATAGGGGAATGATTTGATAAAGTATGTGGGAGAATATCTACCATTACAACTTTCCCAACCAGGGATTGTGACAGTAAGAGGATATCTATGCATGAGGCCATGCCGTGTGCAGAGGAATAAAAAGTATATTCCCAGGTCTTTGAGCGTAGGAGACACCACACTTCCCCTATAGCCAACTCTTCCATATGGCCCAGTAGACACTGGGCTGCTCTGGATGGGGGTGTAGGGGCTGTACTGGTCGTACCATGGCTTGGTACAAAATCAGGTTTATATCTCCCCCCACAAAATAAGCACATCAGCATATGATGACACTATCCCGACAACCTTGGAATAAAACCCCGGGGAGTCTATATTTGGTCCATATGTATTTACTAACAGTATTTCTATGTCTTCAATAGCCCCATGTACTACCACAAATCGACCTTTGCTATGCTTCAATAGGTCATACTGCTTCGTTTCCATGATCCTTTTACTGTTATTGTGTGCCTCCTCCTGCCAAGACATTTTTGATGTTTTCTGTCTCCCCCTGCAATCCCTGTTACTCACAAAACAACCCCCACCCCAACCCACCTTCCCCGCATTCTCTCAACTCGCAGTGTAAGCCAAAACCCCCCCAACCCTCCCTAGCTCCACCCCAACATCAGGGAAACTTCCCAACTGAAGTAAACACAGAGCTATCGCAATGGGGGCACTCTGATGCCACTCGGCACTACTGCCTTATTGCCAACAGAATATGTATTGCACAGATGAAGTGAAAATTAAATCTAATACCATCTACATTTAACACTAATCAGAGCATCTAATTGCAGTGGATCTGTAGCTGTTCATGTTGCTAATGGGCCCTCCTCTGCCACCCCAGCAGGACCCTGGACTGGGATTTTGGCCTCAATGAATTTCATTGATTCCTCTGGGACCGTGAAGAAGTAGCGTTTTCCCTGGAAATGGAACCAAAGTCACGCTGGGAATAACATAGCATACTGGATGTTGCGCTCACGTAACAACTACTTGACTCCCATGAAGTACCAGTGCTCTTGCTGTACCACCATTGAAAAGTAAGGGAAAATGCAGATAATTCGGGAGACCATGCAGATCTCTTTTTTTCCCTGCCAGTTTTAGAAGGAGGTCCCTGTCACGGTAATTGAATATTCTCACTATAATAGGCCTTGGGAAATCCCCAAGTTTTGTTTTTTTGCGCAAGTGCTCTATGAGCCCTCTCTACTGCAAAGAACGGGGACAGTTGTGCTTCCCCCAAGAGACCTTTGAGTAGTTGCTCCACCGACAGTGACATGTTTCTTCTAAGAGCGTCCTCAGGAACCTCAATAATCCTGACGTTGTTTTGCTGAGTAGGACGCGTAAAAAGATTTGAAAATTCAAAAGAGACACCTATGACTACCATAACAACGAGGTTTATACCTGTTTGGATAAGTATAGACAGCCAGGCCAACCTCAACATTATAGGAACTCTTCTGATCACTCTAGCTCAGACTCAGATGCGCAATCTCGCCCAGGTACCTCAAGAACTCAAACTCCTGCTAATGAAGAGGACACCACGGCCACAGAAGATACTATAAGAAATGAAGATCGTACTTCTGGAGGAGCAAGAAATATAGACCGCACATCCAGAGAAGAGAGACCACTGAGGCAACCTTTTTTAGACAAAGGGAGAGGAAGAAAAGAACCAGGAGGGGCCACAGGAAAAGAAATTCCACAGAAACCAGAAGCGAGAAATCCGAACAGGAGAGTTTGATTATCAACATATCCAAACGCAATTTGAGTAATATAGAGAAACAAATTCTCCAAAAAGGACTTAGCTTTGTACCAACCCATAGTACCAGTCTTTTTAACACCAAAGTAGAACTCTTCAAATTTATTCGGAAATTGAAACTGAGGGCATTCTTTGCCGATGTCGAAATACCTGAGGAACACACAACCAGCCAATATCTTGAACTTAAGTCCAAGAGCTCTTTCATACCAACATTACCACATAGCACTATTGATATTTTCCATGAAGCAATCCTACGAGACCTGAGGAAGATCTCCTTCAAGACACCTAAATTTCGTAACTTGAACCATAGAGATTTGTCAGTCATTAGGAATCTGTATGAGGATGAAACGATCACCATTCGACCAGCAGATAAAGGCAGTGCCCTAGTGGTAATGGACTCTGCAGATTATCGAGATGAATGTCTGAGGCAACTAAGTGACACCAACATTTACAAGGCCTTACCCTGCAATCCAATCAGAGACATTTCTACCAATCTTGAAATTTTGCTTGAAATGGCAGAGGAAAATGAATGGATAAGTGAAAAAACTAAAGACTTCGTCATACAAAAATTCCGTCATACTCCACATCTGTATTTACTTCAGAAAATTCATAAATCTCTTTTGAAACCTCCTGGACGTCCTATTGTGGCTTCTACTCTTGGCATTCTCCAACCTCTGGGCATTTACATTGATAAAATCCTGCAACCTATTATACAGAAACATCCAACCTACATTAAAGATACCACACATTTCTTGAACAGACTGGCCAACATCCAATTGGAAGAGCATGACCTTCTGGTAACCATCGATGTAAACAGCCTATACACTTCTATTCCGCACTGCTTGGGCAAATCAGCAGTCAACTGGTTGCTCCTACAAGAGGAAGAAATAGGGGCATCTAAAGAGTGGATCCTGATTCTACTTGACTTTATTGCGCAGAATGCTTATTTTCAATATGACAAACAATACTTTTCGCAAATCAGTGGAACATCCATGGGTGCCACCATGGCGCCAACGTATGCCAACTCATTTATGCTGAAATTTGAAGAAGACCATATCATCAAACATCCTGTCTGGCATCAATACATCAAACATTGGGGAAGGTACATAGATGATATTTTCCTACTCTGGTCTGGGGATCAAGCACATTTAGACTTATTCTTGGGATACATCACATGATTGATACATGAATCCAATTTACTTATGAAATAGGCCATCCTAGTGTACCTTTTCTAGATGTTCTAGTAACTCCCAATGTACCATCATTCTACACAGAAGTGTACCATAAACCGACCGACAGAAATAACCTTCTCCACAGGATGAGTTTCCATCCGGCAGCTACAATGCATAGCCTACCATACAGTCAATTATTACGCATAAAAAGAATCACTAATATAGAATCTCAATATTTACAAGAGAAGGAGGAATTGTTTCAAAAATTTAAAGCAAGAGGCTTCAGAGAAGAAGAACTCAACCGTGCTGGAGAAAAGACTGAGACACAAGAAAGAACTCATTGACTGCAAACAAAAGGACCAAAAAGTAAAGAGAATCCATTAGTTTTTGTCACCAAATACAGTGTACAGTCATTCAAAATCAAGAAAATAATTCTCAAGCATTGGCTGATGTTAACATGCAATGACAAATTTCAGAATTTGTTTCAAGATAGACCAGTTTTTGCGAATCAACGAAGCAGCAACTTGAGAGACTTGCTGGTCAACACCAAACCCAAAATTACCAAAAAAACGCTGACAAAAAAACAAGGGACATTTCAATGTATGTCGTGCAGCAACTGCAATAACATCATACAAGGTGACACAGTTATACATCCCAGAACAGGAGAGAAGATAAACATTAAGGATTATTCTACTTGCATGTCAGAAGGTGTCATATATTGCATCAAGTGCCCTTGTGGATTACTATATATTGGTCAGACTGGCAGAAAAGCACGGATAAGATGGAATGAACATAAATCAAATGTCAGAACCAATAATCTCTATTCCCCAGTTGCCAGACATTTTAATCAAGCAAAACATCAGATATCACAAATGCGATTCCAAATCCTCGAAGTAGTACAAATGACAAACATTAGAACAAGTGCTACTAAAAGACTTGAGCAACGTGAGGCACATTGGATTGAGAGATTGGACACTGTATCGCCCCGTGGGCTCAATGAAGAGTTGAATCTGCATTGTTTCATATGAAAAACACATCAAAGTTAACATTTCTTGAATTCAATTTGAGTATATATTCCTTTTTCTTCCTTTCTTTTTTTTGACTTTCAAAATTTACAAGGCAACTGTACTGGTTGTTGTTTTTTATCCCAGATGAAATGATTGGTGACACGCCATGTATGTAGTATTGGCATGTGAATTATGCCACTCAGGAATGTCTGTATTGAAGCCAAATATGTAAGTCGAATTACTATAAAAGCATGCACTGCTGTTTTTATGTTAAAGGTTTTGCTTTTACAGCAACAAGCTATATGACAGTGATACGAACGAGAATGCATGATTTTGTAGTGTGTCTTTAAAAGAATTCAATGTAAACACTTGGCCTCTTTACCTGCAGTGACATAATGACGTACACAACAACATATGTAGACCGTTCAATCAGTTCATCATTAGTTCGAAAGGTGCTTTTTTAGTAAACATGCCTACGTAGTTTAGATTTTCAGCATTTACATACCAGCATGAACATCGCTCACATGATTAGTTTCCCAGCATTTACGAGCCGCACTTGAGTATAAGCAGTACATTGCCGTCACATTTAGTAACGCCGTATTAGCAGCAGGCATCGGAGCCCTGCTGCCTTTGTAACCACCACCACAAACGAGCAGCTACGTAATCACATAGCGTCCATTTCAAGAACGTTTCCATGACGACGCTCGTGCTGTTCCAGAGCAGTCCGCGGCCGGAGCAAGCCAGCGGCGTCTTCGCTATCTCCATACGGCATTAGGTAAGCCTATACTGCAAACAAGACCATGCTCACTTAACTGTAATCGGTCAGCTGGAAGTATATTTACTTGTGACAGCTACATTTTTTACTTAACAGGCGGCTCATTCTACGATTGTGCACTATTCCAACATCAATTCAACACACACGTAATTAAGGCAATTGAATCGGCGCGCTGTTTTCGAATTCCTTTTTGTATCTCTCAACACAATAAGAAAGATAGCTGCAACATTCGAGGTAAGCGGTTTCACAACTATGTTTACTTCGCTTAATAACATTAAGGTTTCTAAATTATTTAAGAACCGCAATCATTTAATCTGTCTTTCAGAGAGGACCATTAGAGCGGCCCCATATGGAGGAATATTTTTCAGAAAAAGACAGCACTTATGCTTAGACCACGTGTATTGGACACATGAATTTTCCTTTTACATCTACTTATATACCGAGATACGTGCAACCTTGCATCTAATAGAACGTGTAACTTCTCATCGCTATTCACAAATATTTGAACTGGATAAGTTTTACCTATATGGTCATAACTTTGATGTTTTATAGATACTCAACTGAGTACAAGTATCTCAAAAGGAATCAGATGAGGAAACCAGTGGTCATCTGTTGATATATTTTATCTCAGGAGATAAAAGGGATTATCTTTGTTGTGATGGAAATTGAGACGTCATTGTGATGGACATCTAATTAGGACACATAGATCCAGGTATTTCTTGTTTCTGTTTCTGTTTTTGAGCAGAATAATTTACAAGATTTGTGGTGATTTACTTTTATAAGAACTCCAAATGTTGTTATTTTGATGTTCATGATTTTTTGTTTATTGTTTTTCTTTTTTCTCTGTACTATAGAAAGTCACCCTGATGAAGGACCAGTTGTAGGTCCGAAATGAAATGGCATATCATTTCTGCTTCTTTCAAATCAATGAATTAAAATAATTTTCTATCACAAAAATATTTGATGGTGATATGTTTTCTTCACCAAAAACTGGACTAACTAATCATCATGGAAAAATAATTCTATAAATAAGCTTCATCCTCTAAATACAAATTGATATAATACCCATCAGTAGTTTTCACTACAATTGGCGACCCAAGGTCTGATGACATTTTCTTTCTCATCAGACATTACTCAATTTCGTGTTTTTCCAGTATAGTGTATACTAGTTTACTTGGTGACGCCATGAACTGCCTACTTTGAACTACAAATAACCATAAGCACTTCAGACGTACTCAGCGGTGCCCGCCCCAATCCTCCTTCTTCTCTAGGACGCTGAGTAGAGCAGTCCTGCAGTCTCCGTGCTTTTCGCAGTCTCTCCTCCATTGCTGCTGTTAGTAGGAGGACCCACTAAAACCCTTGACATTTCCACAGAGTAGGAATGGGCGCCACCTACACCAGCCCAAGAACCAACCGTGATTAAGACGTTATCAATGGCCTCATGGAACACCCGAGGGCATTTACATCTCACCAACAGAAACAACCCAGACCTGGTGGGTTTCGACATCATATGCCTCCAGGAAAACTGGCTGACAGAGAAACCAACTTTGGACGGCTATGGAATCGAACTCTCATCGGCTACAAGGGGCTTATTCGGATGTCTGGCATCAAGATTTAAAAAAAAAAACTAATAGAGTCTTATGGGATGCTTGCAGTCCTTACAACATGGACGTACCAGGACACAAGGACTAAAAAATCACACGCGATCATAAACCGCTATTGGAATCCCCAGAAAACCTCACTCCCAACTTTTTGCAACCAGGTAACTGACCATTGATAGCATTAGAGTCGATATGAATACAAGCTACATAATCATATGCGGAGACCTGAATGCTAAATGCGATCTGGAAAATACTGGCCAGATTAAAACCAAACAGAAACTGTCGACCAAAGAAAGAGGAATCACGTGGATGGCCTCGATGAACTCACGAAACTTCCACAACGTAGCATGGCTGAAACCTTGGGAAAACATCATCCCAACATGGGAGCGCGAAAACTCCAGGGCAACATTCGACTATTTCTTCGCTTCCCACAGCCTATTGCCACTAATTGAATCATTTGAAATCATTCGGACCACAGAAAGTGATCACAATCTGCTTGCAATGACATAGACGTCAGCGCATTCTGAGGGTGAATTGTTTCTTCCGTCTTTAGAAGCAGACAGCCAACAAACCAGACTTTGCCTAACCGCTGTTAACATCAAGGTCATTACCGATAAATATGAAAGAAACATGGTAGGCAATTCGAAAGAAACAGAATGCCCATACTACCTTCCACTCCTACTAAAATTCAAGGCTGACCCCACAAAAAACAAGGGACCAGGCAGAAAGCACAACCATGAGTTCAACCGAGTTCTGGTAGAAAGAAGAAAGAACCTGAGGAAAGCGAAAAGAAGAGCTAAAACTGAGAACTCTGAATCCGCTAGGCGAGATTGCCAAAAATGAATCAAACAGCGATAAATCATGGCTACACAGCCGCATATGCTTAATGCACCAAAATGACGCAGCGAGCATGCTGAGAGCACTGAGTACCAAAAAATCCAGTGACTTCTGGCCATATGTTAAGAACACAGACAAGACCCAAGAAAAGCAACTGGCAAATTCGGTCACTGAAGAAAATTGGATCAACTTCTTTGAAAAGCTATTTGCACCACCCTTGGCCCGGACGCAATCGCTAGCTCAGAAGATCAACGGTCAATCTATCCGCAGAAGACGACATCAGAGCCGTCATTAAACATCTAAAATCCTCAAGAGCCCCTGGCCCAGAGGCCTTTGCAACATCGACCTCAAACAACACCCAGAGGACTGTACAAGATTCATCAGCATCCTGTCCCAGCACTGTGAGTCACTAAAAGCAATTCCGACTTCATGAACGCACTCAGTAATAGATCCACTATTCAAACGTGGCAACAGGGAAGACCCAAAGAACTACCGCCCAATAGCGCTGTTAGACATAATCGGCAAATTTTCCCTACACTACTACTTAAACACTTCCAATTATGGGCAAAAGCATCACCAGCAAATGATCCATTCCAGATGGGCTTCTTAAAAAACGGCGGAACATCTGTAAACATCCTGCTGTTGAACCTAATCAAAGCTAAAGTCAAGCAGGGAGCACCACCAATGTGTTTAGCCTTTATAGACTTTTTACAGGCCTTTGACAGAGTGGACAGGAGCCTGCTCTGGTCTAAACTGCAAAAATGGAAGTGCCCAAGCGAAATATTACACCCAATCATGGCACTCCACACGGCAAAAAAATCCTGTTAGATCAGACGGAAATTGTCTTAGAGCGGCAACTGACAAACCTAGTGCAATACATAGGCTCAAACAACTTGGAAATCAACAAACTAAAAACAAAAGTTATGATTCTTACAAAAAAACGTCTGTACAACAGACGCAACAGGGGTTGGTTCTTGGAAAACACCAAGATTGAAGTGGTCACACACTTCAAATACCTGGGCATAACGATGGACAGCTCAGCACAGCAATCGACCATGCAAAGCTTACTGTGGGGTAGAGGCAGGAATATAGCGGCACAGATGAGGGCCATTGACAAGCAATATGGGAAATTCTTGCTGGTTCCTGTAATCCAATTTTACAAAGGCAAAGTCGTCCCAGCCTTAATTTATGGAATGGGAGCAACTCTTACCATGCCAAATTCAATCTGGGCAAAACTGGAAGGGCTACTGTGGAGATCAGTCCTGGGCCTCCCAAATTCAGTATCAATCGTGAATATCAGGCGCGACCTGGGCCTGCTGTCTCTACTATCAACAGTCGAACAGAGCTCCATCCAACTCTTCAGAAGAACCCTTCTTCCAGACACACTCCCTATCTATAAATGTATCGCTGCAGAACTTGCATCTGGTCACATCAACACCTTAACAAAATGGGCCAATAAGCAAAAAACTAAGCTAGAAGAAATAGCATGTACTGAAGAAGACCTTGCATCGAATCCACAGAGAATAAAATGCAAAATGGAACTGTTGGATTGGATCAACACGATCGAAAAAAGGCCAGGCGACCAAACTAACCTCACATCTGCCGCCGAGCTTCAACAAACTTAAAGTTCCACTACCATATTGTTCCAAATTTCCAGACAAAGGCCTCATGAAGATCTTTTTGAGAGCACGCCTGAACTTACTTCCCATGCGGGAAATTCTCTGAATCAGACTGCAGTCCGGGTCTAAAGAATGCAGACTATGTGCCACATCTGAAGAGCCTGAAAATTTAAGACACTTGTTGATGCACTGCAAAGCACTAAATCAGGAAAGAGTAGCCTACCTTTCGCCTCTCGGGATGGCCTCTTCGGTTCTGGAAGAAGACGTCTGGTGGAACCGAATACTGTTGGGGGGAAAATACTAAATGGACCAACACTGCAGCAAACTTTTGAGCATTGCTCTCAGCAAAATCAACTCGCAGGCTGACCAAAGACCTGTACACAGCTAACCACACAAAACTTTATCTCTTCAGAGAAAATTTCAACGCTCAGTTCTTCCTTGTAAAAATCACAATGTGATTATACACAAGTAATAAAAATAAATGTAAAAAAATAATAATTCTGACGTTGTTACTCTGAGAGTGGGACTCGAGATCTTCACATTGGGCCTCATTACACGGATGGCGGTAAGGGATTACCGGCACCGGTAAGGGCACCGGTGCCGGTAATCCCTTACCGCCCTACTATGAGGTCCCTCAGTGGTTCCCGTCCTTAACGTGTGGTCAGACCCCACGTTAAGGATGAGACCCGCTGAGGGATTTCAGAGCAAATAACGGTACTGCTAATTGCGGTACCGTTATTTGCTCCTTCCCCATTCCCATTGAGCCCTATGGGGGCTCGAATGGGGAAGGGCCATGGTGAATGGGGAATTACCACCCCCGCCAACCTTGGAATGGGCCGGTAATTCCGCCATTCACCATGCCGGACTCCGGCGACAACCATGGCGCTACTAGCGCCATGGTTACCGCCATCCATGTAATGAGGCCCACTTAGTTTTGACGTACTTCATGTCCTTTGTTAGAGTATGCACTGTTGCCTGTAGCCCATGGAAAATGTCCTCAGTCACCCCAATCCACTCTTTGGCTTCGTTGATCCGCAGGACCTCCTTCACAAGCTGCGCGCAGATGGTGGTGACGTTTAGTGTAATGTCATCCTGCTTCTCATTAACGGCTGCAAACCCCCTTGTCATAGTATCTATCATATGTTGCAGTTCTGTAGGTGGGGCCCTCCTAGCTTGCTCAGAAGCACCCGCAGAACAAGCTGTCGCCTCTGTCTCCTTACAGGGAGTCGCTTTGGTTATTATATCCATTGCCCCGGGCTTCTTACTTCCACCGACATCTCTGGTCATCTCTTTTCTCAGATTAGTACAACCCCAGAGTCACTGCCACTGCAGTTGTCTCTATTACTCATTCATAAGGTGCATATCTTCTAGTACTTCCTCTGGGCGCTGCACGACTGCTTAATATCACAGTTATCGCCTTTACCCTGAGGCACTGAAGTCAGTCGCCGCAGATTTAATCCAGACTGGGCACCATGCACACGGTATCACACATGCGAGTATCTATGGTGGTGCACCTCCAGTTAGTCAGTGCAATGTGCCATTTCCTGCGCAGGCTTTCTGCTATTCTTACCAGCACAATCGCAGCTGATGTAAGGTAAACATTTGCCGGGTAGTTGTTCTCCTGGTGTTGGACTCTATATTGTTCTTCCTCACCTTGTGTAGTAGAGGTGTCACCACCGCAGGCCACTGCCGACCCCAGCCCCATACTGTTGAATCCAAGCAGGGAGTTATTATGAGCCCTCCTGAGGGGTCCACAGGCACAGCATCGTTGGGCCTCACCGGAGGGGTGCAGCTTTCCTGTCGCCGCGGAGTAAGGCCAGAGCATCAACCCTGCACTCCTCCTCTGAGGCAGGCCCAGCTCTCTGCAGCAATTCCCAGTGGGAGACCACTAGTTCCACAAGATGGCCACAGGGGAGGGCACCCCGACGCTGCGTTACAACAACGCTCACCCAGCTCCGCAGTTTGCCTCAGAGTCACCGCCGCATGCCAGTCTTCAGAGCAGTGTTTCTATGCCCGAGGGATCCGACTCTCCCCGCTCGGCCAGCCCATGTTGGAGGAGCAGTCTCCGCTCCCTCCAGGCCACGGTCGTTCGGTTCACTGCATCCAGGGGCCAACGAGTCTCTACACACAGTTGAGCGATGCACCCCGTTTCAGGGTTTGTGTTCCATTAACAGCCACTCGTTAATATCAGAATCACCAGCTCTGCATAAAGGATAGTTGATGCCTTGCAGCGGAGAGCCAAACTAAGCAGATCATCTTCAATGGCTTCTCCATAGCGCCCCCCCTTTTTACTATTTTTTTGGGGGAGTATTTTTACTCCCTATTTTTTTATTTTTGGGGAGTATTTGCTGATTTTTAGGGAGAAAATGTGACCGATACACCCCTTATCTGTAGGGCTGACTTTACCTCTTTTCACCGTCAGCTGTTCTTTTTTAGTCATAAACCTATTATCTTCATCCTGCCCGCATGTTCTCCCACTCTGTCTTCATATAAATACATGATCTGATAGTAGCTCTGGAAATGGCTGGAAAGTGAGGAGAGAGGCCATGGATTATGGATTGTTAATACATGCTCTGCACACGGGGGTGCACGTTTAATGCCTGTCGTAGGAGGTTGCAATGGCAGAGCAGGATCTCCAACTTGGCTCGAAATAAACAGGTACATAAAATGGTGTCTTTCGACTGATCCAGCTTCCCATCACAAGATCTTTCAATAGCTCTTCCAGCAGCAATTTAAATAAGATTAGCATTTTAATAGTGGTTTTTAAGCAGATGCCCCAGGGGAATGATTTTGCAGATGACACATTGAAAAGGTATTTTTAAAAAAAGATTAGAGGTAGGCTTCCATAATACGCCGCTCCGCAGACATATGGTCTGCTATCCCACCAGTTATGAAGTGATTATTGGAGTGGCACAAACAGATTTTTTTAACAAAGTGAAGGTGTGATTTTCTCAGGTTCTGCGAGAACATACACACATATTTTTACGAGCCCAATCTGTTTCTCGGTAGTTTGATGTCCGCAGGGTCTGTGAGCCCATCCTAGGTGTGAGAGTCACGGCAGCTTGTTTGGTGCTACCTGTCTGTGGAAGAAGGGAGGGAGAGAAAGCGAAGGGAGGAAGGAGAAGCACCGAGTTTGCGAAGGGCCTCTTTCATGTTCTTCAAACGCGAACTTCAATGTGATGTGCCATTAAAGTTGACTTTTATTTGATGTAATTGGTCGCATCAAGTGACACCCCCGTCTCATATTGTCTGCACGTTCGCCGTACGTTCAGTTTCATTAAGGAAAGGCATCAGACTAATGCCTTGTAAAGGGGTCACGTGCTCTACTTGCATGGGCTCTGGGTTAGTTGAGTGCAGTTGGACGCCTTTCTCGCTCTCACCCCGTCTCTCTCTATTTCTGTCTCTCTTTCTCTCTCCGTTTCTCACGCGCTTTCTCTCATTTAATCACTCACTCACGCTGCGTTTACTCTCCACCTTTCTCTGTTCCTCTCTGCTATAAACTCTTTTGAGGCGCCACACATACAGGCACAGGGCACGAGCAGTTTACTGAGCAGAAGTGATTATTTAGTGTGCATTCGAGCCTCGTGAACGTGTGCCAAGTCTGGTTGTGTGTACTATCACGTCACTAGTGCCACGCCATTGCTTATGTGGAAAATAGTGCTTTGTGTGATAGGTGCAAGCTTATGCCATTGTCCCATGCCAGGTCTCTTCACCTTTGAAGCCTGCCCTCGCTGGCTGGTGGACACTGCCATTAGCTTGCTGCCACTTAATTCCTAACCTATTAGCCACTAAGGGAAACACGCCCTCACATTCAAAATAACTTCAAAAGCACGTCCACTGCTGACCCATCACATTGGTAACTGCACCCATGTGATCTAGCAAAGAGGGCTTCTGAGCACTCCTTGAGCTTGAGGCACCATGTCAGCATCTGGACCCCGTTGTTACAAGAACTCCCATGAAGAGGTAAAAGAAAGAATGGAGATCCAGCCCCCACACCCTCTAGGCCCAGAGCACATTTCCTACCCCAATACTAGAAGAGGATTGTCCCCTGTTAGGCAAGATTGTATGAAGTACCCTTTGGGTGCACTACAACAATCCTGACCTCCTGCAATAGGAACCCAACCTTTGGTATAAGACTGTACTGCACAGGTTGGTAGTGTGTTGAGCAGCCAGGCTTATCTCAAGAGGGGTCAATGTGAGTTGTAGGGGAGTTAAACAGAGATTCACAGTGACAAGTATCCAAATAAACTCTTACACACCTGGTCCCTTGATTTAACAATTATTAATTTATTTATCAGTCAGTTAGACTAAGCCTTCTTCACAAGGGAGCAATATAAAGCAACACACAAATACACTTCAAAGATACACACGCTTAGGTTTCTAAATCAGTAAACACCCATTTGGGATGGCATACAGACACTTCCTACACCCTCAGGTGACTTCAATCGTTAGGGTGCTGTTGACATTAATATATCACTGTTGCATTTAGAATATTCTTGAGAGGAGTGTCAAAGAAAAGAGGGTTCAGAATAAAACAAGTATTCACACAATTATTCTTAAGCAGGTAAGTACTTTCAAAATAACCCCCAATGCAAAGTCAGTTAACCCTTTCCTGGAAGGAAGGCAAAACACATAAGCAGAAGAGAGAAGAGTAATTCAGGGAGCCAGGCCAGCCAATGTTAAGTTAGCAAAAGTCAAGGTGAGCAGACGCATTTCTTGAAGGTAAGTAAAAGTCTTGCACAATGTTTTAGAAGTCTTTGGAGAAAAGAAGAAATCAAAGGAGGGCCACAAGCTGATTAGGCTTGTGAGGTAAAGAAGCTGATAGCAACTCTACAGATGCAACCAAGAAAGTCTCCAATGAGGACATGTGAGGATACGCAACAAGAGGTAAGTTCTTTTAGACTTTACAGTACCTTTAGGTCGAAGAAAAGTGCAGCAGATGACTTCTGTTCCTGTGCAGCTCTGCAAATCCTGGTGTTCCTGTGCCTCGGTCGTGGGGACAAGACCGAGGACTTCTGGGAACTCTTGCACAGCAACGGGACGGTCACCGACAGCAACCAGCAATCTTCAAACAAGTGGCACTTTGGTGTTTCAGCTCCTCGCATCTACCGCAAATAGCAACACCACGGTTCCTGGCAGTTGAGATAGGCTTTCCTTGCATCTGGGTTCCCGCACTCTGTTGAGGGGGCTCAGGCTTGGTCAGTCCTGCTTCCTGGGAGTCCGGAGGATCTTCCTGGAGCTCCTTGCCAGCTTAAAAGCAAAGCACATGAACTAGTGTTCCTCTCCCTGGTTATTCGGTTCCAGCACCAACTGCAGTGGAATTTCAACAAGCTCTGAGAGGATGTCCAGGTGGCTTTGATTGGTCCGACCAACTCAAAGGGAGAAGTCGTCCTTGCAAGGGATTCTCTGTTGATACGAATTTGGAGTTTCAGCACAGCAGCAGGGCTTCGCCGGGCAAACCAACGATCCAGGAGTTGCAGAAGGCGTCCTCTTCAGGTTCTTCTTCAGATTCATTTGTCCAGTGGTTGACTCTGCCTTCCAAGCCAAAAAGCCTCACCTTTTATGCAGGTTTATCCCATTCATTCCAGCCTAGCTGCCAGTCACCCAGCAGGGTGGCTGTCCTTGCAGGACAGCCAGCCAGCCAATCATCTAAGAGTGCATTCCTGTCTTCTGGGAGACTAAGCATAGGGAGTTTTGGGCACCTCCCTCGCTTCCTGCCCCTGCCAGACACCCTGGAGCCAGAGACGGGCTTCACTCGTGAATACCACCAAAGAAAAAATGAACAAAGGGACCAAACTTGGTTTGGCGGGCAGAGTAAATCTCAAGAAGGACCTTTCCACAAAGAAAGGGCAAAAAAAGAAGACCGGGGCCATTTTGTCAAAATTGGCACCCATGGGTGCTTTACCATGGCTGTGAACGCAGCCTGCGGTAAAAGCACACAATGGTAGTAAAAAGTAAACCACCAGCCATTCAGTGAGGAAAGGGTAACATAAAATTGTTACATGAGAAGCTAGACAAAGGGGATTCTAAGTAACCCCTCCAGCAGTCTATTGTAAGATAGTCTGTGCTGGGTCTAGAAAGTTACAAATGTAAGTAGTTCATCCCAGAGAAGGTATTTAAACCATGGGGAAATCTGAAAGACTTCCCTGTGTCACTCACTGAAGGTGATGTGTGACACAATGTAAAAGATGGTCCCTATGGAGTTTGTCAGACTCCACAACCAAATGAAACACACAAAACACATAGAATTAAAAGTACAAAGTCCCAAAGTTCAGCAAAAGAGCTGGGGGTCTCTAAGGTGGGAGGAATTTAGCACTAAACTGAAAATTCTCCCTAACATCCACCATAATCACAAGTCGATCACGACTGTCTATAATTACCCAACCTTTTATTCTTCTCTTTATTCAGTCAAATATACCACACTGATCAATTTGAGCAGGCACCATCAATCGCTGCTTACTATCCGAAAATCTAAATATTTTAACCACTTTTAAAACCTATGCAACAATGTTTTTTTGTTCCTTCATTTGCACTTTCTATAAATTTTTAGTATCTTATTGCTTTATCATTGACATTTTAAAAATCTCCTCTTTATTTATTTATTAGTTTCCTTTGATTTTTACCCTCCTGACTGATGGCAATCTCTTGATTACAAACTCTAACATTGACTTTAATGTTTTACTGTTGTTTTATATCTATTTGTTTAAACACAACAAAAGCTTTACACTGACATATTTACAATCCCACACATGCACTTCTTAAATTTTTCTGCGTACGCCTTCCTTTACTATCTTTAGTAAATGTATCTCATCTAATTTTTACTCCTCCTTGGAGTTTGATACACACTCTTCTTGTTGGCCTTGGCTCAGGAATCCTTATCACCCCTTTTTAGATTCTTTTTAGTGCACACCCTTCCGTCCCCTTGGAACCAGAAATCGAGGTATCTGCTTCTCTTCTTTATAATCCCCAAAAATCCAGTTATTTATATATATATATATATATATATATGTATATATATATAAAGAGCATTTGTGTAGGCTATGCGCCTTGCAACCTGAGACTGCCAGACACCTATTAACTGATTGTTGTAAACTGTCCCTGATTCATGAAAAGGGCTTTTTTAGCCAAGTGCAGGATATGAATTTTATTAGCACAATCTGGCCTATGGTATTTGCAGGTAATAATTTGGTCATGAATTTTATTTTGTTTTATATGTGGCAGGAAATTACGAAGATTTTAAACAAATAGTCACTTTGTACTAACATATAATCAGATTTGTAAAATGTTTAATATGTTCTTAATGAAATTGAACCGCCTTTTACAACATTGTTAATGGAAATATAATGTATGTTCTTAATTTTGTCTGTGAAAATGTGTTAAAAGATACATATAACCGATAAAACACACTAAAATTAAAATTAAAATATATATTATTTACAGCAGAGTCCCTCCCCGTGTTTTTGCCACTTTCAATGTTCTACTTACGTCTGTGGCTCAGCTCAAGTCCCTCGACATCGACTCTCCCTCAACCAACCAGTTTGCCTTCTATCAACAGGGCGCCAGCGGGGTCCGGACAGGAATTTCGTCAAAGGGGGACCTGTCAACTGTGCCTTCTTAAGCAGTATGCTCTGCGGTCTTCTGGCTAATGCGGAGTAGTCGAGCGTCAGGAGGTCTGGATCTGGGCCTAAGTCGATTAGAACAGAACCATCCGCACCACCTCCAAAATGTGCTCTAGCACCTTGAAGTGTCTCATGTGCTAGATGGGATTACCAATAAAGATCTCAGGCCAAATAACCGAACAGATTCAAAGAATATGGCAAAGTACTACTTTATTCTCAATTTAATAAAGCAGAGCAAACTGGCAGACATCGGACTGATGCTTGCACATTCACACACAAACCTGATTGCACAGAGGTTTTATACCCCAATCTGCGTCATCTATGATGTCATCCTATGTGGTAAACTGTTAAACCTATTTATGGGAGGGAGTGGCTAGGGGAACATATCTACTTAGAGAATATGTAGGGGTCAGTACACCATTGGCTGCCTTTTATTTATAAGGCATGCCTCGTACTACCACTAAATACGTATAATACTGATTAAAGTGGACAAGATGGCAGCAGATTGGTCTATGCAACATTGTTACCCCATGGACCCACTGATTGGTTGGCATTCTCACCCAACCTTGGACATTCGGCTTGTTAGCAGCACGTGTCACGTCAGATTACTCCCAACTTTACAAATTAGTCCATCATCTCTCATCAGTCTGACCATGAGCCAAAGTTTTCAGTCTGTAGTTGACCTTGGAGCCTGCTTTCTGTTCTGGGACATTCAAGGGATTTTAAGCACATCACTATTCTCATCAACAGCGTAATGAATAGCCCTTGTTTTTGACTTCTGAATCACGTGTGAAGAGAACAGAAATGTGTCCATTTCAACCTCCTACTTACTGCTATTTGATTCAATTATGCTCGGTGACATTGCTCCTCTTTGCCTCTAGAGACTTGCTCACTCTATCTTGTATCAACTTTATACACATATAATTGTCCAATACCTGGCACTTGCAAATGTTTTCTTCTTCCTTAATCTAAGAGAAATATATCTCACCGACATGGTCTATCCGTCTGCCTCCCTTTGTGCCTTGCAGCTATCCCTCAAAAAATAGATCCTTGATCCGCAGCCAACATAGACTCGTCTTCATTTTGCACACAAAGCTATTTTTCAGAATCTCCTGACTCTGCAATCATGGTCTGTCTCTGAGGTAGCTGGATTGAGTATTAGCACAAGCCGACATCCATCTTCCAAGCCAGGTTATATATTCCTCTATTGCAAGCTTTTATATGTCTCATCTACCTTGCATTACTGCATATTTACACTTATTGGTCAGCAAGTTACTTTATCTTCTTTTATATACATAATAACTTTTTTATTTCATACATGTTTCTCTTGTTGCTTTCAGTTACATTATCACTCTTAAGTATTTTCATATCGTTTCAGTATGTCTTCGCACATCTTCTTCATGACATCACTCTACCCTTATCAGATTTCAATCAGCTGTCCATGAAGTATAATGGTGCGTGCTGACATCTTTCCACACTATATACTTCCACTCTTTTAGTGCGAGGATACATTCGATGTGTTTGTCTGAGTGCATATCGTCTCTCGTACACTCGATGCGGTATAGAGACAACACATGGAGTCCCATATAGGGCTCTTCTCCCACTGTTCCAATATGACGGCGGTGAGCGGCGGGAGTTAGAGAAAATGCATCCACCTGCTCCTGTACAGCACTGAGACCCTGCTCCCATCGTGAGAACAAGCCGGCTACTATGCCACCTCTGGGGGAAGTGCATAACAGTCACAATGTGATCAGAATACGCATGGGGGAACTCATTGTGTCTTTATTTTAGAGGGAATACTAATCCTCCTTTATGGAATGGAGCACTGCAAGCAAACTAAGTGCGTAAACCTAATACAATGAGACATATGGCATACTTCCTGACACGAAGAGGGCAGTTACCCACCCCATGATGCACCCCGTATACCTATTCTAACACATGCTGGAACTACTTAGTCTAACAAACCAATTTTCCTTAAAAGAGAACACTGAGCAGATCTTAAAGGAGCGTGGCAATAGCTTTTGAATGGTTGGCTAAAGACGTTAACCTCCGGAATAATTGTGCTCCCTTTCAAGCACAATTGACTGCGAATTTACAGCAACACCGTCAATCATTCCAACTGTTGTTCAATCAGCAGAAACACATATTTAAACACCTGAGGACGGTTCAAAGTCATTTAACTGTGTAAGCAGGCCAAAACTGAGTAGCTCTAAATCTGTAAGGAAGTTAAAAACTAAGTTAGGCTGCAACGCTACTTAATCCTCTGTAGGAAGTGGTGAATTATTACAATCCTGTTCACTAAGAGGCTCATTACCCACAGAACGTTTAATTTTACATTTTAGCACTTCATTATCTCCAGAAGAGAATTATCATTATTAGAAAAAATATATATCTATTTTGGAGAAAGGTATTGCTGATGTAACTGATACATATTTTAACCAAGTAATGTGTTCTGTGAGAACCCAAGCAATCGATTGGTCCTTATGTGTGCCAAATCGTGGTACATTTATTTCAAGGATTAATTGTAAAAGAGCTAATTTGGATGAACCCTCATTCAATCAAGTTGAACGTAAGACCAGGATCTACAATAAAGAAGCACCTACTTCTTCTTGTGCTGGGAAGGGTGTGGTAAAAGTAGATCAGTGGGAGAACAGAATGTAAATATAAACATAAATAGGAGTTTAGGTAGACATTTGTTACCGCCAGCAGGTAACTCAATTGTGTTAATGTTAGTTAAGATCCCACAATTCATAAAGGTGCAAACTGGTTGTGATGAAATAACTACTACTCTGCAAGATTACCGGGCTGTCTAGTGGCTAAACCACCAGCTCAGCCCCACACTACTACCAAGTGACCAGTGATCCCAACCACTAAAGTAAAACAGACACAGCCCAATGAGTATAGGTCTGTCATGTGTTGGGGTAGCATGGAGCCAGGATATGCTATACTCTCAGGAGGGACATGAGGTGATAACATTAGCTACCCAAATAGTAGTAAAATGACTCCAGAATAAAAGAATGTCCAATCAAGGTTCTATAACAATTTATCATTTAAAATGCAATCAAGTAACTAAAAACACTAGCAAAAACTCGCACCTATAAAACAAAATCACTGAAAATGCAGACTGGCACTCTAAGCATTTGAGCAGGGGTATTCAGGCAAGAAATTATGCCAATGTCACTGTTCAAAAAGGATATGTCCTTGAAGGATAAGCTGGACCAATTGGGGTTCAAGTCATTATGATTCAACAAAATGGGCTAGGGGGGCAGAGCCTCTAAACAGGACCTTATTTTTGTCATAAGACAGTGTTGCTCCCAAATGATCAAATCAGCATTCAAAATGGTGAAACAATGCTGAGTCGAGTCAGCGTTTAAGATTATGAGTTTGATGGCTTCCAGCAGGTTAAGTCGGCACTCGAGTCAGTTGCTCTCATGAAGGTCGAGCCTGCAGTTGGGTTGCTTGAGACGGTCTGTGGCAACAGGATAAGCTAGTGCCTAGATGGCTCCAAGTACAGCGAGCATTTCAAAGTTTATCTCAAGTGCCAAAAGCAGCACCATGGGTCCTGTGTTGGCTTGAAGGTTGTGAAGCACAGTTGGCGTGGCTCGAAGATTGTTGGAAGTGGTGAAACAGGATTCTAGCAACTCTCTAGAATTTCAGGTTGCTGGGAGACACAATCCAGGGGTTCCAGGACACAATTAGTCATTCTTACACTGTACTTCCAATCTAGGGAGTTTGGCTGGCATCTATAGGGGTTCCTACACCTCCAATGAGAAGCCTGGTTCCAAAGCAGCTAGCAGAGTGGCAGACCTGGGTTCACATCCGTTCACCCCTACTGTTCCCTGTGGATGGTTAGGGAGCAGAGGTTTCTACAGCCTTGGATGCCTTCTCTCTTCACCTCTAAAGCAGAGGACTCTGGAATTAACTGTACTGTACTGTACTGTACTGTACTGTAATCAAAGAATGAATGGCAGACCCCTTCCGTATAAATGCAAAATGTCACAGGTGATTGGTCCAAAGCAAGCCTGCTGCAGGAGTCCAATTTCCTTTGACATAAAAAGTGACCTTTGCCTTCTTACATTATACCCTGAGTGGCTTGCCCTGCAAGAAACAGGTGATGTAACAAGCAGTCTTTGTCTTCTTACATTATACTCAGAGTGCCTTTTACTGCAGGAAATGGAGGCCATAGGAAGAAAGAGAGCCCTAACTGAAAATCAAGATGGTGGGGGGACCCCTTCTCAGGCCCACTTTCCCTCTCTGGCTGCTCTAACACTGCCTCTTTCCCATCCTTTCTGACCTCAAAGGCTCTTGCGTGTGTAACATACTCGTTTGAGACTGGCTATGTTCTTTGAGTACTACCTATGAAGCCAGGAGTTTGCCTACTGAGAGTGTTACCCTTGCTTCCTGGGAATTAATAGAGGCAGCATTCTGGCTATTGTCTCACATGCAGGAATGGAGACAGCTAGGATAGCCACGAATACTCATTGCCCAAACATAAATGGGCCTGGACTCACAGATTTCAAATTTGAACAATATCAAATTGTTAAGTCTTTCATAATTGTGTCATTGTAACTGTCACTTTAAATTAAGAGATTACCTTGCCACCAATCTGATTAAGGTGGCCAATTATTTTACTTTAGATCAAGAGGTGCAGAGGTTAAAATGTTACCTCCCACTGCGTTGACTTTGGGTCACATCTGCTTTCAGGGATGCACAGGTGGCCTTGCAGGCGATGAGATGTCGGGTGACTGGTGTAGCAAAGATTCTGGATGCACTATGCTTTTGGCATGGATCGTTTGTGAAAAGGGGTCTGTTTAGCAGGTATCCCTTTTTCAGAAACTGAATTACCCACATAATTTCGATTTTGTGATGTCATCTTTGATTTCCTGGGTGTTAGTCCTAGCAGTGCACGGTGGTGGCACGAGTTATGGTTGCTTAGCATACCATAACTGGTGAATTTCAGGAGTTTTTTGGTTTTACTTGGAACCATAACGTCCCTTAAACAAAGTTTTTTCACTGAATTTCATAGGTTTTTATTAGGGCAACTTAACCATAACGTCCCTTTAACAAAGTTTTTCACTGAACTTCATAGGTTTTTAATAGCGCAACTTAATCATAACGTCCCTTTACCAAAGTTTTTTTTACTGAATTACATGGCCACAGTAGTGGCCATGTAGTTATGGTTAAGTTGCTGTTTCCATAGGAAGAGCACTTTTTGGGTGGCTTATAACTTCGCTCTCCCTGGACGGATCCTCACCAAACTTTGCAAAAAACATATTTGGGTCACTCTGAATTTTTGCAAAGTTTGGTGAGGATTCGTCCAGGGGGGCAAAGTTATAGGGGGGTCCCAAAACGTTTTTTTTCCCATAGACTGAATGGGAAATTATTTTTGCTTGCGCCTACAGCCCAAACCGCTGGACGGATTTCCACCAAATTTGGACCAGGAGCAGCGGCCTGGTCCCGAAAGCATGCTTTTGCAAAAATTTGGTGAAAATCCGTCAAGTAGTTTTTTTTAAAATGACCAAAAAGTAGGTTAAAAAAAATTAGTGATATCTGTGTTCGGTTCGCGGACACACTTCCCTGTTCGCTCCGCGGACAGTGTCCTGATTGGCCAATCGTCTTGCGTGATGTTCGCGGACATGCAACGTGTTCGCTGATTGGACGGCGTGGAGCGTGAAGCGCGTCAGATTTTTCGGTAGCGCCCGCCATCTTGGATTCGCGGACGTCCGCGGACAGCGCAGTGAAACTTTGTTCAAAATGTGTATTTTGTAGAGTGTGTTGGTGTGTAGGAGTGTTTGGGGAGGGTGGGAGTGTATGAGATAGGATGAAAGTTGTGTTTTTTATGTGTTAGATGTTCTTTTTGTGTTCGATTTGTTTGCGGACATCACGGGTGTTCTGAAATGTTCTAAATAAACTGACTAGGGGGTGTTCTAAGGACTCAATATGTGTCCGTTTTGTCCGCAAGCAAAGTGAAACTGTTCTAAGAACACTTGCGGTGTCCGGGGAGTGTTCGTAGGGGGTGTCCTGAGGACGCTGTCCGTATTGTTCTCTGTCAAGTTGAATGTGTTCTAAGAACACCCGCAGTGTCCTGAAATGTTCGCAAATAAACAAAATGGGGGTGTTCTGAAGACGTTTTTGAGAACACTCCCGGTGTCCTGAAATGTTCGTAGGGGGTGTCCTGAGGACGCTGTCCGTATTGTTCTCTGTCAAGTTGAATGTGTTCTAAGAACACCCGCGGTGTCCTGAAGTGTTTGCATATAAAATGGGGGTGTTCTGAAGACGCTTCTTAGAACACTCGCGGTGTCAGGGGAGTGTTCGTAGGGGGTGTCCTGAGGACGCTGTCCGTATTGTTCTCTGTCAAGTTGAATGTGTCCTAAGAACACTCGCGGTGTCCTGAAATGTTCGCAAATAAACAAAATGGGGGTGTTCTGAAGACGCTTCTAAGAACACTTGCGGTGTCCGGGGAGTGTTCGTAGGGGGTGTCCTTAGGACGCTGTCCGTATTGTTCTCTGTCAAGTTGAATGTGTCCTAAGAACACTCGCGGTGTCCTGAAATGTTCGCAAATAAACAAGATGGTGGTGTTCTGAAGACGCTTCTAAAAACACTCGCGGTGTCCGGGGAGTGTTCGTAGGGGGTGTCGTGAGGACGCTGTCCGTATTGTTCTCTGTCAAGTTGAATGTGTCCTAAGAACACTCGCGGTGTCCTGAAATGTTCGCAAATAAACAAAATGGGGGTGTTCTGAAGACGCTTCTAAGAACACTCACGGTGTCCGGGGAGTGTTCGTAGGGGGTGTCCTGAGGACGCTGTCCGTATTGTTCTCTGTCAAGTTGAATGTGTCCTAAGAACACTCGCGGTGTCCTGAAATGTTCGCAAATAAACAAGATGGTGGTGTTCTGAAGACGCTTCTAAGAACACTTGCGGTGTCCGGGGAGTGTTCGTAGGGGGTGTCCTGAGGACGCTGTCCGTATTGTTCTCTGTCAAGTTGAATGTGTCCTAAGAACACTCGTTGCGGTGTCCTGAAATGTTCGCAAATAAACAAGATGGTGGTGTTCTGAAGAAGCTTCTAAGAACACTCCCGGTGTCCTGGAATGTTCGTAGGGGGTGTCCTGAGGACGCTGTCCGTATTGTTCTCTGTCAAGTTGAATGTGTCCTAAGAACACTCGCGGTGTCCTGAAATGTTCGCAAATAAACAAGATGGTGGTGTTCTGAAGACGCTTCTAAGAACACTCACGGTGTCCGGGGAGTGTTCGTAGGGGGTGTCCTGAGGACGCTGTCCGTATTGTTCTCTGTGAAGTTGAATGTGTTCTAAGAACACCCGCGGTTTCCTGAAATGTTCGCAAATAAACAAAATGGGGGTGTTCTGAAGACGTTTTTGAGAACACTCCCGGTGTCCTGGAATGTTCGTAGGGTGTGTCCTTAGGACGCTGTCCGTATTGTTCGTTGTTAAGTTGAAAGTGTTCTAAGAACACTCACATTGTTCGCGGACATTAAAAGTTTCCCATAGATCATAGTTGAAATGTTTGACTCTATGGATGTGATATGCTGCAGTGGTTGTTGCCAGGGCATAGAGTCTTGGGTGCATGGCCATTTAGCCATGCACCCAAGACTCTATGCCCTGGCAACAACCACCGCAGCATATCACATTCATATTTGCTTATAACTTTGGGTGAAAAACAAATGTATAAGGAACAAAGGTATTAGATACTATGGATGTGATATGCTGCTATGGTTGTCCTTATAATTGTATACTTACTGTTTGGTCTAGTAATGGGAGTCCATGTTTTTCTTCTTCATTTCTGTGATAAAAGAAAATAGCATGTTAGTATTAGTATTTTGTAATGACTTATTACATTGTATAAGCATAAGTAGAGTACAAATCAGAGTACTGTGCAATTTGCTCAGTTTCTGTATTTGTTGCTAAAATCATTGGGTCTGTGGAGAAAAAAAAATCCATGTTGGATTAAAAAAATAACTTTTTCTGTTATGCTACAGTTTATTTGTTTGTTTGTTTTCAGTGTTCACTTGTTGGTTCTGGCTAATGCTTTATACTTTGCTTTGTTGTATTTTTTTTGGAGCAGTAACAGATTCTTCATTTGTTTTGATATTATAAAATTTTGGAGCAGTTAGATACCAATTGGCGTATTCTGTCTATTTTTTAAATATATTTTAGTGGTTTTGATTTATCTATTTGGATATTGTTAAATTTTGGGACAGTTGGATACCAATTGGCGTATTCTAACTGTGTATTTTTTGGCCTAATTTAGTGGTATTCATTTATCTGATTAGTTGTTGTAGAATCTTTGAGCTGTTAGATAGCTTTTGGAGTATTCTAACAGTTTATATTATTTTAACACAAATTTATAATTTTGGGACAGTTAGATACCAATTGGCGTATTCTAACTGTGTATTTTTTGGTCTAATTTAGTGGTATTCATTTATCTGATTAGTTGTTGTAGAATCTTTGAGCAGTTAGATAGCTTTTGGAGTACTCTAACAGTTTATATTTTTTTAACACAAATTTACTTAAAGGTTTAAATACAGTTTATTTATCAAATTTTGGTTTTAAGAACATCAAATAAGCGTTTGTAAGATTTGCTGGTAATCTCTGCTTTAGAGTAATGGTACTATCATTACATTCAAACCATCCACATTTCTTTTTTATATATGCAGTGTAGTGCCCTGAATTGGTTGTGGCTCCTGCGTGGTAGATTATACCTATTGTTGTGAAGGTTTTCTTACCAAGTGATATTTGACCATGTGTGAATCCAGTCAGCTTGCAGTTGTTTTTGGTACCATCTGAATTGTAATGTAGAAGCATTAGTATTACGTATTTACTATGTGTTTGTATTACTAACGTGGAGCGATTATCTGAATTGCAGGTAGAGCATAATCTACCATGGTTTGCATTTTGTACAAGTTGCTGAAATGGAATGGATTCACAATTTGGTATTGATATATATATGAAGCGTTCATTGGGGATTTCTTCTTGTGTCACATTGTTGCAGAGAGTACATGTATGTTTCCACATGTATGAAATCTGAAAGATTTCATTTATAGGTATGTTTTTGTTTTCCAGTACTTGTAGTAAGTACATTAGACATTCTTGTGGATCTTCCTGTGAGTTTATAGTGAATTTCACCATTCCAGCACAGTAGTCCAATTGTCGTCTTATTCCAAAAACGCTATATGTGTTGTCAGGATTGTTTGCTGCATTTCTGTGAAGTACTAACATTTGCAAACACAATGGGTCTGTACTGTGTAGGTAAATGTTGTCAACAATTGGTGGTAATTGAAATAGAATATTCATTGCTACATTTGCATAGCAACTTACACCAACTATATTTGAGAATTTAAATGGTCCAGGTAGTTCTGTATCTAGCTGTTTTTTTTGGAGTTTGTCTTCCTTCTTTAAAGAAGTACCTGGTTTACTTTCTCTAATTGATTCTTTTTTGTTTGTGGTACTTGATGAAGTATTAGTTTCTTTTACTCTCTCTGGAGGATTTGCAGTGACGCCCTGTTGCATTTCTGTTTGATTTAGTTTTCTTTTACAACGTTTTAGTTTTTGTGGAACAGAATATGTGTTTAGATGGGGAGTGTATAGTGAGCGAAGTCTATTATATTCTAAAATGCAAGGAATATCAGCGTTTACTTTACTTGCATCAAAGTTGATTAGAAATAGACCGTCAAGTGTACGTAAGCGTGATAGTGCTACGTAGCTCATGCCTTCTTTAAAGACTATGTTACCAATATCTACCATTGTTTTGTCTAGGGTAAGACCTTGTGATTTATGAATCGTGACTGCGTATGCAAGAGTTAGAGAAAATTGTTCTCTGCGTACATACATATCTTTGAAGAGAAGGAATCTAGCTGTTGAGCGTCCTATCCGTTTTACTTCTGAAAGTTTGTCAAAGAGTATATTGACAAACTGAATTTTGTTGTCACGTGGGTATGTTTGAAAGCCAACAACTGTACCCAGTGCTCCATTAACTAGTCCTTGGTCCACGTCAAGGTTACGTTTAAGCATTACTCTGCAATTTAAGGATAATTTTAACATCTTTTCTAAGCCTGCTGTGTTTGAGATTGATTTTTCTAAATTATTTAGTCTTGTTGTGGCTTGGTCACACATGGGTAGTGTCATACCATGTACATCTAGTTTGTCTGTGGCGCTAATTTCCATTATTGGTTGCATTTCTTTACTTAACATTATTTCATTGAATTTGAGACAGTTTGCAAGAGTTGGCATTAAGGCCATACAATTGACATTTTTGTGGGCTAAATGTTCCATAACATCTGTAGCACATGCATTATCGCCATAAAGTGCATTAATGTGTCGGGTTTTCAATGTTGCTTCTGCTTCTTTAGAAAGTATACCAACTCTCAAACTTTTTAAAATGTTGGCATAAGTTAGATCTGCAGATTGGCGCATGTTTTCTGTTAATTCTCTGTATTGGAAATGTTGCCAAAGGTTGACATTTCCAATGCTGCCAACAGTTTTACGGCAGAGTTTGTGCCCTAATGTTTTAAAAATAGGTTCACCTTTTACTGGTGTTAATTGAAGCAGATCTCCAAAAACAATAATGTGTTTTCCTGCAAAGAGCTCTTCATAGTCTGTTTTGAGTACTTCTTGTAATCTGAGGTGAATCAAAGCTAACATCAGGTTGGAGACCATGCTCACTTCATCTATTGGTAGCATTTTCATTTGTTTCAATACTCTGCGTAATTCCATTGCAGCTTCTGCAGAAAGTTTGTAATAGTCTAATTTGTTCTGGTGTTCTACTGGTAATAGTAGTAATCAGTGTAATGTAACACCACCTATGTTGTAGGCAGCTAAACCTGTGGGGGCAGTGACAACAGCTGACAGTTTGTTGTTTGTCAATTGTTGAAGGAACTTACTAATGATTTTGATTAGGAATGTTTTGCCAGAACCAGCTTCACCACTGACGTACAGTAGTATAGGTTTATAATTATGGCAGGAACATTCTTTATTTTCATGTTTTACACCATGTGCAATTTGTTTTGTTACTTCTTGAAAAATGCTACTTTGCTCATTGTTTAGTTTTGATTGTAGTATAGTTAAGTCTTCCTTATCTTCATACTGACACATGGTGTTTCCTACTTCTATCATAGCTAATTCTGCCTCATTTCTTATTAGTGGTTCTCCCAGTGGTTCTTGGCTTCCTGTTACAGAAGGTTGACTACTGTCAGGAGTATCCTTATCTAGTTGGGCTTGGAGTTCTTCTTCATGTTGCTGTTCATTGTGCAACATTGTTTTGTACTGTGTAACGTTTACATCAGTTATAGTGGTTTCATTTGCTTTGAAAGCATCCTCATATGAGTCATAGTTATCTAGTAATTGTTCTTCTTTTCTCCATGGTTTGAAGAGTTGTAGCAGGGACATGTAATATACTTCTTTATGTTGAGGAGTCTTCAATGACAATTTGATATGATTAATTAAATTTGGTTTAGTGAGTTTAACTAAGCTGCCTTCACAGTATGTCACTCTATATTTACCTTTTTTTTCATCAGGTTTCATATTATTTTTGTATGTGTAGTTTTGGGCTATTTGGTTAGACACATGTTTTCCAAAGTATTACTTCTGTTTGGGTAGTATGTGTCCAATAAATTGTTTTTTAAAATGTCTTGGCTGTTGGGATCATGTTTGGCTATTGTTTCTATATCTTCATATGATTTTAGAACTCTTTTTCTAGATTTAGCTGGACCAAGACTTAGCCATACTATATTTTCAGATTTACCATACAATGAAGTACCAGTTAAACGATCAGCTGCTTCATAAGATCCACATTCTCTATGGGTGAGCATTTTTATGGCCAAGCTGTATAATTTCTGAGATACTGTTTTATCTGATGACAGGTCATTCCAGAGGTCTTGGAGCTCTGTCTTTTCTGCTTTAGTTAAGTATGCTGTGACATATCGTGCAACTGCAGTAGAATTGTCTGCAATGTACTGCACATCTATGTTTGCATTCCATAAGTGGGCAATGATTGCATTATAATAATTGATATATTTTTCTTCTTCTTTTCTTTTTATGTAATATGTATTTTTAGGTGACTTACCTTTAACACTATGTCTAACTGAAGACATGAGGTTGTTTACTTGACCTGTATTTGTAACTGGTCTAGGGAAACCAAATCGGCATTTGGTGTAGTATTTGCCTTTGTTTTTGTATTTGCGACGACAATATTTTCCACATTTGTGTCTTTGAAATTGTAAAATTTGTGCACGAAGATCACTATTTGTGGCTTCTGATGGAATTTCACAAGTGACATATTTTTCAATAAACTGTAAAACAGTGGCATCACTGTCTTGACCAAATTTAGGAGCATCTTTAATCCATAAAAGCATGTGGATATGTGGTGCTCCTCTGGCTTGGTATTCTTTTCTCCAAAAGAAGTGTTGCACTTCTCCAAGGGGAGGAACAGTTTTATTACAAATAAAATATAGCATAGCAATGAAGCGATGGTGAAAATATCTTGAAACATTAACAGGATCCAAAGAACAAAGTTCTCCAGTTGTTAGAATATCTATGTTTGTTTTGTTTTCATTTGATATGCGTAGGAAATCATGTAAATCTTCCTATGCATATTCTGCACAACTTAATGTAACAAACCAAGTGGGTGGGCCAAGGTTTCTGATCATACAACGTACATCTCCATGACGTCGAAACCAGTACTCTTTAGTACCACGCATATTTGCTAATAGATTTGTAATATTTGATTGTAAAACCTCATCCTTTTGTTGCACTTTCTCTAATAATTGTGTAGCTGTCATATTTTGAAAGTGTGATCCTGATTTTAATATGTGTGCAACTCCGTAACATAAAGTTGCTAGTTCACGTTCAAAGAGTAAGTGGAATATGTATTCCACATTTTGTCTAAATCTGGGATCTTCAGAATACATCCGTAATGAGCGGTATTCTGAAGCTGATATTTGAATAGGTCTATCATCATACCTTCCTCCTTTGCCAGTAGGAAAGAGTAGAGGAAAAGCACGTGCTTCTATACTTTTTTCCCATATACTGATTGGCGATTCTTTTGTTTGACGCATTTGGTAAGTTTCCAGTACATCTTGTACGGTGTCATTACAGTGCAAAGGATGAATTGTATAATGGTCTAAAGTATTTGATATTGTAGCAGGATCTTATAGCTCAAATTGACTAGCTTCTTGTGTTTCTTGAATTATTTCAGTTGTATCTTTCAAGTTTTCTTCAATATTAATTTCTTTGTAATATTCATTATTCTCTTTAAGATATTGGAAGGCTTGTCTAACTTTATATAAATCTACCAGCTGTTGCCATATTTTTTTGTCTTTTGTAGGTACTCTATTTACTAATATAATTAAAGATTGCTGCATTGGACGTTGCACTCCTAGAGTATGCACATTTTCTTTTAGATTTAATGGTAAATAAACTTGCTGTTTTTGGTTGAAGGCGTATTATTGCTTGAAATGGGTGTACTGTTTGAATTATGATGCTCTCATATAAATTAAGTTGTTGTAGAGGTTTTGGTACTGGGTATAATTCCAAATTATTTGTGATAGAACGTGAAGGAGTTTGGTCAAGTTTTGTAGTGCAATAACTGCAAAGTATTAAGGGCTCAGTTATTTCATATTTGATTTCTGCTACAAGGTAGAGAGCTAATTCAAACCATTTAGAATCTTCATTGTCTTCTATTTTGTATGATAGGTCCACAGTTTTTGTGTTACTTTTATAAAAAATTCTACGGCAACATACACATACATGGTTTGGTACTTCAGCTGATGTACTTTTAAATTTTAGTATTTCTTTTTTGTATGTGTTTAGCAAAAGGTTGCCATGTGTAGAATTGTTGCTTAATTGGTTTAAAGCTATTTCATTCTGTAAATGGCTTTCACTTCCAAAATATTTTTTCTGGATATAGTGAATTTCTTCAAGTAGGTCTTTTGCTGTACCATGTAGAAGGATGTTATTTAACTTTACTAGTGCTAAAGCAGGACTTTTAGCATAGTACAGTTTATAGACTAGATTTCTTATAGTTGAATGATGTGTTGATATCCTTTTGATATCATGGAAAGTGGTTTTACAAGTAGGTCCTGTAATGTAGGCCAATGAATGTCCTTGAATTCCTGTGTACTTGCGCACTGGACAGGTATCTATATTTTGCAGTAATTTAATTTTGATTTTGTCTTTGCTTTTTACATATTTATTGAGGAATTGGCGTAAAGATTTGAAACATTGTTTGGGAATGTTACACATTGACGTGCATGGCCATTTGTACACTAGATGTTCTGATTCAGTTGAATGGAGGGGTAATTCTAAGTTTTCAGGGCATATTTTTGTAAGAAGTACTTCTTGTTCCATTATGGTATTATTCACTTTTTCATAACCTCGACCACTGCTATGTATGGCAATTGTATTAGTTTGCTTTTGTTTGTACGCTTCTTCATTAAAATATGGTTCTGTGCTTGTACTGTGATTCCATTCACCTCCGCTGATACTTAAGAAGTTCTTTCTGTTGATATTTCGCTTATTGAGAAGTCTTTTTTGTAATTTAGTTATTAGTTTTGTTAGTGGTTTCATTTTGTTTAACAGTAAAATAAATAAATTTCTTTTGAGAAGAATTGCACTGTCCATCAATGCTTCTAAGATTAATTTCCTATGATAGGTTTTAAGCTTTGAACCTGATTTCTCTCCTTTTTTTATAAGATTTTGAAGGACTTTGTGACGGTATATTTTGGCTAAAATACTTTTCTTGGTATGCTTACTTTGCACTATATTAAAATTTGAAGAAGTAGTTTTATCTGTACTGATAGCTGATTTTCTGTTAATTGTTTTTTGGTTTGTTTTACATTTTTATAGAGGAAGCGAAGTTGTTGTACTTGAAACTTCTTGTGTTTCACTAAATGATTGTATTAGCTGTTTTGTTTCAACTTTTTTTTACAAATTCTGCTAGAGATGGATGCTTATGTTGGACACCTTTATTTTCATTTGCTCTACTTTTGCGTTGCTTTCTACGGACTTGACTTTTGGTAGGCATTCTTTAGGGTCTGTTGAAAAAAATAAAGAAGATATGGGTTGGGGTGTTCTGGAATGTATGTGTGCTGTGTGCATGAGTGTTTGAGTAAGATGATAAAGATGTATGTAATGGTGTGTGATTGTGCATTGGGAAGTAAAACTAGTAGGGATAGGTATTCTTGAATTTATGTATTACTAAACTGGGGTTCAGATGACAAAAAAAAAGTAAGCTAGTGGTGTGGAAAAGTACAAATAGTAAATCTAATGTATACAATTAAAACAGTTGTTTGTTCTATAATATGAAAATTGTAGTGGTTCAGTTGGGTAATTTGTGTGTCCAAAAATAGAAATTTGTGGGCCATTCTGGCTGTAAATCACTGTTTAAGACATGGAAATTTTTGGACAAAATGGTACAAAATCTCTATTTTTAGAAAACGAAATAGCTCGTATTAATGTTATAGTATATTTGATTAATAATACAAATATTATGGTGATATTTTACTTACTTTTTTTTTAAATTAACAGGTAACTTCTTAGTTTTTCTTTCTTCTTCGAATTCGGCTGCTTCTTTTCAAGAAACTGGTCTTCACTGCAATTGTAAAAGCTTCAAATTAGTAACTTTGTTTGTATATAGCACTGTTTTTAATTTAGATATTGATTTTTTTTAATTGAAATCCTCAGTGCCTTCTGTAAAACCATTAAACTAATTTATTTGCATAAGATACATTGCATCAGTTCAGTACATATGATATGTTCTTAATGAACAAATTGTATTGAATGACTAATGGTAGCAAAAAAAAAATATCTTTACTATGTCTTGTGAAATTTATAATATATTAGTGAATACCACTATTTCTGTAAGTAAACTGTTCTAGGTAATAGCACCTCAATGTCATGTCTAATTTAAAGTAATTAAGTAAATAAATAAATAAAAACAAAAAATATGAAATTGTATAAGTATTTTTATAAAGGTTTAAACATAGATTGTGTTTGCATGCAATTTTGTTTGAATATATGTAGTCTATATATTTCATTTAAAAAATGTTAGTTTAACATGATTTGAGTGTGCGTGTATAAAGAAAGTAAAAAGTATAAAGGTTTATAAGTGATAGTTGATTTTAGGAAATTGAAAAAAGTACAGTAAATTAATTTTACAGATTTTACAAGGTAAAAGTCTGTTTGAAAATGTGTTCATCTACTATACAGAAAATATGCATACCTGAAGTTTGTGTTCATGCATATGGATATGCATGGAGCTGCAAGTAGAAATCTTGAAGACTTGTACAGTATTTCTGGTAGATGCTGCTTGCCAATGATATGACACTTGTACTCAGAGAGATTCAGAGTACATTTGCAGTGCTGATCTATGATAATGCAGTTAGATGTAGAGGTCTTGAATATGATTGGTGCATGGTCATGTGATTTTTGAGGTACATCCAATGAGGGAATGGCAGAGAGAGTGTAGTGGAAATGGTAGAAGGGCTGTTCATGTTATGATATGTCCGCGGACATGGCGGTAGTTTGCGGACATCGGGAGTTACATCTGGGGATTTTTGGGTTCAGAAGACATGCAAATGAGAATAAGCACTGAAAGGGATTGGTCAGGAAAGTTTGGTAGGTGTGTTGTGCCAGGAGAGATTTTCTCAGATACTCTTTTTGCTCAGAGAACAAAAGATAGCTATGGCTGTGTGTTTCAGAAAACAGATTGTTTGGATTTTAGGAGATTCGTGGATACATTGGTTGAAGGTGCATGCAGAAAGCTGTGGAGTAGCTGTAGATCTTGGATTCCCACATGTGGAAGTACACTGGCATGGAGTACGTGGAATGAAGTGGTTGGACTTGCTACCTCTCTGTGCTACTTTGGAGACAGAGCAACATCCAGACATAATTGTAATTCATTGTGGAGGGAACAGTTTAGGACATGTGACTGGAATTTCTTTGCAATTTGCTATGAAAGAAGGACTTAGGAAGGTTATGGACATGTTTCCTAATTCTCAAGTGATATTTTCACGGATTGCGCAGAGACAAATGTGGCTTCGTTCTTCTTCATTTGGTCCACAAATGGAAAAAGCAAGGCGCTGTTTGTGGCTTTCTAAGAGATTTTGGCATGTCTTATTTTCACAATGAAAATATTATGTTTTGTAGTACATACATTTTTCGCAGAGATGGAGTCCATCTTACTTATGCTGGCAATCAGATTTTTCTGAGAAATGTACAAAATGCATTGCGACCTTTTTTGGAATTACAACAACGATTTTGAAGTAGATGTTAAGCATTTACAATTTTTGACTTACAAACACCACCCAAAGGCTCTTTTCAGAGCCACCACTTCTTTCCAGAGAAAATTACAATGTTTGTGATGGAGTAGCAACCCAATTTTTTTAATGTTCGCGAACTGTCCGCGGACTTCTAAAAAATACAAAGAGCCCTGCTTCATTTATTTTCACTTCTATTTTTTAACTGGGAAAGGCGGCTCTGAAAAGAGCCTTATTTTTGTTTTGATTTTTGTAATTTTGTATTTTTTTTGGTTTTTCAGACATGACACACTAGGAGAGGAGGGTAAAGGAGGGTAAAGGGGGGGGACACCAACCACAGGGATAAGAAAGGGCGAGCTGAGAGAGGAAGATGTAGAGTGGGTTTTATTTGGGTAGTGAGCAGGTCTTCTCGTGCACTGAGACGATAGTCTCAAAAGCACTCCGAAGTCGCTCCCCCCTGCAGAGTACTGTGTCACAGTACATACATACAACTGTGACCCTCGAAAGGTAAGGGTCATCAGCATTCTGTATGGCCTGTGAGGCAGCTTGAGAAAGAAGCTGTCCCACAGAGGTGGTCCTTGTAGTGACAGGATCAGAAACAGAGGATGAAGTAGAGGAAACCAACCTGCTACGTTCTTCGCAAGGTACAACCCTGCGAATAGCCCCAGAGTGAAATGACCTCAGGTGTCGCTTCATAGTAGTGGTCCCAAAGCTGTACTTACCGTGCTTCCCGCGACTGAGTATCATTTTGCACTCATTGCAGGTAACACGGTTCCCACAAGCCTTAGGACCATTCCCATGAATGGTAAATAACCGCCACACCCAAGACTCACGTGTAGTGTGGGTAGTAGGGATTTCCTCTACCTCATTCTCATCATGCCCTTCTTCCCCCTCCGCATCCTCACTCCTGTTCCCCTCTTCAGGCCCTTGAGGAGGTGGTGGCGGAGGGGGTGGGGCTGGTGCTGAAGCAGGTGCAGCACCAACTGGCAGTTCAGCAGCCAAGGATGCCATCTCGATGATGGTGTAGTCTGCAGGTGGCAGCAAAAATCACTGTATTCTGAAGAATAGCCAGAAACACAATGGGAATAAGCTCTTGGGCGTGGTCTTTTATAGGGGTGCTTGTGCGCGGTCCGCGGACATGCGCACTGTCCGCGGACAGATCGAACACAAAAAAAGGATCGGAAAGTTTCAAAAGGTATATAGAAACTCAAGATTGCTATGTGGGACTTGTGCCATGGTGAGATTTTATTGAAAAATATTATGGATTAACTGAAAATGTACTTTTAAATTGTTCGGGGACACGAACAGTGTCCGCATTTCAGGACACACGATGAGCGTGGGCACGGTCATGTGATCCGTTTGCGAACTAGTCCGCGAAGGAAGCGCCTGTACGCAGGACACCAAGTGCACGGAGATTGGTTAGCGCATGCGCATTGATGTCCTACGGACACTGTTCGGGTTCTGAAGTAATTAAAAGTGCGTCACACGTGAAACGGACATTTCAGGACACCGCGTGTGTTCTTAGAACAGTTTAAACTTGGTAGCGAACAGTAAGGACAGATATAGTGTTCTTCAGGACACGTGTAATTTAGTTTATGTACGAACATTTCAGGACACCAATTGTGTTCTTAGAACAGTTTCAATTAGGTAGCGAACACTACGAACAGGTATAGTGTTCTTCAGGACACCTCCATTTACGTTTACGTACGAACATTTCAGGACACCAATAGCGTTCTTAGAACAGTTTGAACTTGCTAGCGAACAGTACCGGACAGCTATAGTGTTCTTTATGACGCTTTAATTTTTGTTTTTTTACGAACAATTCAGGACACCGCGTGTGTTCTTAGTACAGTTTCATGTTGCTAGCGAACACTACGAACAGTTGTACTGTTGTTCAGGACACATCATTTTTGTTTATTTACGAACATTTCAGGACACCAATTGTGTTCTTAGGACAGTTTTAAGTTGATAGCGAACATTACGGACAGATATAGTGTTCTTTAGAACACTTTAATTTTTGTTTCTTTACGAACATTTCAGGACACCACGTGTGTTCTTAGAACAGTTTCAACTTGCTAGCGAACAGTACGAACAGGTGTGGTGTTCTTCAGGACACCTCCATTTTCGTTTATGTACGAACATTTCAGAACACCCGCACTGTCCGCGGACACTTTTATTGTTTTAAAAAAAAAAAAAACTGAAACTATTCACAATACAATATAAAAATTAAACTTTATTTAACATATATTAATAATTTATGACAGAGAAGGTGAGGCAGAAACAGAAACAAAAACAGGAGAATTTGGGGTTTCAACATGATTGGTATTAGGTGAAGAAGGGATGGAAATCTCATCAAAACGTTTTCAATTATGGAGAGGGTTTGGGGATAATTGACTGGGATATGGTGATGAGGGACAAGTACATGTGGGGCAATGGTACAAGGTTTTTGGTTTGAAATGATTTTCTACAAAAGTTTTTAAATTATTAAAATTAGCCAACAATACATCCATGTTTTCTTCTATATTGTGAAGACTGTTATCCATAACAGGGTTTTCTGAAGTTTTTTCTATTCTGGTATGCTCTGTACAAAAAAATAATATATATGTTAAATGTATATAAAAAAATAAATAAATAAATGGTTTATATTATAAAGTGTTTACCATTAGTTTCACTATCTTGTGACATTTCTTCATGTGGGAAATTGTCCACTAGCCATTCCAGAGTACTAGACATTTCTGTGAGAAAAAAAAAAAAGATAATATATTTTTTAATCTAATACAGAAAGTTTATAAATATATGAGTAAAATGAAGTACACTTACTATTTCTGGTAAGATAAGTCCTATGTATTCAGTGGGTCTGGTCTTGTTCTCAGTTCTGTTGTGTCTGTGAGGTAATTATGTTGGAAGCCAATTTATCTTCTTGTGATATATTCCATTTCAGAACATATTGTATTTAAATGAATGGTTAGTGTGTTACATATATGGGTTACATTTCTTATGTATTACTATATATAATGTGTTTGTGTGCTGCTTTTTGAATTTGTTAAATGTTCCTATATTATGATATAACAATCAAACATACCCCCCCCCCACAGTTTTTAGGTAGTGGTACTGTTCTCCGAACATGTCCGCGAACATTAAATAAGTTCGCGGACATCAAGTTCATAAGAAGAGATCTAGTCAGTTCCATATGATATGTATATAAAGTTAAAGTCGTTATTGTTAAGTTGTGCTACTAAAAAACTATGAAATTCAGTGAAAAAACTTTGTTAAAGGGACGTTATGGTTAAGTTGCGCTACTAAAAACCTATGAAATTCAGTGAAAAAACTTTGTTAAAGGGATGTTATGGTTCCAAGTAAAACCAAAAAACCCTTGAAATTCGCCAGTTATGGTAAGCTTTGTGATTTGTGATGTCATCTTTGATGTCCTGGGTGTTAGTCTTAGCAGTGCACGGTGGTGGCGCGAGTTATGGTTGCTTAGCTTACCATAACTGGCGAATTTCAAGGGTTTTTCGGTTTTACTTGGAACCATAACGTCCCTTTAACAAAGTTTTTTCACTGAATTTCATAGGTTTTTAGTAGCGCAACTTAACCATAACGTCCCTTTAACAAAGTTTTTTTCACTGAATATAGATATACATAGTGTGAATTTGATAGGTGTTTACTAGGATTCCCTTAATTTATATACATGTAACATAGAACATACTGAACCCCCAGCTAGTGATTTTGATGCCCGCGAACTGTGCGTATGTCCGCGGACAGACATGATCAACATCAACACTATCCAAAAACTCAGGGGGTATCTTACATTGTTGTATCATGCAATAGAAACACTGAACAAGTTCAAAAAGCAGCACATAAACACATTATATGTAATAATAAATAAGAAGTGGAAACTATATATGTAAGAAATCAAGCGTCCATTTAAATAGTATATGCACCAGAATGGAATATACCAAAACAAAATATATATGCCTCCAACATAATTACCTCACAGAAACTGCACAGCAAAAAGCAACAGCAGACCTACACAACAGTAACAGCAAAACTTACCAAGAACTAGTAAGTAAACTTCAGTTTTCTTCTGTATTAGGTACACTAAAAGTAATATATTGTTTTTACACAGAAATGTCCAGCACTTTTGAATGGCTGGAAGAAAATTTCCCATGGGATGAAATTAGTGAAGACAGTGATACTAATGGTAGACACAACACTTCTCTATATAAGCCAATAAATAACCATTACTTTATGTGAACTTAACACATTTTTTTAACAGACCATACAAACAGTAAAAATAATATACCAAGAGAGACATTAGAAAATGCTCTGCAGCGAATGGAACAAAAATGGATATGCTAATGAAAAATTTCAATTTCAATCTTTTAAAACATTTTGTGGAGGACTACATAAAAGAAAACATTAAATATCACTCTCCCACATGTATCTGTCCCCCCTCTCCATGTCACAGTCAACTATCCCCAAACCCTCTCCACCAAGAAAAATGTTATGATGAGACTTCCATCCCTTCATCCCCTCCCATCCATCATCTCCAAACCCCTGATTCCCATGTATTTGTTTCAGTTTCTGCTTCCCCTTCTCTTTCATAAATGTTATATTTGTATACAATAATAAAATATCATGTGTGTTGTTACTTTATTCCTCTGTGTCTTATTTTTTTTAAAAAGGCATTTGGGATGTCCGCGGACAGCACGGGTGTCCTGAATGTCTGTAATTAACCAAAATGGAGGTGCCCTAAGGGCACTATACCTGTCCGTACTATCCGCAATCAAAATGGAACTGTTCTTAGAACACACTCGATATCCGGGATGTCCGTAATTAACCAAAATGGAGGTGCCCTAAGGACACTATACCTGTCCGTACTGTCCGCAATCAAAATGGAACTGTTCTTAGAACGCACTGGATGTCCGGGATGTCTGTAATTAACCAAAATGGAGGTGTCCTAAAGACACTATAACCGTCCGTACTGTCCGCAATCAAAATGGAACTGTTCTTAGAATGCACTTGATGTCCGGGATGTCCGTAATTAACTAAAATGGAGGTGTCATAAGGACACTATACCTGTCCGTACTGTCCGCAATCAAAATGGAACTTTTCTTAGAACGCACTCGATGTCCGAGATGTCCGCAATTAACCAAAATTGAGGTGTCCTAAGGACACTATACCTGTCCGTACTGTCCACAATCAAAATGGAACTGTTCTTAGAATGCACTCGATGTCCGGGATGTCCGCAATTAACCAAAATGGAGGTGTCCTAAGGACACTATACCTGTCTGTACTGTCCGCAATCAAAATGGAACTGTTCTTAGAACACACTCGATGTCCGGGATGTCCATAATTAACCAACATGGAGGTGTCATAAGGACACTATACCTGTCCATACTGTCCGCAATCAAAATGGAACTGTTGTTAGAACACATTAGATGTCTGGGATGTCCTACGAATATGGCGCCTGTCCGTAACTGTCCGCCGCACATGTGTCGCACTTTTAATTAGTTCGGGGACTAGAACACTGTCCGTAGAACACCTGCACGCATGTACACAACTGATCATGCACATTTCACGAACGTGTCCGCAAGGTCATCATGTGACGGCACCCACGCTGAGCGTGTGTCCTTATTTGCGGACACTGTCCGGGTCCCCAAACATTTTAAAAGTGCTTTCTAGGACAATTCAAGGTATTTTACAGTAAATGTTCACCATTGCACATGTCCCAGACAATGTCCCTGGCGATCTACATACGTTTTGGAACTTTTTGAGCCTTTTTCTGGTGCTCGATCTGTCCGCGAAGCACGCACCAGCACCCCTATAAAAGGCCACACCCTAGAATTGCTCCTCATTGTGCTTCTGGCTACCTGACAGGGCATTGCTTCTGACCTGCATTTACTGCGTTGCTGCTGACTTCTGCCTGCTATCCCCCAGATGGCAACCATAGCTGCTTCGGCTTCATCACCACCCCCAGCCCCTCCACCACCACCAACTCCCCAAGGAACTGCAGAGGGGAACAGGCGTGAGGATGCAGAGGAGATAGATGAAGAGGATGAAGAGGATGAAGAGGATGAAGAGGATGAGGTAGTGGAAGTCCCTACTACCAGCACTCGCTGTGAGTCTTGGATGTGGCGGTATTTTACCACTCTTGGTGGTGGGCCAAAAGCTTGTGCACAGTCACATTTGCATGCCTCTCAACCCCAAAACCCCTGTATGTAATACGTGTTGTCCGCGGACAACCATGGTGTCCACGTACAAATCAAAAAATCTGAACATGGTGAAAGTAAATTTAAATAGTGTGCCCCATTTCCCCTTTGTTGTTTGCAGATGCTTGAGATACCCCTTTTATTTTGTATTTTTTTCTTTTTGTTTCTTATTTTACTCCTAAAATCTTCACTTTAGCTTCTCCAAAGCAACCCTTATGTTCCAAAACAGCATGGCATTTCCGATAAAAGATAAAGAAATGCCATCTTCTTTAAAATAAACAACATTGCCAGAATCAATGTTCTCATTATTACAAAAGAACATACGAGCTCTAAGCATGGAAGCAAACATGTCTCGGTTGATTGCACACCTAGCAATGTTTTGATGAGGACAAAAAGCAGAACTATTGTCCCATATTTCCCTAGGTACTAAACCAGAAAAAATAACTTTGGCATTTGGAAGGACTTTCATTACTGCTTGAACCAAGTGTTCCAAATCTGCCAACAAAGTAGGAGCACTGACATAGCCCAAATGCAAAGCACCACAGTGCAAAACTACCACATGGGGACTGTTCACCCTGCCCATATCTTCAAAAACATGTACAATTCCCTGCACATTGAAATCAGGCACAGTGCTCCACACCACCTCCCCTCCTTTAACAACAAAATTGTTTGCCACATTTCTGCATTTAGCATACTGCTCCAAACCATGCACAAACATATCTCCAACCACCAACACACTGACTTTCTCCACCTCTGCCATCTTCACTGCACACATCCTCTTTCAACACAAATCCACAACCTCAACACCTGATTGTCTAATCCCTACAGTCCTATTTCCATACCAAATATGTTCAGATGTCCCATATGTGGCACGTTCTGTCCACGGACATTCCCGGTGTCCGCAGAGCGCGTAACTCTTGGGCAGCCCTTCTACCCTTTCCACTTCACTCTCTGCACCATTCCCTCATTGGCTAGAGCTAAGCAGTCACACAACCATCCACCAATCAGATCCAAGAACTCTACATCTAACTCCATCCTCATAGTTCAGCACTTCAGATGTACTGTTGATCACTCTGAGTACAAGTCTCATGTCATTGGAAAGCACCTACTACAAAAAATACTGTACAAGTCTCCAGGATTTCTACTTGCTACTTCATGCATATCCACATGCATGAATACAAACTACAAGTATGCATAGTGAATGTACAGCTCTTATATAAATGCATATAAACAGGGTAACTGCCACTTAACCTGTATAACCTACAAAAAGAACTTACTGTCATTTTTCCCATCTGCTATAATCAACTGTCACTTGCAAACCTGTCTGCTCTCCACATTTTTTTTCACACACAGCTATCTAAAAAAAGTGTCATTTCATATTAAAAGATGGGAGAAATAGCAGTATAATTGTAGAAAAACACTTTGTAGTATATTATAAAATGACACACAGCCAGGATGAGTTCATGCATCTTTATACACTCACACAGATAGACACTATCATTAGAAAGGCTCCCAGCTGAAACAACACCACTGCCTCTACATCAAATCCTTCTGCTTTATTACCCACACCTTCACAAATGCATACATTCCATGCTTTTCTATACAATTTCTGCCATTTACCCTATAAAAATAGCAAAATAAGTATATGATAATTTCTTCATCTCCTAACATCCAATAACACAGACTTAAGAAGCCAAGTGAGCTTCATACGCTCAGTATTATACTCATTTGTAAAGCATGTTCAACTAACAGATTCTAAGTAAAACATACAGGCTGCACATAGGCAAAGGAAACTGCATGTACACACTATGTTCAGTTATCAAAAAACACTACTACTACAAAAACATAAAAATCAATGTCTAAATTAACAACAGTGCTATAAACACACAAATGTGCTAACTTCTTTCTTTTACAATTGCAGTGAAGACCACTCTCCTGAAAAGCAGCAGCATCTGAAGTACGAAACAACAACTCAGAAGAAACCTACTCTTTCCATACAAAAAAGTAAATACAATACTACCATCATGTTCTTACTGTTACTCAAACACACTAGAATGTTAGTATTGCAGAACAAATATAACTGTTTTAATTCTATACCATTAGATTTAGTATTAGTACTTCCCCTCACCACTAGCTTACTTTGTATTGTCATCTGAACCCCAGTATAGTAAGACACAAATACAAGAATAGCCTTCCCAACTTGTTGTAGCTGACCACTGCACAATCACACACCTCCACATACATCCTTAACATCATACTCAGACACTCATGCACACAGCACACATACATTGCACAACAGCCCAACCCACACTTTCTTTTTTCTCCAACAGACCCCAAATAATGCCTACCAAAAAGAAACTCCGTAGAAAGCAATGCAGAAGTAGAGCAAATCAAAATAAAATTGTTCAAAATAAGCATCCATCTCGAGCAGAATTTGTACAAAAAGTTTAAACAAAACAGCTAATACAGTCAATAAGCGAAACAAAACAATATTCCAGTACAGAAACTTTGCCTCCTCTTTCAAAATGTAAAACAAAACAGAAAGTAGTTAACAAGAATTTTGCTACCACTACTGCTAACACTGCACCTATAAATCTTGATGTAGTGGCAAGTAACCAGACCCAAAAAAGTATTTTACAAAAAATGTTCCGCCACAGAGTCCTTCAGAACCTCATAAAAACAGGAGAGAAATCATGCACAACCCTTAAAACCTACCCTAGAAAATTAATCTTATAAGCTCTCATAGACAGTGCAATCCTTCTCAAAATCCTTAACATCATACTCAGACACTCATGCACACAGCACACATACATTGCACAACAGCCCAACCCACACTTTCTTTTTTCTCCAACAGACCCCAAATAATGCCTACCAAAAAGAAACTCCGTAGAAAGCAATGCAGAAGTAGAGCAAATCAAAATAAAATTGTTCAAAATAAGCATCCATCTCGAGCAGAATTTGTACAAAAAGTTTAAACAAAACAGCTAATACAGTCAATAAGCGAAACAAAACAATATTCCAGTACAGAAACTTTGCCTCCTCTTTCAAAATGTAAAACAAAACAGAAAGTAGTTAACAAGAATTTTGCTACCACTACTGCTAACACTGCACCTATAAATCTTGATGTAGTGGCAAGTAACCAGACCCAAAAAAGTATTTTACAAAAAATGTTCCGCCACAGAGTCCTTCAGAACCTCATAAAAACAGGAGAGAAATCATGCACAACCCTTAAAACCTACCCTAGAAAATTAATCTTATAAGCTCTCATAGACAGTGCAATCCTTCTCAAAAGGAAGTTATTTATTTTAGTTTTAAACAGAATGAAACCACTAACAAAACTAACGACTAAACTACAAAAAAGACTTCTCAATAAACGCAATGTCAACAAAAATAACTTCTTAAATATCTGTGGAGGTGAATGGAGTCATACCACGAGCACAGAACCATATTTTAATGAAGAAGCATACAAACAAAAGCAAACACACACAATTGCTATACATAGCAGTGAACGAGGGTATGAAAAACGTAATAATACCATAATGGAACAAGAAATGCTGCTTACAAAAATATCCCCAGAAAACTCAATATCACCTCTCCATTCCACTGAACCAAAACGTCCAGTGTACAAATGGCCGTGCACGTCAATGTGTAACATTGCCAAAAAATCTTTCAAATCTTTACACCAGTTCCTCAATCAGTATGTGAAAGGCAAAGACAAATTCAAAATGAAACTACTACAAAATATGGATACCTGTCCAGTGCGCAAATACACAGGACTACAAGGACATTCATTTGCCTGCATTTCAGGACCTATTTGCAAAAGCACCTTCCATCATAACAAAATAATATCAACACATCATTCAACTATAAGAAATCTGGTCCATAAACTGTACTATGCTAAAAGTCCTGCTTTAGCACTATCCAATTTAAACAAACAATCTTCTACATGATAAAGCCAAAGAACTACTCGAAGAAATAGAGCATATCCAGAGAAATATTTTGGAAGTGAAAGCCACTTACAAAATGCAATATCTTTACAACAGACTAGCAACAATTGTACAGATGGCAACCTTCTACTACACACATGCAAAAAAGAAATACTAAAATTTAAAAGTACATCCGCTGAAGTACCAAACCATGTGTGTGTGTGTGTGTGTGTTGCCGCAGAACTTTTTATAAACGTAGCACAAAAACTGTAGAGATAACGTACAAAATAGAAGACAATGAAGATTCCAAATAACTTGGAATTATTCCCACTACCAAAATAAAGCACTGCAACAACTCAATTTATATGAGAGCATCATAATTCAAACAGTGCACCCTTTTCAAGCAATAATACGCCTTCAATCAAAAACAGCAAAATTACCTCCCTCTGAATTAGTGAAAGGCATTTGTGGCAAAGAAGTTTATTTACCATTAGATCTGAAAGAAAATGTACGCACTCTGGGAGTGCAACGTTCAATAGACCAATCTTTAATTGTCTTAGTAAATGGTGTACCTACAAAAGACAAAAGAAATTGGCAATAACTCGTGGATTTACATAAAGTTAGACAAGCCTTGCAATATCTAAAAGACAACAATTAATACTACAAAGAAATTAATATTGAAGAAAACCTGAGAGAAACCACTGAAATAATTCAAGAGTCACCAGAAACTGGTCAATTTCAACTTCTAGATCCTGCTACAGTATCCAATATTTTAGACCATTATACAATTCATCCATTACACTCTAAAGACACCATAGATGATTATCAATGGAAACGTATCAACTGCGATAAGCCAAAGGATCACCAATCAGCATATGGGAAAAAAGTATAGAAGCACGTGCCTTTCCTCTACTCTTTTCTACTGGAAAAGGAGGAAGGTACGATGATACACCCACACAAATAACTGCATCAGAATACCGCTCTTTACACATGTATTCTGAAGATCCCAGATTTAGACAAAATGTGGAATACATATTCCACCTTCTGTTTGAAAGTGAACTAGCAACTCTATGCTATGGAGTTGCACACACATTGTAATCAGGTACCCATTTTCAAAATATGTCAGCTACGCAATTACTACAAAAAGTGCAAGAAAAAGATGAGGTTCTACAATCAAGCATTACAAATCTTTTAGCAAACATGCGTGGTACAAAAGAATACTGGTTCCGACGTCATGGATATGTGCGCTGTATGATAAGAAACCTTGGCCCACCCACTTGGTTTGTTACATTAAGTTATGCAGAATATGCATGGGAAGATTTACATGATTTCCTACACATAGCAAACAAAAACAAAACAAACATAGATATACTAACACATGGAGAACTCTGCTCTCTAGATCCTGTTAATGTTTCAAGATATTTCCATCATCGCTTCATTGCTATGCTACACGTTATTTGTAATAAAAATGTTCCTCCCCTCGAAGAAGTGCAACACTTCTTTTGGAGAAAAGAATACCAAGCCAGAGGAGCACCACATATCCACATGCTTTTATGGATTAAAGATGTTCCTAAATTTGGTCAAGACAGTCATGCCACTGTTTTACAGTTTATCGAAAAGTTTGTCACTTGTGAAATTCCTTCAAAAACAACACATAGTGACCTTCATGCACAAATTTTACAATTTCAAAGACACAAATATGGGAAATATTGTCGTTGCAAATATAAAAACAAAGGGAAATACTACACCAAATGCCGCTTTGGTTTCCCTAGACCAGTTACAACAACAGTTCAAATAAACAACTTCATGTCTTCAGTTAGACATAGTGTCAAAGGTAAATCACCTAAGAACACATATTACATAAAAAGGACAGAAGAAACAAAATATATCAATGATTACAATGCAATCGTTGCCCTCTTATGGAATGCAAACATAGATGTGCAGTACATTGCAGACAATTCCACTGCAGTTGCACAATATGTTATAACCTACTTAACCATAGCAGAAAAAACAGAGCTTCAAGACGTCTGGGATGACTTATCATCTGACAAAACACTGTCACAGAAATTGTACATCTTAGGCATAAAAATGCTCTCTCATAGAGAATGTGGCTGCTATGAATCTGCAGACCGTTTAGCTGGTACTGCTTTGTATGGAAAATCAGAAAATAAAGTATGGCTAAGTCTTGATCCTGCTAAATCTAGAAACAGAGTTCTCAAATCATATGAGGACATAGAAACAATAATTATCCCAACAGCCAAGAAATTTTGAAAAACAATTTACCGGACACATACTACCCAAACAGTAGTACCACTTTGGAAACCATGTGTCTATACCACATAGCCCAAAACTTAACATACAAAAATAATATAAAACCAGATGAAAAGAAAGGTAGATATAGAGTGACAAATTGTGAAGGCAGTTTAGTGAAACGTACCAAACGAAGCTTAATTAATCATATCAAATAGTCATTAAAAACTCCTCAACATAAAGAACTATATTACATGTCCCTGCTACAACTTTTTAAACCATGGCGAAAAGAAGAAGAGTTGCTAGATATCTATGACTCCTATGAAGACACTTTCAAAGCAAATGGAAGTACTATAACAGATGTAAACTTTACACAGTAAAAGATAATGTTGCACAATGAACAGCAACACAAAGAAGAACTCCAGGCCCAACTAGATGAGGACACTCCCGACAGTAGTCAACCTTCTGTAACAGGAAGCCAAGAACCACTGGGACAGCCGCTAACAGCAAATGAGGCAGAATTAGCTATGACAGAAGTAAAAAACACCATGTGTCAGTATGAACAAGCTACAGAAGACTTCACTGTACTGAAATCAAAACTGAACAATTAACAGCGTAGAATTCTCCAAGAAGTAACAAAATAATTGAACGTGGTGTACAACATGAAAATAAAAACTGTACCTGCCAAAACTACAAACCTATACTGCTATACGTCAGTGGTCAAGCTGGTTCAGGCAAAACATTCTTAATCAAAATCATCAGCAAGTCCCTTCAACAATTGACAAACAACAAACTGTCAGCTGTTGTAACTGCCCCCACAGGTTTAGCTGCCTACAACATGGGTGGTGTCACTTTACACTGATTACTACTCCTTCCAGCAGAATGCCAAAACAAATTAAATTATTACAAACTTTCTACAGAAGCTGCAATGTAACTATGCAGAGTTTTGAAACAAAAAAAATGAAAATGCTACTAATAGTTGAGGTGAGCATGGTCTCCAACCTAATGTTGGCTTTGATTCACCTCAGATTACAAGAGGTAATCAAAACAGACTACGAAGAGCTCTTTGGAGGAAAACACATTATTGTTTTCGGAGATCTTCTTCAATTAACACCAGTGAAAAGTGAACCTATTTTGAAACCTTAGGGCACAAACTCTACTGTATAACTCTTGGCAGCATAGGAACTGTCAACCTTTGGCAACATTTCCAATACAGAAAATTAACAGAAAACATGCGCCAGTCTGCAGACCTCACATACACCAACATTTTAAAAAGTATTAGAGTTGGTGTATTATCTCAAGAAGCACAAGCAATATTAAAAACCAGGCACATCCATGCACTCTATAGCCATAACCCATGTGCTACTGATGTCATGGAACAATTAGCACACAAAAATGTCAATTGTATGTCCTTGATGCCAACTCTTGCAAGCTGTTCAAAATTCAATGAAACAATGTTGAAAAAAGAATTGCAACCAATAATTGAAATTTGCTCCACAGACAAACTGGAGGTACATGGTATGACACTACCCACGTGTCAACAAGCCACAACAAGACTAAATACCTTATCCCCAACACGCTGGTTTGGAGAAAATATTAAAATGATCTTTAAACTGTAGAGTAATGCTTAAATTTAACCTTGACATGGAGCAAGGACTAGTTAATGGAGCACTTGGTACAGTTGTTGGCTTTCAAACATACCCAAGTGACAACAACATTCAGTTTGTCAATATTCTCTTTGACAAACTATCAGAAGTTAAAAGGATAGGACGCTCAACATCCCGCTTCCTTCTTTTTAAAGACATGTATGTATGCAGAGAACAATTTTCTCTAACTCTAGCATACACAGTCACCATTCACAAATCACAAGGTCTTACTCTAGATAAAGCATTGATAGATATTGGGAGCACAGTCTTTAAAGAAGGCATGAGCTCATAGCACTATCACGCTTACATACACTTGACGGACTGTTTCTAATCAACTTTGATGCAAGTAAAGTAAATGCTGATATTCCTTGCATTCTAGAATACAATAGACTACGTTCACTGTACACCCCCCATCTAAAAACCTATCCTGTTCCACAAAAAGCAAAACATTGTAAAAGAAAACGACTTCAAACAGAAACGATACAGGATCTCACTGCAATTCCTCCAAAGAAAGTAAAAGAAGCTAATATTTCCTCAAGTACCACAACCAAAGAAGACTCTACTGCTCAAAGTAACTCAAGTACTTCTTCAAAGAAGCAACACACACTCCGAACAAATGACGTGGACACAGATCTGTCAGGTCCATTCAAATTTTCATATACAACTGGTGTAAATTGCTACACAAATGTAACAATAAATATTCTATTCCAATTGCCACCAATTATTGACAACATTTACTTACACAATACAGACCAATTGTGTTTGTAAATGTTAGTCCTTCATAGAAATGCAACCAACAATCCTGACAACACCTACAGTGTTCATGGAATAAGACAAGAATTGGACTACTGTGCTGGAATGGTCAAATTCACTATAAACTCACAAGAAGATCCACAAGAATTTCTAATGTACTTACTAAAAGTACTGGAAAACAAAAACATACCTATAAATGAAATCTTCCAGATACATGTGGAAACATACATGCACTCTCTGAAGCCATCTGCTACAGGAACAAATCCCTAATGAACGTTTCGTGTATGTATCCATACCTAACTGTGAATCCATTCCATTTCATAAACTTGTACAAAATGCAAACCAATGGCAGATTATGTACTAGCTGCAATTCAAATAATCGATCCACCTTAGAAATATGAACACATAGTAAATATGTAATAGTAATGCTTTTACGTTACAATACAGATGGTACCAAAAACAACTGCAAGGTGACTGGATTCACACATGGTCAAGTATCACTTGGTAAGAAAACCTTCACAACAATAGGTATAATCTACCACGCAGGAGCCACAACCAATGCAGGTCACTACACTGCATATATAAATAAGAAATGCAAATGGTTTCATGTAATGATACTACCATTACTCTAAAACAAAGATTACCAGCAAATCTTGTTAACGCTTATTTAATATTCTTAAAACCAAAACTGAATAACTAATCTGTGCATAAACATTAACAAAACTTCAATTACAAAACTATAAACAGTTAGAATACGCCAACAAGTATCTAACTGCCCCAAGGTTCTGCAACAACCAAACAGATACATCGATACCACTAAAATATAACAAGAAAAAAACAGTTATAATACGCCAACAGGTATCTAACTGCCCCAAAAATCTGCAACAACCCAAGAGATAGATGAATAACTTGAAAGTATAAATAAAACACTATAACCAGTTAGAATACGCCAGCAGGTATCTAACTGCCCCAACAAATCTGCAACAAGCCAACAGATAGAAGATTAGCATAAAACTATAAGTAAACAATTAGAATACACCAACAAGTATCAAACTGCCCCAAAAATCTGCAACAAGCCAACAGATAGAAGATTAGCAAGAAACAAGAAATAAACACTGAAAACAAAGAAAGAAATATATTGTACCATAACAAAAAAAGGTTTTTTTTTTTATCCAGCATGGATTTTTTTCCCACAGACCCAATGATTTAATAAACAAACACAGAAACTGAGCAAATTGGACAGTACACTGGTTTGAAATATAGTACTTCTAAAGTACTAAATATGAGGATCAGAATTATGCAGAAATGTCTATTATGCAATGTAATAACTCATTATGAACTACCTACACTTACATATGATCTTTTCTTTTATCACAGAGATTGAAAAAGAATATCTGCTCCAGTTACCCATGTCATGAAAAAAATATATCCGATCACAAAAAGTTAAACAGTATGTACATAATAATTCGACTCACAAATACTGCTGCATAACACAACCATTCAAGCAAACATCTAACCAAACACCACAATCCAAAATGTTTGCTTCCATGCGTATGTTATACTGCACTGCTTGTTACCAAACTCTACTATCTTAATTGCATGACTTAGCCAAAACTTCACATACAAACTCTACAAAACAGTACACAAGCTTTTGGGTTGTGGATATTTGATGGATGTTTGATTCTATGGGTGTGTTATGCTGTGGTGGTTGTGGCCAGGGCGTAGAGTTTTGGGTGCATGAGTCTAGGCCCTGGCCACAACCACTGCAGCATAACACACCCATAGAATCAAACATTTTGACTATGGTATGTGGGCTGCTTATAGGGGATATTAATTACAATCAATGCTCTACTAACAACCCAAAACCAACATCATACTAAAGTAAAATAGCTAGTAGTGCATTCATTATGTCCGCAGACAGCTGCGATGGCCGCGGACATAGCGAAAATATCAATGGCACCTGCCACCTAAACAAATACAGCATTTGACCCATCTCTTACTCCCCCACCCTTCCCAAGCACTCCTACACACCAACACACTCCCCGAAATTGTATTTTTCCCCTGTTTGATGCAGTGCTGTCCGCGGATATCCACGGATCCAAGATGGCGGGTGCATCAAAACAATGTGACGCACCTCACGCATCATCCCAGCCAATCAGCGAACACGTTGCATGTCCGCGGACATGACACAAGCCGTTTAGCCAATCGGTGCCCTATCCTCAGAGCGAACAGGGAAATGTGTCTGCGGAGCGGACATAGATATCACACATTTTTTTAGACCTACTTTTTGGTAATTTTAAAATAAATACTGGACGAATTTCCACCAAATTTACAAAAGCACGCTTTCGGGACCAAGGCCCTGCTCCTGCCACAAATTTTGGGAAAATCTGTCCAGCGGTTTGAGCTGTAGGCGTGAGCAAAGTTTTTTCCCCATTCACTCTATGGGAAAAAAAGAAATTTTGGGACCCCCTATAACCTTGCCCCCCCTGGACCAAACTTCACTAGACTTTGCAAAAGTATTCAGAGTGGGCCATATACTTTTTTTTGCAAAGTTTGGTGAGGATTCGTCCAGGGAGAGCGAAGTTATAAGCCACCCAAAAAGTGCTCTTCCTACGAGATGAGCAACTTAACCATAACTACATGGCCGCTACTACAGGCCTAGTTGCCATGATATATATATATATATATATATATATATATATATATATATATATATATATATATATGGGACGTTATGGTTAAGTTGTGCTACTAAAAACCTATGAAATTCAGTGAAAAAACTTTGTTAAAGGGACGTTATGGTTCCAAGTAAAACCGAAAAACCCTTGAAATTCGCCAGTTATGGTAAGATAAGCAACCATAACTCACGCCACCACCGTGCACTGCTAAGACTAACACCCATGACATCAAAGATGACATCACAAATGTCATTGATGACATCACTGATGACATCACATGTCTGGCTCCCCCTTTTTTCCTTTACTGACATATCTAGGCCACATGGTTTTCTTCAGTAACAGTCAGTAATTAAAATTGGAAAAGGTAGTATATTTGTAGACTTATCCTTCAAGTATGTTCTTACAATAATTCCCTTAGGATCCAGTCATATCGTATGGAACATATACATAGGGGAAGACACAAGCATGAAAGACAGCAATCCTTTCTGTGCATTAAAATAATCAGTAGAGTTGTCAGCACTTTCTGATAGTTCTGTTGTTATTTTTTACTGTACTTTCCCTGTATATGTTCCTATTTTCATATCTTGTATTCACACTACTTTCCTTAGAGTCCAGGCACATCATGTAATATATATATATATACATAGGGTAAGTAGCATATTTGAAACAGAGCAATCATTTCTCTGCATTAAGGTAATCTGTTAGGTTATGAACACTTTTTGCTACTACTGCTGTTTTTTTTCTTTCTTCAATTTCCTTGTATATACTCATATTTGTATGTGGTGTTGTCTCTTTGTGTTTTGTCTATAATAATGCAATTAGGTAGTAAGTGGGTTTTATTATCTACTTATCACATGTTTCACAGTATGCAAAAGTCTAATAAGAAAACAGTTATCATTTCACTATTCAACATGGCAAGTTTATGAATATTGCACCTCCATCATCTATGCTGCACACAATGCCTATTTATTCCAATAATCCTTGACACTTTTTTTTATTAACATTACAATAAGAAACCCTTGTACAGACTTTTCATGAAAGATAAATGCACATGTGATATCATCAGTGATGTCATCAATGACATTTGTGATGTCATCTTTGATGTCCTGGGTGTTAGTCTTAGCAGTGCACGGTGGTGGCGCGAGTTATGGTTGCTTAGCTTACCATAACTGGCGAATTTCAAGGGTTTTTCGGTTTTACTTGAAACCATAACATCCCTTTAACAAAGTTTTTTCACTGAATTTCATAGGTTTTTAGTAGCACAACTTAACCATAACGTCCCTTTAACAAAGTTTTTTACACTGAATTTCATAGGTTTTTAGTAGCACAACTTAACCATAATGTCCCTTTAACAAAGTTTTTTAACTGAATTTCATAGGTTTTTAGTAGCAAAGCTTAACAATAGTAACTTTGCCTTTATGTACATGTAATATGGAACATACTGAACCACTTCTACTGCATGTAATGTCCGCGAACATTTTTGATGTCCGCTGACATATTCGGACAACAGTACCACTACCTAAAAAGTCTGGGGGGGGCATGTTTCATTGTTATATTACAACATGATAACATTTAAAAAATTCACAAAGTAGTACACATACATATTATATGTAGTAATATATAAGAAATGTAACCCATATATGTACCACACTAACCATTCATTTAAATACAATATATTCTAAAATGGAATATACCAAGAGAAGATAAATAGGCTTCCAACATAATTACCTGACAGATACTCCACAACTAAGACCAAGACCAGACCTACAGACTACTCAGAACATATCTTACCTGAAATAGTAAGTGTACATCATTTTACTCATATCTTTATAAACTTTCTGTATTTTATTCTCACAGAAATGTCTAGTACTCTGGAATGGCTAGAGGAGCACTTCCCACATGACGAAATGTCAGAAAATAGTGAAGCTAATGGTACACACTTTACAATATAAACCATTTAAGTGTTATTATTTTATATATATTTAACATATATATTTCTTTTTGTACAGAGCATACCAAAATAGAAAATATGTCTGAAGAAACTGTTATGGGAAACAGGCTTGACAGCTTAAAAGAAAAAATGGATTTATTATTGAGCAATTTTAATAATTTGAAAACTTTTGTTGAGGATCATTTTAAAACAAAAACCTCATACCATTGTCCCACATGTACTTGTCCCCCCTCACCATATCCCAGTCAATTATCCCCAAACCCTCTCCATAATCCAAAATGTTTTGATGAGACTTCCATCCCTTCTTCACCTGATATCAATCATGTTGAAACCCCTAATTCTCCTGTTTTTGTTTCTGTTTCTGCCTCACCTTCTCTGCCATAAATTATTAATTTATGTGAAATACAGTTACATTTTTATTTTGTGTTGTAATTACTTCCCATTTTTAATTTTTTTAAAAACAATGTAGATGTCCGCGGACAGCGCGGGTGTTCTGAAATGTTCATAAATAAACGAAAATGGAGGTGTCCTGAAGAACACTATACGTGTCCGTATTGTTCGCTAGCAAGTTGAAACTGTTCTAAGAACCCAATTGGTGTCCTGAAATGTTCGTAATTAAATGCAAATTGAGGTGTCCTAATAAAGAACACTATACCTGTCCGTACTGTTCGCTACCAAGTTGAAACTGTTCTAAGAACACAAGCAGTGTCCTGAAATGTTCGTAAATAAACGTAAATGGAGGTGTTCTGAAGAACACTATACCTGTCCGTATTGTTCGCTAGAAAGTTGAAACTGTTCTAAGAACCCAATTGGTGTCCTGAAATGTTCGCAATTAAACGAAAATGGAGGTGTCCTAATAAAGAACACTATACCTGTCCATACTGTTCGCTACCAAGTTGAAACTGTTCTAAGAACACAAGCGGTGTCCTGAAATGTTCGTAAATAAACGAAAATGGAGGTGTCCTAAAGAACACTATACCTGTCCGTACTGTTCGCTAGCAAGTTGAAACTGTTCAAAGAACACAAGCGGTGTCCTGAAATGTTCATAATTAAACAAAAATGGAGGTGTCCTAAAGAACACTATACCTGTCCGTACTGTTCGCTAGAAAGTTGAAACTGTTCTAAGAACACAAGCAGTGTCCTGAAATGTTCGTAATTAAACGAAAATGGAGGTGTCCTAAAGAACACTATACCTGTCCGTACTGTTCGCTAGCAAGTTCAAACTGTTCTAAGAACCCAATTGGTGTCCTGAAATGTTTGTAATTAAACGAAAATGGAGGTGTCCTAAAGAACACTATACCTGTCCGTAATGTTCGCTAGCAAGTTAAATGTTCTAAGAACACAATTGATGTCCTGAAAAGTTCGTAATCAAACGCAAATGGAAGTGTCCTAAAGAACACTATATCTGTTCGTAGTGTTCGCTAGCAAGTTTAAACTGTTCTCGAACATACGCGATGTCCAGAAATGTTGGTTTGATGTGTGACGCACTTTTAATTAATTCAGGACCCGAACACTGTCCGTAGAACATCAACGCGCATGGGCAAACCAATGTCCGTGCATTTGGTGTCCTGCGGACAGGAGCTTCCTTCGCGGCCCTGTTCGCGAAGGGATCATGTGACCGCGCCCATCCTGATCGCGTGTTCTGAATGCGGACACCGTTCGTGTCCCCGAACAATTTAAAAGTACATTTTCGAGTAATCCACAATATTTTTCCATAAAAACGTATCATGGCACAAGTCCCACATAGTAATCCCGAGTTTCTACATATCTTTTGAAACTTTTTGAACCCTTTTTTGTGTTCGATCTGTCTGTGGACAGCGCGCATGTCCGCGAACCGGGTACAAGCACCCCTATAAAAGACCACGCCCTACAGCTTATTCTCATTGTGTTTCTGGCTATTCTTCAGAGCACAGCTATTACTCCAGCAACTTGCTGATTCCACCATCGAGATGGCATCCCTGGCTGCAGAACTGCCACCTGGTGCTGCACCTGCTTCAGCAGCACCACCACCACCACCACCTTCCCAAGGGCCTGAAGAGGGGAACAGGAGTGAGGATGCAGAGGAGTAAGAAGAGGATGACGAGAATGAGGTAGAGGAAATCCCTACTACCCGCACTAGACGTGAGTCTTAGGTGTGGCGGTTATTTTCCATTTATGGGAATGGTCCTAAGGCTTGTGCGAACCGTGTTATCTGCAATGAGTGCAAAATGATACTCAGTCACGGGAAGCACGGTTCGTACAGCTTTGGGACCACGACCATGAAGCGACACCTGAGGTCATTTCACTCTGGGGCTATTCGCAAGGTTGTACCTTGCGAAGAACGTAGTAGGTTGATTTCCTCTACTTCATCCTCTGTTTCTGATCCTGTCACCACAAGGACCACCTCTGTGGGACAGCGTCTTCCTCAAGCTGCCTCACAGGCCATACAGAATTCTGATGACCCTTACCTTTCGAGGGTCACAGTTTTAAGTATGTACTGTGACACAGTACTCTGGAGGGGGCAGCGACTTCGGAGTGCTTTTGAGACTATCGTCTCAGAGCACGAGAAGACCTGCTCACTACCCAAATAAAACCCACTCTACATCTTCCTCTCTCAGCTCGCCCTTTCTTATCCCTGTGGTTGGTGTCCCCCCCTTTACCCTCCTTTCCCCTCCTCTCCTAGTGCGTTGTGTCTAAAAAAACGAAAAAATATATAAAATTACTAAAATCAAAAAAAATAAGGCTCTTTTCAGAGCCGCCTTTCACAGTTAAAAAATAGAAGTGAAGATAAATGAAGCGGGGCCCTTTGTATTTCTTAAAAGTCCGCGGACAGTTTGCGAACATTAAAAAAATGGGGTGCTACCCTATTGTTACCATTGCATTTTTCTCTGGGAGGAAGTGGTGGCTCTGAAAAGAGCCTTTGGGAGGTGTTTGTATGTCAACAGTTATAAATACTTAACACCTACTTCAAAATGGATGCTGTATTTCTAAAAAAAAGGTTGCAGTGCATTTTGTACATTTCTCCAAAAAATCTGATTACCAGCATAAGTAAGATGGACTCCATCTCTGCGAAAAAAAGGAATGTACTACGAAATATAATGTTTTCATTGTGAAAAGAGGACATGCCAAAATCTCTTAGAAATGCACAAACAGCCTTATTAACATTGCGCCTTGCTTTTTCCATTTGTGGACCAAATGAAGAAGAACGAAGCCACATTTGTCTCTGCGCAATCGGTGAAAATATTACTTGTGAATTAGGAAACATGTCCATGACTTTCCCAAGTCCTTCTTTCATAGCAAATTGCAAAGACATTCCAGACACATGTCCTAAACTGTTCCCTCCACAATGAATTCCAATTATGTCTGGATGTTGCTTTGTTTCCAAAGTCGCACAGAGAGGTAGCAAGTCCAACCACTTCATTCCACGTACTCCATGCCAGTGTACTTCCACATGTGGAAATCCAAGATCTACAGCTACTCCACAGCTTTGTGCATGCACCTTCAACCAATGTATCCACGAATCTCCCAAAATCCAAACAATCTGTTTTCTGAAACACACAGCCATAGCTATCTGTTGTTCTCTCAGAAAAAAGAGTATCTGAGAAACTCTCTCCTGGCACAACACACCCACTAAACTTTCCTGACCAATCCCTTTCACTGCTCATTCTCATTTGCATGACTTCTGAACCCAAAAATCCCCGGATGTAACTCCCACTGTCCGCGAACTACCGCCATGTCCGCGAACATATTGTAACATGAACAGCCCTTCTACCATTTCCACTTCACTCTCTATGCCATTCCCTCATTGGATGTAGCTAAGAAATCACATGACCATGCACCAATCACATTCAAGACCTCTACATCTAACTGCATCATCATAGATCAGCACTGCAAATGTACTGTGAATCTCTCTGAGTACAAGTGTCATATCATTGGCAAGCACCATCTACATGAAATACTGTCTCCAAGATTTCTACTTGCAGTTCCATGCATATCCATATGCATGAACACAAACTACAGGTATGCATATTTTCTGTACAGTACATCAACACATTTTCAAACTGACTTTTAGCTTGTGTAATCTGTAAAATGAATCTACTGTCTTTTTTCCAATTTCCTAAAATCAACTATCACTTATAAACCTTTATACTATTTACTTTCTTAATGCGCACACTATCAAATCATGTTAAACTAACATTTTTGAAATTAAATTTATACACTACATATATTGAAACAAAATTCCATGCATGCTCACTCTATGTTCCAATCTCAAAAAATAATACTCATACAATTACATTTTTTATTTATTTATTTATTTGATTACTTTAATTAAAGCATGACATTAAGGCACTATTACCTATAACAGCTTAGTTACCGAAATGGTGGTATTCAGTGGTACATTATGAATTTCACAAGACATACTAAAGATAGACAGTTAGAATACGCCAATTGGTATCTAACTGTCCCAAATTGTAACAATATCCAAACAGATAAATCAATACCACTAAAATATATCAAAAAATAGACAGTTAGAATACGCCTACTGGTATCTAACTGCTCCAAAATTTCATAATATCCAAACAAATAAATAATGTTACTGCTCAAAAAAAAAATGCAACAACCCAATGTATAAAGCATTAGCCAAAAACAACAAATGAACACTGAAAACAAACAAACAAATAAACTGTAGCATAACAGAAAAAGGTTTTTTTTTTAATCCAACATGGATTTTCTTTTCTCCCACAGACCCAATGATTTTAGCAATGAACACAGAAACTGAGCAAATTGCACAGTACTCTGGTTTGTAATCTACTAAATATGAGGGTCCAAAAAAAAAATGTTGATTATACAATGTAAAAAGTCATTACAAAATACTAATACTAACATGCTATTTTCTTTTATCACAGAAATTAACAAGAAATACATGTACTCCAGTTACGAAACCAAACAGTAAGTATATTAAACACTCTATGCCCTGGCCACAACCATCACAGCATATCACACCCATAGTATCTTATAACTTTGTTCCTTATAAATTTGTTTTTGACCCAAAATTATTAGCAACTATAAATGTGATATGCTGCGGTGGTTGTGGCCAGGGCATAGAGTGTTGGGTGCATGGCCAAATGGCCATGCACCCAACACTCTATGCCCTGGCCACAACCACCGCAGCATATCACACCCATAGAGTAAAACATTTCAACTATGGCCTATGGAAACTTTTAATGTCCGCGGACATTACCAGTGTTCTTAGAACACTTTCAATTTGCCAGCGAACAATACGGACAGCGTCTTCAGAACACCCCCTACGAACATTTCAGGACAACGTGAAAGTTCTTAGAACACTTTCAACTCGACAACAAACAATACGGACAGCGTCCTCAGGACACCCCCTACGAACATTTCAGGACAACGTGTGTGTTCTTAGAACACACCTCCATTTTGTTTATGTGCGAACATTTCAGGACAACGAGAGAGTTCTTAGAACACTTTCAACTTGACAATGAACAATACGGACATGGTCCTCAGAACACCCCCATTTTGTTTATTTGCGAACATTTCAGGACACCCCGAGTGTTCTTAGAACACTTTCAACTTGCCATCGAACAATACGGACAGCATCTTCAGTACACCCCCTGCGAACATTTCAGGACACCACGAGAGTTCTTAGAACACTTTCAACTCGACAACGAACAATACGGACAGCGTCTTCAGTACACCCCCTGCGAACATTTCAGGACACCACGAGAGTTCTTAGAACACTTTCAACTCGACAACGAACAATACGGACAGCGTCCTCAGGACAACCCGTACGAACATTTCAGGACAACGCGTGTGTTCTTAGAACACACCCCCATTTTGTTTATGTGCGAACATTTCAGGACAACGAGAGAGTTCTTAGAACACTTTCAACTTGACAACGAACAATACGGACATGGTCCTCAGAACACCCCCATTTTGTTTATTTGCAAACATTTCAGGACACCCCGAGTGTTCTTAGAACACTTTCAACTTGCCATCGAACAATACGGACAGCATCTTCAGTACACCCCCTGCAAACATTTCAGGACACCACGAGAGTTCTTAGAACACTTTCAACTCGACAACGAACAATACGGACAGCGTCCTCAGGACAACCCGTACGAACATTTCAGGACAACGCGTGTGTTCTTAGAACACACCCCCATTTTGTTTATTTGCGTACATTTCAGGACACCGAAACAGTTCTTAGAACACTTTCAACTTGCCATCGAACAATACGGACAGCGTCTTCAGGACAACCCCTACGAACATTTCAGGACAACACGTGAGTTCTTAGAACACACCCCCATTTTGTTTATTTACGAACATTTCAGGACACCGAGACAGTTCTTAGAACACTTTCAACTTGCCATTGAACAATACGGACAGCGTCCTCAGGACACCCCCTACGAACATTTCAGGACACCGCGAGAGTTCGTAGAACACTTCAGGACCACGCGAGTGTTCTTAGAACACACCCCCATTTTGTTTATGTGCGAACATTTCAGGACAACGCAAGAGTTCTTGGAACACTTTCAACTTGACAATGAACAATACGGACAGTGTCCTCAGAACACCCCCATTTTGTTTATTTGCGAACATTTCAGGACACCGCAAGTGTTCTTAGAGCGTCTTCAGGACACCCCCTACGAACATTTCAGGACACCGCGAGAGTTCTTAGAACACTTCAGGACAACACGTGTGTTCTTAGAACACACCCCCATTTTGTTTATGTACGAACATTTCAGGACAACGCGAGAGTTCTTAGAACACTTTCAACTTGACAACGAACAATACGGACAGCGTCCTCAGAACACCCCCATTTTGTTTATTTGCAAACATTTCAGGACACCGCAAGTGTTCTTAGAGCGTCTTCAGGACACCCCCTACGAACATTTCAGGACACCGCAAGAGTTCTTAGAACACTTCAGGACAACACGTGTGTTCTTAGAACACACCCCCATTTTGTTTATGTACGAACATTTCAGGACAACGCGAGAGTTCTTAGAACACTTTCAACTTGCCATCGAACAATACAGACAGCGTCTTCAGGACACCCCCTGCGAACATTTCAGGACACTGAGACAATTCATAGAACACTTTCAACTTGCCATCGAACAATACAGACAGCGTCTTCAGGACACCCCCTGCCAACATTTCAGGACAACGCGAGAGTTCTTAGAACACTTTCAACTTCACAACGAACAATACGGACAGCGTCATCAGAACACCCCCATTTTGTTTATTTGCAAACATTTCAGGACACCCCGAGTGTTCTTAGAACACATTCAACTTGCCACAGAACAATACGGACAGCGTCCCCAGAACACCCCCATTTTGGTTATTTGCAAACATTTCAGGACACCTCGAGTGTTCTTAGAACGTCACGAACATTTCAGGACAACGCGAGAGTTCCTAGAACACTTTCAACTTAACAACGAACAATACTAACAGCGTCCTCAGAACACCCCCATTTTGTTTATTTGCAAACATTTCAGGAAACCCAGAGTGTTCTTAGAACACTTTCAACTTGTCATCGAACAATACGGACAGCGTCATCAGAACACCCCCATTTTGTTTATTTGCAAATATTTCAGGACTCCCTGAGTGTTCTTAGAACACATTCAACTTGCCACAGAACAATACGGACAGCGTCCCCAGAACACCCCCATTTTGTTTATTTGCGAATATTTCAGGACACCGCAAGTGTTCTTAGAACAGTTTCAGCTTACTTGCGAACAAAACGAACACATATTGAGTCCTCAGAACACTCCCCATTCAGTTTATTTAGAACATTTCAGAACACCTGTGATGTCCGCAAACAAATCGAACACAAAAAGAACATCTACCACATAAAAAAGCACAACATTTAACCTATCTCATACCCTTCCATCCTCCCCAAACACTCCTACACACCAACACACTCTACTAAATACACATTTAGAACAAACTTTCACCGCGCTGTCCGCGGACGTCAGCGAATCCAAGATGGCGGGTGCTACCGAAAATCTGACGCGCTTCACGCTTAACACCGTCCAATCAGCGAACACGTGGCATGTCCGCGGACATCACGCAAGCCGATTGGCCAATCAGGACACTGTCCACGGAGCGAACAGGGAAGTGTGTCCGCGGACCGAACACAGATATCACTAATTTCTTTTTACCTACTTTTTGGTCATTTTAAAAAAAACTACTGGATGGATTTTCACCACTACCGTGGCCATGTAATATATATATATATATATATATATATATATATATATATATATATATATATATATATATATATATGCAGATAAATGGAAAAAATAAAGAAATGATTCTGGCTTTTGGGACTTTTTTCTTCGGTTCTTTCACACAGATCCTGCCCAGACATGGGTCCTGAGACTGCTGGTCCGAGGGACCCAAGCTACTCTTCTATGGTGATGCCCAATGAGGCTGAAACCTGTGTGGGGATGCTTGTGGTCTTGTGCAGAAGGTATGCGAACTAGAAGTTCAGGCTGGACTGCCCCTTTTTGTGGTGGGACCGAGCCTGATTTGCATGTGGTCTTTCTCCTTCTGTAATGGCTTCGCAGGCTGAAGAAATATGGTCTGGATGGTTGCCCAGAGCAATGCCAGAGGTTAGGATTAGTTCCAAACCTTCTAACCATTACCTCTTTTGTTTTGTATAAGTACTCAGTTACAAATTTAGGTAACAAAGCTAAACATAATGTAGGCATTTCTAAATGGGAGAATTTAAGGGAGGAGGCAAATATTAGAGATTTACAAAATGTTTGGTTTTTGATAGCATCTTGTACTAATAATGTAAACACATTTTTAAAAAAGGAGACCAAAAATGTTCAGCCTCATATGGACAGCTTTCCGTATCGCACTTGTCATCAAAACTATGCAATTGCTTTATACCAGATTTTCCAATTGGCTTGAATTGAATAACATTGTAGCTCAATCTCAGGGGGGGTTTCGTGGAGGATTACAAACTCATAATCAGATCATTTATTGATTTTTAATTACTGTAAAGTATTTTTACACCAAGACATTTCCTTCAGATCCCTATTCCTTTTCTTGTGATTATACCATCTTCAAATACAAATATTAAGGCATATGTTAGATTTGGTGAAAAAGGTGAATGTCCAGTTCCCTTTGATACCCAAGTGTGTCAGTCGGGGATGCGCTTTGGGCCCCCCTTCTCAATAATTCATATTTTAATGCACTGTAGATGTTTTTAATAGAGCCTAAACGTGATGTTACTGCCATAGGATTTGAGCCCATTGCCCCTCGTATGTTATGCGGATGACACAGTTTGAAAAGCATGTACACAGTTTACCCTCCAGTCTCTAATGAAGGGATTTGCTTCCTTTATGTCGGGTTATGATTTTGCAATTGAAACGAATTAATCAAAAATTATGATCATTACCTTAAAAAAGGCATAATTATTCTTTTTTTCATAAATGGTGTTAAGGTTGAAAGAGTTTAAACGTTAAGCTATATCTGTGTTACTTTCACCAACAACTGGAGCGGCATTGAGGGGCTGATTCATGGAACAAACGTGCGCCGAAAATCTTCGCGCAAGCGGAAAAAAACAAGCTCACGCGCACGCGTACGATTCGTGGAAGTCCCTGCGCGTGTACACCTCGGGATGTGCGCCAAACCCGTGCATGGCGCACAAGTCACTGCAACATCCCGAAAGGCGTGCGCGATGCGCACAGTGAAAACGCACAACCTCGGCGCATACACCAGAAAGTGGGCGGGACACGGGGCGTAACGCGCGGAATGGGGAACAACGCGCGAAAATAAGGGCGTAACTGGGGATGTACTGCAGGGAAGCAGACGGAACGCCCACACGCACTCGAACCACACGTATTCATGGAATCGAATAGGGCAAAGCCACGCACAACCAAAGACACGCACAAGCTGAAACACGTCCGCCACACGAAGGCAGGCGGTAGAGTCCCAGCGCATTACAAAAGTGGCAACATACAGCAATTGGGCCTGTGCGAGCGGGGTACGTGTATTTCGGGGGCGCGTGGGAAGTTACACACGCGATTGAGCGGGGTATGTGTATTTCGGGGGCGCGCGGGAAGTTACACACGCGATTGAGCGGGGTACGTGTATTTCGGGGGCGCGCGGGAAGTTACACACGCGATTGAGCGGGGTACATGTATTTCGGGGGTGCGCGGGAAGTTACACACGCGATTGAGCAGGGTACGTGTATTTCGGGGGCGCGCGGGAAGTTACACACGCGATTGAGCGGGGTACGTGTATTTCGGGGGTGCGCGGGAAGTCACACACGCGATTGAGCGGGGTATGTGTATTTCGGGGGCGCGTGGGAAGTTACACACGCGATTGAGTGGGGTACGTGTATTTCGGGGGTGCGCGGGAAGTTACACATGCGATTGAGCGGGGTACGTGTATTCCAGGGGTGCGCGGGAAGTTCCACACGCGATCTCATCAGGGTACGTGTATTACAGGGGTGCGCCGGGAGCAGCACACGTGAATTGCACGTGTGGATCCTCCCAGGTGTTCCCTCTACATCCTCCACGGCCCCTGCAGGTGGCTCACACCACAGGGGCCTACCCAGCACATATCCTGCAGGCACCCCATCCACCATGGCCATGCCCACCAGCCAACCCACATGTCAACTTGCACTACTGCCCACCAACGCATGTACCCCTGCACCCCCAGCCACCAGTGGCACCCACCACCAGGCCCCCACCCATGTCTCCCAGCACCCCCACCCCCCAGCAGTGCAGGGGCAGCCTCCACCAGGCCCCCACCCATGTCTCCCAGCACCCCCACCCCCCAGCAGTGCAGGGGCAGCCTCCACCAGGCCCCCACCCATGTCTCCCACCACCCCCACCCCCCCAACACTGTGGGGCACCCACCACCAGGCCCCCACCCATGTCTCCCAGCACCCCCACCCCCCAGCAGTGCAGGGGCAGCCTCCACCAGGCCCCCACCCATGTCTCCCACCACCCCCACCCCCCAGCACTGTGGGGCACCTGCCAGCAGGCCCCCACCCATGTCCAACTCATGTTCCCCACCACCCCCACCCACCAGCACTGTGGGGCACCTGCCAGCAGGCCCCCACCCATGTCTCCCAGCACCCCCACCCCCCAGCAGTGCAGGGGCACCCACCACCAGGCCCCCACCCATGTCTCCCACCACCCCCACCCCCCCAGTCACCAGGGGCAGCCTCCACCAGGCCCCCACCCATGTCTCCCAGCACCCCCACCCCCCGGCCACCAGGGGCAGCCTCCACCAGGGCCCCACCCATGTCTCCCACCACCCCCACCCCCCCAGCACTGTGGGGCAGCCTCCACCAGGCCCCCACCCATGTCACCCAGCACCCCCACCCCCCAGCAGTGCAGGGGCAGCCTCCACCAGGCCCCCACCCATGTCTCCCACCAACCCCACCCCCCCAGTCATCAGGGGCAGCCTCCACCAGGCCCCCACCCACGTCTCCCAGCACCCCCACCCCCCAGCCACCAGGGGCAGTCTCCACCAGGCCCCCACCCATGTCTCCCACCACCCCCACCCCCCAGCACTGTGGGGCAGCCTCCACCAGGCCCCCACCCATGTCTCCCAGCACCCCCACACCCCAGCACTGTGGGGCACCTGCCAGCAGGCCCCCACCCATGTCCAACTCATGTTCCCCACCACCCCCACCCCCAGCACTGTGGGGCACCTGCCAGCAGGCCCCCACCCATGTCCAACTCATGTTCCCCACCACCCCCACCCCCCAGCACTGTGGGGCACCTGCCAGCAGGCCCCCACCCATGTCCAACTCATGTTCCCCACCACCCCCACCCCCCAGCACTGCGGGGCACCTGCCAGCAGGCCCCCACCCATGTGCAACTCATGTTCCCCAGCCAACATGTCATCACAATCTAGATCCCTGGTCCCTATGGTCAGCCTCCAAATGCAACACACCCACCCGAGTATTGCATCCACCCACTCATAATTTGCAATTACATCACAGAACACCAATTGCAAGTTCCGAAACAAACACATTTCCCTCACATACACCCAATGGGTGTCAGTGAATCTCAAAACACATATCATGAAATGCATGAAACCAATGAGATACCACACATTGAAGTTCACCAAAAAAAATATGTATTAAAGGAAACATAAATAGAATAAAAAATGAAGAAACAGAAATGTGAATGTACAAAAATGAAAAGAAGCATGTCCGTGAAAAAAAGCAAAACCAAAAATAAAATTCCAAAGTAATGTTGTCCAAAGTCAATGTCCACAAAACAAAATCCAAAGGGAAATAAAAAAGAAAGCCATTGCTCCATGGTTAAAAAGTGAAAAAAAAATACAATCCAACTGTGAACTATGAACCTAACACTACCTACATAACTATGTACAAGGGCAGCGGGCTAGTTTCACGGCTCACTTGTGGATGTCCCGGGCCAGGGCATCATCGAACTCCTCCTCAATGTCCCGGAGGCGGTCCTCCTCCATGGCCCCGAGGGTCCGCAGGGCCGTCGACGTCTCCACCTCCAAACCCCTGCGGATTGCCTCGAGGCACTCGGCCCGCCTCAGGGCCCTCCGCATGGAGTTCTCCGCCCTGACCATTGTGAGCCGTGCCTCTTCCGTCCGCTGCTGCTCCGCATCAAAGGCGTGGCCCAACCGCTGCCACATGGAAGACACTCTCTGTCCTGGGTCCTCCTGCCCTCCGGCCGATGCCTGCCCCTCCGATGTTGAAGGCCCCGAGCCTTCATGGCTCCCACCACGTTGCTGCTGCTGCTGTGCCTCTACCCGTGCACTGCCTCCTGCTGCCTGCACATCCTCCGCCGGCTGGGGTGCAGTCGTAGATGTGGCCACCCCTGCTGGACGTCCGACTCCCGACTGTGGCAGGGATGCCTCCTCCACCAGCCTGGCCGCACCGTCAGAGGCAGCTCCACAGGGCACCCAGGTGACTGATGGGTGGGAAGATGGCACAGAGGACGACTGGCGCGTAGGGGGTCCAGTTGAGGAGGGGGTCGTAGCAAGCCCCATCATATGGAGGAATCCGGCCTGGGTGACCTGTCCCAGCAGGCTGACGTGGTCAACGAGCCATTCGAGATGACGTGCAGTCTCTTCATGAAAAGACTGCAGGTCACCTCACATGGCCCGTTGACGCAACGCCACACCAGCCAGGACAGGCTCAACCCGGACCTGGATAGCCACGTCCGCAGGCAGAGGAAGGCCAGTTGACGTGAGCTCATCCTCTGCCTGAAAACGGGTCTGGACGTAGGCATCCCTGCTGGTGCAAGATGATGCAGGGACAGGATCAGGGACAGGATTGCACACAGGCACCTCCGCGGCGGCCTGTGCTGCCTCCTGTCCCTGGTCCTGCACTGCACCACTAGCACCAGTGGGATCCCCACCTCCAGACCCCGTCTCTGGTGCTTGCACGGCCTCCTCCTCCACCAAACCCCCCACCAACCTGGATGACTCCGTGCCATCTTCCCCTGTTGGGCCCTGTCGGGTCCCAGCTGCCCCTTCTGCTGCCGAGGAGTCCAACCTCCGCCTCTTGGACCTCCCCCCGGCAGCTGCGGCCTGGGACGCGGCACCGGACTCCTCACTCCCCGACGAGATGACAACATGGGAGGGGAGCCGGGCCTTGCGTCTCCGGCTGGCGGTGGGATCCCCGCCGCTGTGCTCCACAGCACCTTCTCCACCCTCTTCATCAGTTGACGCTGCCGACAGGGAGAAACAAAACACAGGCATCAGGGCACTGTACAATGGACACATACACACATGACAGTTGTACATGAGTGGAATTGGCAAACCTCAGACATGTCATCACAATCCCCAACACACATGTCATTACAACTCGCACACATGAGCCATACCACAGCCATATCGCAACTGCCACCACCATCCATACACATACAACAGCATGAGCAGCCAAAGGTGAGCCAGACATCACATGCAACACAGGAAGTGCACCCCACATGTACACGCACCACCACACTTGCATGCATGTGTACACCTCTGCCAAGTGTCGCAGTGTTCAGACGGGCATCCATGTCACATCTGCCAATCAGGCTTCCACATACCGCTGTCACATGCATCCATGTTGCATCACTGTTGCACCCTTGTCAAATACACACACATGCACATGTACACAGTGCTGATACATGCAGCCAAAAACAACATACATGCGTGACATCACGGACATGTCTACTTACATACACATTCATCCAAACATGTGTGCCCACACAACTGCATTTGGCATGCAAGCCTACACACACAAGCACCATCCATGTCTCACACATTACAGCCCTCGCATGTGTCAGCCCCACGGCCCTGCACACCCCCACCCATACTCGACCCCATACAAACAGATGTGCAACCTGCACACTACTGAATAATCACCACACGCACTGCTCACAATCAGGATGCATGTACACTCACCGCTCGACTCCAGACGGGTCTGCTTCTCAAGGACCTGGACGTGGAGCGCTGGGGATATGCGTTCCAGGACCCTCATCTGTTCTTCCGACAAGTGGCCCCGGCGCCCCTTGGCATCCGCTGCCTTCAAGAGGCGCCGGGACTTGTTCAGGGTCCTGGACCTGAAGTCCTCCCAGCGCTTCTTGACATGTTGTAAGTCGCGGACTGCCACCCCCTCCGCGTTGATGGCAGTCACGATGTCAGTCCAGATCCGAGTCCGTCCTTCCTTGTCGGCGCGGGAACTTCCGAAGAGGGCATCATACTGCCCCAGGACTTGCTCCACCAGGACACCAACTTCGGTGGCACTGAAGCTGGTGCCCCTCTGCCTCTCTGGCCGGGGGTTGTCAGTGGTCCCAGATGGTGTTTGCCCTGACATGACAACCCCAGAGGCAGGAGTGGGTGGGCGACTGGGTCCTGGGGCTGGGCTGTGGAGCGATGGAATCCCAGTCGGGAGTCTTCGGTTCCAGCAGGGGTGGTCACAGCAACAGCACCCCTGGCTGATGTGCAGGCAGCAAATGGCAGGGCACGTGGGCAGCAGGCAGTCAAGCAGCAGCAGATGGCAGGTGGGAGCGTGCTCGGGGCTCTGGGGGGCAGTAGTTCGGCCTTCTGGGCAGGAGCGTGGTCTTCCGTGTGCTTACGCGTGGCCAGCTTGATACGGAGTGATTTGGCACGTGAAAAATCTGCACGTCAGCGTGTAATTCGAGGAAAGGCCCTTAGCGCGTAAGCGCGTCTGCACGCATATGCATTTTTATTGGACAGAAGGCCCCTCAAGCGCAAGCGCCCCTGTGACGTGACGCGTACAGACGTGCATGGGCATTTCAGCGCGCGTGAAAAACTGCACGTCCGCGTGTAATACGAGGAAAGGGCCCATGCGCGTAAGCGCGCGTGGAAAACTGCACGTCCACGTGTAATACGAGGAAAGGCCCTTAGCGCGTATGCACGGCAGCACGCATATGCGATTTCATTGGACCAAAGGCCCTTAGCGCGTGAGTACGTCTGTGACGTGACGCGCGCAGGTGTTTCCCTCATTGCACGTGATGACAGAACACACGTGGATTTCCACCAATCGCATGTGAAAGTTCCCGGCACCCCGGAACACACGTACCCAGGCTAATCGAGTGTGGAACTTCCCGCGCACCCCGAAACACACATACCCAGGCCAATTGCGTGTACGCTCACTCCCCTCCGATCACACGCGATGACACTTGGACAGTATCTGAATACGGGAAACCCGCGCACGGAAAAAGACGTGCACAGACGTCAACGCGTCAGCCCACACGAAGGCAGGCAGAGCCGTCCCCGCGCACAGCATAAAAGTGCGCGCAAACAACCAACGCGTATATACAGCTACGATGAATGCCCCATTCGTCGCTGCACTGATCATGGGACACCGCAGGAGGAGGAGAATAGCCAGGGCACGCATTTTCGCACCACGGACAAGCCTTTTTGGGATGCCTGACGACCAGGTCTACGGCAGGTATAGGTTTCCACCCCATATCATCCTAGACCTGGTCAGGGAGTGGGAAGATGACCTCACATCCCCCACCCTTTGCTCCCAAGCATTGGGCCCCTTGGAGAAGCTGCTCAATGTCCTGCATTTTTTGGCCAATGGGTCATTTCAGCGGACCACTGCCATAGTGGGGGCGTCTCACAGGCCACGCAGTCACACTGCCTACACCAGGTACTGGCAATCATGACAGCGCGCCCCTCAGTCCGCAGGCACATATACATGCCCAGAACACCCGCAGAAAGGCAGGCCGTTGTCCTGGATTTTTTCAGGGTGGCACACTTCCCCAAAGTGCTCGGTGCCATAGATTGCACCCATGTGGCCCTACGTCCACCTAGGGCCATTCAGCACATCTACCGAAACCGCAAGCACTGGCATTGCATCAATGTACAGGTGGTATGTGATGCAAAGGGAATCATCACCTCTGTCTATGCAAACTACCCTGGCTCCACCCATGACAGTTTCATATACAGAATGTCCGCCCTGTGCCGGGCCCTGGAAGCTGGGCAGCATGGCAACACATGGCTCCTAGGTCAGTACAAATGCCCTTGCACATGCATGCAAGTCACACAGAGACAAATATCCAAACCCTAATAATCTCAACTATTATCACCTCCCGAGGGGACAGTGCCTACCCTCTGAGCAACCACATGATGACGCCAATCCGGAACCCCACCACACCACCCCAGGTAAGATACAACGCCGCCCATATTGCAACCAGGGGCATAGTGGAGCGCACATTCGGAGTGCTCAAGTCACGTTTCCGCTCCCTTGACCGCTCTGGTGGGCAACTACTCTATGCACCACCAGTAGTGTGCAGGATCATTGTGGCAGCATGTGTCCTGCACAATGTTGCAACACGGCAGGGCGTCCCGGTGGACATGGTGGTGCCCCCACATCCCCAACCACAGTCACAGGCGCTGCCCATGGGAGGGGACAGGGCACGTGGCGAGGAAGCCCGGACCCACCTTGTGGCCACATTTTTCACCTAAACTCCCACCCCTGCGGAGTGCACACAGGCCTGGCACATACCAGGTGACAATCGATGATGACAAAGAGACAGTCAACTGTCACAACCCTACCACCCTGAGATAGTTGCCATGGAAGTGCCACATCGTCTGCATCCCTAGCTACTTAAACACAAGCTATCCTGTGTGACCAAAAGGCACAGATATAACATATGACATGATATGGGCCATACACAAGTATTCCAAGGCGCAATGTGGCAGGGAGGGGGGAACAAGGGAACACAGAGAATGGTACTACTAGGCCAGGTGTCATTGAGATCGTGCAAGTGCAGGGGTAGGGGGAATGGGAAAAGTGCAAGGGGAAGGGTGGGGGGGAGTCCAGTACAGAGGAAGTAGCCCAAAAAAATAATACATAGGTCGCCTGGTGGCAACTACAAAGGTAAGTGCAGACAAGTGCTGGGAAGCGAGGGCTGTAGGGATAGAGAGACAGTACTGCAGTGCAGGGGTTGCCAGGGAGGCAGTGCAAGTGGAGAGTGGCTGGGCCAGGGACCGAGGTCGGTGAGAGTGGCCCAGTTGCAGCTCCTGTGCAGTTCCAGTGAAGAATTCTGCACGGGAGAGGCAGAGAGTAAGCAGAAGCAAAGAGGAAGGTCTTGAGGTGCTTCCAGAACTGGAGATGGTTCCCCTCAAGTTCAAGTCAGGCCGGAAGTCTGTTCCAGGGGGAGGGCCCTGCTGCAGAGAGAAATCTACCCCCAGCTAGTTGCTCTGAGAAGAGGATGACCCGGACATGCAAGGTCTGCATCACACACACCTGCAAAACAGGCCATGGCCATCACTGTCATGTCACTCAAACCCTCCCAAACATCAACATGACATGGCAAGCAATACCCATACACCAACGCAGTAACGATAAGGTACACATTGCCATGTCCTAAATGTACAGTGGCATCGGACACTGCTGCCTGACACGGAATCAGATGAAATGACAGACCAACAAAATCTCCCACCCAAAATAAGTCATATCCAAATGCATTACAACAGTCGTAGACGTAACATCACAATGAATGCCTGTCTACATGCACATTATGCATTGCAAAATCAACACTGCAGCTCATGTGTGCAGTGTCCTACTCCTGCATCACACTGCTCAGCGCACAGCACAGTGAACAGCCATTGTGTGTGATGCACACCCTGAGCATCACATCAAAGTGACAGACCACGTCAAACATCAAATTAGGCATGTACTGGATCCATGATCGGTCACAGAACATGTGCTGCCGGGACACAGTGGGCACCAGAAGGCAAACAGTGTACACGTGGATATGCAAGGGTGGGAGTACATGTAGTGCATCAGAGTGCAAGTGTGTGGTTCTGCAAGGACATGCACTCCACATATGCATGTGCACTCAAGTGACCATCAGTGTTCCCTACACATCACATGTGAACATCCACCATGTGTACACCCCAGCATGTCAAACCACAACTATCCCCTCGCACCTGAAAGGAAAACACAACACATGAACAGGCATTGATCAGCAGAACACAACATGTACATAGGATACCACCATTACTATGTCAGAGTTCCCATCACACTGCAGGGCAAGGCAACTATCAACAACAACCCCCCCCCTCCCTCACAAATGACCATGACCCACTGAACAACTGCACCTGGGTCATGGAGCCTCCAAACCTCAATTCCACCTGGCCACAGGATCACCTTTACCCTTCGTCACCATCTCCCACCTTGTGTGTAAAAAGATGCCTGAACCCTCAGAATCCACACTCATTTCCAAAATCACAAAATCCAAGGCATAAAAACGAACCCGAACACCCTCCAGTAGATGACTTGACGTAGCAGTACCTCACAAAGGCCAAGTACTACCACAATGATGCAACAACCAAGGTAGCACAGCAACACAATGTCACGACAGGATGTGAGACATGTGTGGTACATGACATAGGATGATGCACCATGAATGGATGTGTACTGTCACAGGTCCCCTGTACAGGCGCGGGAGTGTCACGAAACAACCACCCCCACCATGTCCCGGGTGCCTTCAAGGTCCAACTCACACAGGCCCCTGAGACCCTGGTGGGGAATGAGGTTCAGGGATATGCAGTCGGGACAGGTGTTGACACACTGGATGACTGGAATGAGTGGCAGGAGAGGGGAGGAGGAATGACACATGAAACTAGGGAATGCACGAAAATGTACAACCTGCATGAACACATACACAATCCAAACAAACTTGGACATCAATGTCATGGCCTTCTGTAGTCCAGGCTCAGGAGTGGTACGAACCAACCACCCCCTCTAGGGTTTTGGCGCCTGCAAGTTCGGGGCTTACACAGGCATCCGCAACCCCAGTGGGGAACGAGGGTCAGGGAACGTTGCTTGGATAGGCACGGGAAGCAGGAACACTGGGTAGAGGGTGCAGGTTTCAAAATTGCCTAGGATTACGGGTGATTAGGGAGAAAAAAACATCCCAAATTGAACCACACATACATCCATGCATCAGTACACTCCCCAGCAAGCCTATGCAGAGCAGTTCGTAAGAAAAACAACAAGACACTTAGCTCTGGTTTTGAGTGCTGGCCTCCTGCCTGCGCACTCTCAGGTCCGGTTACAGGAGCACTGCAATGCTGCAAAGAGAGCCACAGTTAACAAGCTGTACGTGCCAATTACACAAAAACACAACACCAAACATGCCCCATAGCAACAAACTACTCTACAAACAGACAATCTGTGGTCGATGCTTCGTACCCATATATAACATCACCCTTGTGACGGGTCATACACAGTCAATGCAGTAAGTCAGCCGCTGGTGGGTGCGTGGCAAATGGAACACCAATGTGTCACAATTCACACAACATGCAATGTTCCCTGGGTAAGCAGACAGACCCATATAGCAAGCCATGACTGCAGAGCAAGTTGCGTACCACCATGACCGAAACAAAGTTGGCAGTGCATTTATCATGAAGTACGTGGAAAAGACATGCACTGCACCCGAGTATGTCCCTTGCTGTATGTCCCTGTGAGCTGCCCCTTTCCATGTCTCGGAAGGCTACATGGTTGATACAAGTGCCTCAATGGACCTTGGTGTACCGGAGGGTATGTGCCACTGCCCCTGCATGTGTCCCAGACAACCCTACTATCAACAGCCATCAGTCCACAAACACATCTGAGCTGCATTGTGTGCTTCAACACCAATATTCGTCTAAGCTCACAACTCGCCTGGTGCAAGCTTTGCTGTGTCGTGGCCCCCCTGTGATGCTCACCTTGCCTGGAGTTCCTTGGAACATGTCAGCAGTTCTAGGATGTGGGTCTGCAATCACTGTGCCTCTGCTTGTGCACACATGTGCATGTTGGCACCAACAAACGGGTCCAGAATTCCGTCGTCCAATGGGCCATGTCTGCTGGCAAAGGTGCTCTGGAGGCTCATCCCCCTGCAGAAAGGGCATGAAACACATGATTAATGCTTCAAAGTAATCTGTGTGTGTCTCATCAGGCATCTCATTACTTGACCATGTCAGAGAGTCACATCACAAATCACACCATCAGTCCGTCTTTCACCTCCAAAGTGTGGAACACTATCTACAGCATGAATTGCAACAAGCACATGTACAGGAAAGATATGAAACATACTACACAATGCATAGCAATCAATGTCCACATTAATCATGACACACCCCATCTAGCAAAAGCTGAACAGTGGACAATGACACCTAAATCATCCCCACTAGGGGTGTCAACACAAGTCACACAGCACCAGACATGCCACAGATATGACAGTCCAAAGCCCTTGTGTAAAATGCTGTAACACCGAACCATCCTTGCGAGCCCATGGATAAGGGAGGCAGGAGTGGCATATGTGAGTCAAGGACCCCAAGTAGCAAACACATACACAAGACAACCATGAAGGGCCCAGCTGGAACAGACAGTGGATGCCTTCAAAAGCCACAAAGCACCGCACCGTCACATGAAAGCACAATAGACTAGCAATTTTAAACTAACTCAACTATTAACTAATTACACTAACTATGGAAAACCTACATTACCTATTTAAACTAACTATCAAACAGAAACTTAACTAACTAAACTAAAAGAAAAATCAAAAATGGCCACATACGACCCGGGGGGAGGGGAGGCACCCAGGAGGGGGGAGGTACAGGGTGCTGCTCAACATCCACATGCGATGATGCTGAGCCAAAAAAAAAATCCTCCATGGGCTCAACGCCTGCACAGCACGACCTATGTGGGAGATAGATGGTCGTCCGAGTCTGGCTCATCCTGGAAAGGAGGACGTGGCACAGTAGCCTGGCCACGCCTAGCCGCAGCTTGCCCCTCGTCGGCAGCAAGTCTGCCGGACGGGTGAGCCTGGTTCTGTGTGGCGATGTGACGTAGGTCTGCATGCAGAACCTCACGTGATACACGTGCTTCCTCTTGCAAGGTAGCACGTGTAACACGGAGTTCCTCCTGCAAGGCCTGGCTGGACAACCGCTGCACCTCCCGGCAATCCTGTAGCTCAGCCGAGATGGTACGCTCAAGCTGTGCAAACATCTCCTCTGCCTGCTGCCTCTGGGACATCATAAGGACACCCAGAGTGGATCTGAGGGAAGCATACTCCTCCCTCAGGGCATCCATGTGCGCCTCTGCGTGAGCAGCAATTGCTTGACGCAGAGACGACATTTCAGCCTGGCGTGCCATGTCTGAGGCCGCCATGCCCAGCCTGAGCGAGCGGGCCGTGGACCGTGCGGCCTGCTGCTGGAGAAGCACCTGCCTAGCAGGGGGGAGCACAGATCGGGCCACACGCTCCATGCTCTCAGCGATGTTCTCCATTGCTGCCCCCTGCAGTTCGGAATTGGCAGTCATGTCTTGCTCCCACTCAGTATACAGCGGTTGCGCGCGGCGACCGCGTTGCCGGGCTTGACCCCTGCGGGACCCAAGGACCGGGGGTCCTCGCTGTGTTGGCACCGCCTGCGGCTGCACGACTACATGCCCCCATCGACGTGATGTCCCAGGCACATCAGTGACTGGTGTGGAGGGTGACCCTGCGTCCCGATCCACCACGGGCGGAGGAACCAAGACTGTCTGATCCCTCAGTGCAGGTGTCGCAGACAGAGGATTGTCCACATCAGAATCACTCACCCCTGACACATAGACTTGATGCTCATCCAACTCAACATGGACGTCGGAGTCGTCATCAAGGCTGGACTCATAGTCAGCCAGAGACAAGATGGACTGCAGCACTTGCGGGTTTTCGTGGCCTACCACCCCACGACCCCCACTTGTGCTGGGTTGATGTGGTGTTACCAACCCTGTGTCTGGCATGACAACACCATCCTCCACCTCCATTGCGTCATCACCTGAAAAATAGAGAGAAAAAGGTCAATACACATGTCAGAAGCACACGACACACACACACACCGACAGCAAAGGCATCCGGCAGACATGTGACACACAACATATGACCTGGCATGCATGCTGGGTCTACTTTGAATAGCTTCTGTGATCAGACCTGTTGAAAGGTGGTAGTTTCCATGGAAGTGGGTCTATGCAGTGCAGAAAATGTGTACGCCACTCACTACCTACATGTACAAGCACTACATGGTGTGTGCCAGGAAATGTGAAGGCAGTGCAATGTCAGATTCAGACATCACGTGCATTGTGCATTCAATGTGTACCATGTCTAGAAGCCAAGCACCCCTCCACCCCAGTACCAAAGCAGGGATGCCTAGCATGCTATCAAAAGGCTGACCATACACCTGTGTATTGACAGGCAGTGTTGACTGGCATCAACAGCTTAATGTGATTCAAATTACAACACTGCAAATGATGCTGGGACAGTGGGCAGGACACATGATGGAAACTCCGGAGGCCGCCCACGTGTGAAGAAGACACAAGAGTTGGACAGAGTCATTGGCCATTGAACAGGCTGAGGCCTGTGAGCCACACAGATTGTCAGGGCCTAAACATGGTGCAACGCAGGACTGAGCCACAGTTGACATGGGGAGGCTGATGAGATGGCAGGCAATGTATGTAACCAAGGACTCATATTACAGTGATCATCCAGTCAAGGACACATAGGGGCATGCGTGCAATGCACATGGAGCATGAATGGGCACTCATGTCCCTGCGGGACATCTGACCCATGCACAGTACAAGTGAGATACCCTGCATCGAGTACTAAGGCTGTACCACACGGCATATGTCTGGCAGTTTCTACGCTGGAAGTTAGCATCTACACAGGACACATGAACAAGAAACTACACATTGGCAAGATTGGAGCAGACCAGTGCAAAGGTGGAACTGGAGTGCAGAGTGGCGGAGGAGGGGCAAGGGAGCATGCCCACATGGAGTCCCGGATGCAGGCAGAGGAGAGATGCATGACGGTAGCATTGCATTACTTACACATCAGAACCATGTACACGTCACATGTAGCAGCAATCATGCACAACACATCCCACAAGTGAAACACACACGTCCTCAACAAACACGCATCAACACTCACTGGACTGGGCATCAAAGTCCAGCATCTCTCCCACTCCTTCGACCAATTCAGGTGGTATGAACTCCACAACGAGAGCCTCATGCGGAGTGAGTTCTTCCTCCTCTGGTGCAGGCCCACCGCCAGTCACCAGAGTCAAGTTGTAATTTGAGGCACGCTTGGCCTTAGTGCTGCGCTTGATGTCATTCCAACGCTTTTTGCACTCCTGCGCCGTGCGCACCTCATGGCCGAATGAACTGACATGTTCCGCAACATGCTTCCAGTGGGTGTCACGTTGGGCAGCCGTAGTCTGACTATTGGCACCCACTAGCATGTCACGGCTGTGGCCCTGCACGTAGTCCACGAGGAAGTCCAGTTCCTGCTTACAGAAAGGCTTCTTCCTCGACGTGCAGGAGGTCGTGGCTGTGTGTGGGGTCCCAGCCTGTGCTGCAGGTGCAACCTTCCTCCTCTTGGACTGTGGCGCAGACCCTGGCTGGCTAATGCCGCCCTGACCAGTATGGCCAGTGGGTTCGGTGGATTGAGCCAAGGGAGTGGCAGGTGGAGGGATGACCAAAGGCCTGACTTGTGTCAGTGGCAGCTGGGTGCCCACTAATGGACCCTGTGCAGCAACATCAGCTGTGGCAGGGTCATTGACCGCAACGGTCCTGGTTGGCAGACTCACAACCGGGGTGCTGTTGGGTGCATCTGCCCCTGCACTTGCCAACACCCGGCTGTTCGGGGCAGCAGATGACATGACTGCCCCAGGGACACGTGTCTTGGTCTGAGCAGCCCGGCCTGCCCCTATGGTTTCCCCCCTGGCCTGTTGGAGATCTACCAAGGGCTCTTCAAGTGCCAACGCAGCCTGCGCTGGCAGAACCTGAGATTGGGTGGCGGTGTCCACAGCTGCACCTGCAGCTACCACTACCCTTGGGCCCGTGGCAGTCGATGGAACGGACTGCCCGGTCATATGGGTGCCAGTGCCAGATGCAGGAGCTGCATCCCCCGGAACCACAGGGGGTGGGGGCATGGCTGCACCGACACATGGCACAACATTGTGCTCAAGTGGCGCACCCCTGCCTCTTCCCCCTCTGTGGCTGCCCTGGACACCCTGGAGTCCCCCTACTCCCTGGTCACCACGGCCACGTCCCCGACCACGCCCGCCACGAGGAGTACGCCCAGCTGAGGCGCCCCTCACCTTTGGTGGCCTCCCAACCATGGCACAGATGTAGTATTGCTGGCACAGATGGAGTGGTGCCAATGGGAGGTGTACACCACAATTGACCTGGGCAATTGGGGTGAAGGGGGTGGGAAGCAAAATGTTAACAGCCCCCCTGCACCTGCAAGGCTGTATGTGACCCCGGTGATGTGGTGACGGGTCACGCAACGCTCAGGCACCCCAAAACTGCAGTAAAACTGTGCACGCAACCCTGCAGCCTACGTGCGTGGATTCATCCTCCCGCAGTACGCGGTGGCACCAAGTAACACGAATAACGCGTACGCGTGGGACACGCAGGCTACAATGACATCGAAAATGGGTGCGATACACAGGGGCACCCGCAGTGGGAAAAAGAGCGTGTGCGACTCACCGTCTGACTAGCGCGATGCAGAAAAACACGCGTAGCCAATACCCCCGCCAAAAGAAGAGATACGTCCTTGATAGCTGTGAAGTTGTGATGGCGCGCGAAACAACAGGAAGCAGCAACACACGTCGGTCTCCACGAAAGGCACGTACAGCGAACTGCTGGGCCCGCTCACCTTTAACCCGTGCTGAGGAAAACGCATGCGCTCGTCACGTCACTTACGCGCATGGGCCCTTTCCTTGTATTACATGCGGACGTGCAGTTTTTCACGCGCGCTCACGCGCATGGGCCCTTTCCTTGTATTACACACGGATGTGCAGTTTTCCACGCACGCTTACGCGCATGGGCCTTTTCCTCGTATTACACGCGGACGTGCAGTTTTCCACGCGCGCTTACGCGCATGGGCCCTTTCCTCGTATTACACACGGACGTGCAGATTTTTCACGTGCCAAATCACTCCGTATCAAGCTGGCCACGCGTAAGCACACGGAAGACCACGCTCCTGCCCAGAAGGCCGAACTACTGCCCCCCAGAGCCCCGAGCACGCTCCCACCTGCCATCTGCTGCTGCCTGACTGCCTGCTGCCCACCTGCCCTGCCATTTGCTGCCTGCACATCAGCCAGGGGTGCTGTTGCTGTGACCACCCCTGCTGGAACCGAAGACTCCCGACTGGGATTCCATCGCTCCACAGCCCAGCCCCAGGACCCAGTTGCCCACCCACTCCTGCCTCTGGGGTTCTCATGTCGGGGCAAACACCATCTGGGACCACTGACAACCCCCGGCCAGAGAGGCAGAGGGGCACCAGCTTTAGTGCCACCGAAGTTGGTGTCCTGGTGGAGCAAGTCCTGGGGCAGTATGATGCCCTCTTCAGAAGTTCCCGCGCCGACAAGGAAGGACGGACTCGGATCTGGACTGACATCGTGACTGCCATCAACGCGGAGGGGGTGGCAGTCCGCGACTTACAACATGTCAAGAAGCGCTGGGAGGACTTCAGGTCCAGGACCCTGAACAAGGCCCGGCGCCTCTTGAAGGCAGCGGATGCCAAGGGGCGCCGGGGCCACTTGTCGGAAGAACAGATGAGGGTCCTGGAACGCATATCCCCAGCGCTCCACGTCCAGGTCCTTGAGAAGCAGACCCGTCTGGAGTCCAGCGGTGAGTGTACATGCATCCTGATTGTGAGCAGTGCGTGTGGTGATTATTCAGTAGTGTGCAGGTTGCACATCTGTTTGTATGGGGTCGAGTATGGGTGGGGGTGTACAGGGCCGTGGGGCTGACACATGCGAGGGCTGTAATGTGTGAGACATGGATGGTGCTTGTGTGTGTAGGCTTGCATGCCAAATGCAGTTGTGTGGGCACACATGTTTGGATGAATGTGTATGTAAGTAGACATGTCCGTGATGTCACGCATGTATGTTTTTTTTGGCTGCATGTATCAGCACTGTGTACATGTGCATGTGTGTGTATTTGACAAGGGTGCAACAGTGATGCAACATGGATGCATGTGACAGCGGTATGTGGAAGCCTGATTGGCAGATGTGACATGGATGCCCGTCTGAACACTGCAACACTTAGCAGAGGTGTACACATGCATGCAAGTGTGGTGGTGTGTGTACATGTGTGGTGCACTTCCTGTGTTGCATGTGATGTCTGGCTCACCTTTGGCTGCTCATGCTGTTGTATGTGTATGGATGGTGGTGGCAGTTGCGATATGGCTGTGGTATGGCTCATGTGTGCGAGTTGTAATGACATGTGTGTTGGGGATTGTGATGACATGTCTGAGGTTTGCCAATGCCACTCATGTACAACTGTCATGTGTGTATGTGTCCATTGTACAGTGCCCTGATGCCTGTGTTTTGTTTCTCCCTGTCTGCAGCGTCAACTGATGAAGAGGGCGGAGAAGGTGCTGTGGAGCACAGCTGCGGGGATCCCACCGCCAGCCGGAGACGAAAGGCCCGGCTCCCCTCCCATGTTGTCATCTCGTCGGGGAGTGAGGAGTCCGGTGCCGCGTCCCAGGCCGCAGCTTTCGGGGGGAGGTCCAAGAGGCGGAGGTTGGAGTTGGACTCCTCGGCAGCAGAAGGCGCAGCTGGGACCCCACAGGGCCCAACAGGGGAAGATGGCACGGAGTCATCCAGGTTGGTGGGGGGTTTGGTGGAGGAGGAGGCCGTGCAAGCACCAGAGATGGGGTCTGGAGGTGGGGATCCCACTGGTGCTAGTGGTGCAGTGCAGGACCAGGGACAGGAGGCAGCACAGGCCGCCGCGGAGGTGCCTGTGTGCAATCCTGTCCCTGATCCTGTCCCTGCATCATCTTGCACCAGCAGGGATGCCTACGTCCAGACCCGTTTTCAGGCAGGGGTTGAGCTCATGTCAACTGGCCTTCCTCTGCCTGCGGACGTGGCTATCCAGGTCCGGGTTGAGCCTGTCCTGGCTGGTGTGGCGTTGCGTCAACGGGCCATGCGAGGTGACCTGCAGTCTTTTCATGAAGAGACTGCACGTCATCTCGAATGGCTCGTTGACCACGTCAGCCTGCTGGGACAGGTCACCCAGGCCGGATTCCTCCGTCTGATGGGGCTTGCTATGACACCCTCCTCAACTGGACCCCCTACGCGCCAGTCGTCCTCTGTGCCATCTTCCCACCCATCAGTCACCTGGGTGCCCTGTGGAGCTGCCTCTGACGGTGCGGCCAGGCTGGTGGAGGAGGCATCCCTGCCACAGTCCGGAGTCGGACGTCCAGCAGGGGTGGCCACATCTACGACTGCACCCCAGCCGGCGGAGGATGTGCAGGCAGCAGGAGGCAGTGCACGGGCAGAGGCACAGCAGCAGCAGCAACGTGGTGGGAGCCATGAAGGCTCGGGGCCTTCAACATCGGAGGGGCAGGCATCGGCCGGAGGGCAGGAGGACCCAGGACAGAGACTGTCTTCCGTGTGGCAGCGGTTGGGCCACGCCATAAATGCGGAGCGGCAGCGGGCGGAAGAGGCACGGCTCACAATGGTCAGGGCGGAGAACTCCATGCGGAGGGCCCTGAGGCGGGCCGAGTGCCTCGAGGCAATCCGCAGGGGTTTGGAGGTGGAGACGTCGACGGCCCTTCGGACACTCGGGGCCATGGAGGAGGACCGCCTCCGGGACATTGAGGAGGAGTTCGATGATGCCCTGGCCCGGGGCATCCACAAGTGAGCTGTGAAACTAGCCCGCTGCCCTTGTACATAGTTATGTAGGTAGTGTTAGGTTTCATTTTTGTTTTGATTTTATTTGGACCTTTCGGACATTGGCCACATTTTTGTATATAGTTTATTTTATTAGTTAGTGTAGTTAGATAGGTTTCCTTTATTTTGTTGGGATAATGGACCCTGGCTTGTTCCCATGTACATAGTTCACAGTTGGATTGTATTTTTTTTTCACTTTTTAACCATGGAGCAATGGCTTTCTTTTTTATTTCCCATTGGATTTTGTTTTGTGGACATTGACTTTGGACAACATTACTTTTGAATTTTATTTTTGGTTTTGCTTTTTTTCACGGACATGCTTCTTTTCATTTTTGTACATTCACATTTCTGTTTCTTCATTTTTTATTCTATTTATGTTTCCTTTAATACATATTTTTTTTGGTGAACTTCAATGTGTGGTATCTCATTGGTTTCATGCATTTCATGATGTGTGTTTTGAGATTCACTGACACCCATTGGGTGTATTTGAGGGAAATGTGTTTGTTTCGGAACTTGCAGGTGCCCCATAGTGCTGGGGGGTGGGGGTGCTGGGAGACATGGGTGGGGGCCTGGTGGAGGCTGCCCCTGCACTGCTGGGGGGTGGGGGGGGTGGGTGGTGGGAGACATGGGTGGGGGCCTGGTGGAGGCTGCCCCTGGTGACTGGGGGGTGGGAGTGGTGGGAGACATGGGTGGGGGCCTGGTGGAGGTTGCCCCTGGACGCTGAGGGGTGGGGGTGGTGTGAGACATGGGTGGGGGCCTGGTGGAGGCTGCCCCTGGTGACTGGGGGGTGGGGGTGGTGGGAGACATGGGTGGGGGCCTGGTGGAGGCTGCCCCTGGTGACTGGGGGGGTGGGGGTGGTGGGAGACATGGGTGGGGGCCTGGTGGACGAGGCCCCTGGTGGCTGGGGGGTGGGGGTGGTGGGAGACATGGGTGGGGGCCTGGTGGAGGCTGCCCCTGGTGACTGGGGGGTGGGGGTGCTGGGAGACATGGGTGGGGGCCTGGTGGAGGCTGCCCCTGGTGACTGGGGGGTTGGGGGTGGTGGGAGACATGGGTGGGGGCCTGGTGGAGGCTGCCCCTGGTGGCTGGGGGGTGGGGGTGGTGTGAGACATGGGTGGGGGCCTGGTGGAGGCTGACCCTGCACTGCTGGGGGGTGGGGGTGCTGGGAGACATGGGTGGGGGCCTGGTGGAGGCTGCCCCTGGTGACTGGGGGCGTGGGGGTGGTGTGAGACATGGGTGGGGGCCTGGTGGAGGCTGGCCCTGGTGGCTGGGGGGTGGGGGTGCTGGGAGACATGGGTGGGGGCCTGGTGGAGGCTGCCCCTGGTGACTGGGGGGTGGGGGTGGTGGGAGACATCGGTGGGGGCCTGGTGGAGGCTGCCCCTGGTGACTGGAGGGGTGGGGGTGGTGGGAGACATGGGTGGGGGCCTGGTGGAGGCTGCCCCTGGTGGCTGGGGGGTGGGAGTGGTGTGAGACATGGGTGGGGGCCTGGTGGAGGCTGCCCCTGGTGACTGGAGGGGTGGGGGTGGTGGGAGACATGGGTGGGGGCCTGGTGGAGGCTGCCCCTGGTGGCTGGGGGGTGGGAGTGGTGTGAGACATGGGTGGGGGCCTGGTGGAGGCTGCCCCTGGTGACTGGGGGGTGGGGGTGGTGGGAGACATGGGTGGGGGCCTGGTGGAGGCTGCCCCTGCACTGCGGGGGGGTGGGGTGGTGGGAGACATGGGTGGGGGCCTGGTGGAGGCTGCCCCTGGTGACTGGGGGGTGGGGGTGCTGGGAGACATGGGTGGGGGCCTGGTGGTGGCTGCCCCTGGTGGCTGGGGGCGGGGGTGCTGGGAGACATGGGTGGGGGCCTGGTGGTGGCTGCCCCTGCACTGCTGGGGGGTGGGGGTGGTGGGGAACATGAGTTGGACATGGGTGGGGGCCTGCTGGCAGGTGCCCCACAGTGCTGGGGGGTGGGGGGGGTGGGGAACATGAGTTGGACTTGGGTGGGGGCCTGCTGGCAGGTGCCCCACAGTGCTGGGGGGTGGGGGTGGTGGGAGACATGAGTTGGACATGGGTGGGGGCCTGCTGGCAGTTGCCCCACAGTGCTGGGGGGTGGGGGTGGTGGGGAACATGAGTTGGACATGGGTGGGGGCCTGCTGGCAGGTGCCCCACAGTGCTGGGGGGTGGGGGTGCTGGGAGACATGGGTGGGGGCCTGGTGGAGGCTGCCCCTGGTGACTGGGGGGTGGAGGTGGTGGGAGACATGGGTGGGGGCCTGGTGGAGGCTGCCCCTGGTGGCTGGGGGGTGGAGGTACTGGGAGACATGGGTGGGGGCCTGGTGGAGGCTGCCCCTGGTGGCTGGGGGGTGGGGGTGGTTTGAGACATGGGTGGGGGCCTGGTGGAGGCTGCCCCTGCACTGCTGCTGGTGGGGGTGCTGGGAGACATGGGTGGGGGCCTGGTGGAGGCTGCCCCTGGTGACTGGGGGGGTGGGGGTGGTGTGAGACATGGGTGGGGGCCTGGTGGAGGCTGCCCCTGGTGGCTGGGGGGTGGGGGTGCTGGGAGACATGGGTGTGGGCCTGGTGGAGGCTGCCCCTGGTGACTGGGGGGGTGGGGTGGTGGGAGACATGGGTGGGGGCCTGGTGGAGGCTGCCCCTGGTGACTGGGGGCGTGGGGGTGGTGGGAGACATGGGTGGGGGCCTGGTGGAGGCTGCCCCTGGTGCCTGGGGGGTGGGGGTGGTGTGAGACATGGGTGGGGGCCTGGTGGAGGCTGCCCCTGGTGACTGGGGGGTTGGGGGTCGTGGGAGACATGGGTGGGGGCCTGGTGGAGGCTGCCCCTGGTGGCTGGGGGGTGGGGGTGGTGTGAGACATGGGTGGGGGCCTGGTGGAGGCTGCCCCTGCACTGCTGGGGGGTGGGGGTGCTGGGAGACATGGGTGGGGGCCTGGTGGAGGCTGCCCCTGGTGGCTGGGGGATGGGGGTGCCTGGAGACATGGGTGGGGGCCTGGTGGAGGCTGCCCCTGGTGACTGGTGGGTGGGGTGGTGGGAGACATGGGTGGGGGCCTGGTGGAGGCTGCCCCTGGTGACTGGGGGGTGGGGGTGGTGGGAGACATGGGTGGGGGCCTGGTGGAGGCTGCCCCTGGTGGCTGGGGGGTGGGGGTGGTGTGAGACATGGGTGGGGGCCTGGTGGAGGCTGCCCTTGGTGACTGGGGGGGTGGGGGTGGTGGGAGACATGGGTGGGGGCCTGGTGGAGGCTGCCCCTGCACTGCTGGGGGGTGGGGGTGGTGGGAGACATGGGTGGGGGCCTGGTGGAGGCTGCCCCTGGTGACGGGGGGTGGGGGTGGTGGGAGACATGGGTGGGGGCCTGGTGGAGGCTGCCCCTGGTGACTGGGGGGTGGGGGTGGTGTGAGACATGGGTGGGGGCCTGGTGGAGGCCTCCCCTGCACTGCTGGGGGGTGGGGGTGCTGGGAGACATGGGTGGGGGCCTGGTGGTGGCTGCCCCTGCACTGCTGGGGGGTGGGGGTGGTGGGGAACATGAGATGGACATGGGTGGGGGCCTGCTGGCAGGTGCCCCACAGTGCTGGGGGGTAGGGGTGGTGGGGAACATGAGTTGGACATGGGTGGGGGCCTGCTGGCAGGTGCCCCACAGTGCGGGGGGGTGGGGGTGGTGTGAGACATGGGTGGGGGCCTGGTGGAGGCTGCCCCTGCACTGCTGGGGGGTGGGGGTGGTGGGAGACATAGGTGGGGGCCTGGTGGAGGCTGCCCCTGGTGACTGGGGGGTGGGGGTGGTGGGAGACATGGGTGGGGGCCTGGTGGAGGCTGCCCCTGGTGGCTGGGGGTGGGGGTGGTGTGAGACATGGGTGGGGGCCTGGTGGAGGCTGCCCCTGGTGACTGGGGGGTGGGGGTGGTGGGAGACATGGGTGGGGGCCTGTTGGAGGCTGCCCCTGGTCACTGGGGGGGTGGGGGTGGTGGGAGACATGGGTGGGGGCCTGGTGGAGGCTGCCCCTGGTGGCTGGGGGGTGGGGGTGCTGGGAGACATGGGTGGGGGCCTGGTGGAGGCTGCCCCTGGTGACTGGGGGGGTGGGGGTGGTGGGAGACATGGGTGGGGGCCTGGTGGATGCTGCCCCTGGTGACTGGGGGGGTGGGGGTGGTGGGAGACATGGGTGGGGGCCTGGTTGAGGCTGCCCTGGTGGCTGGGGGGTGGGGGTGGTGTGAGACATGGGTGGGGGCCTGGTGGAGGCTGCCCCTGCACTGCTTGGGGGTGGGGGTGGTGGGAGACATGGGTGGGGGCCTGGTGGAGGCTGCCCCTGGTGACTGGGGGGGTGGGGGTGGTGGGAGACATGGGTGGGGGCCTGGTGGAGGCTGCCCCTGGTGGCTGGGGGTGGGGGTGCTGGGAGACATGGGTGGGGGCCTGGTGGAGGCTGCCCCTGGTGACTGGGTGGGTGGGGGTGGTGGGAGACATGGGTGGGGGCCTGGTGGAGGCTGCCCCTGGTGACTGGGGGGTGGGGGTGGTGGGAGACATGGGTGGGGGCTTGGTGGAGGCTGCCCCACAGTGCTGGGTGGTGGGGGTGGTGGGGAACATGAGTTGGACATGGGTGGGGGCCTGCTGGCAGGTGCCCCACAGTGCTGGGGGGTGGGGGTGGTGGGGAACATGAGTTGGACATGGGTGGGGGCCTGCTGGCAGGTGCCCCACAGTGCTGGGGGGTGGGGGTGCTGGGAGACATGGGTGGGGGCCTGGTGGAGGCTGCCCCTGGTGGCTGGGGGGTGGGGGTGCTGGGAGACATGGGTGGGGGCCTGGTGGTGGGTGCCCCTGCACTGCTGGGGTGTGGGGGTGCTGGGAGACATGGGTGGGGGCCTGGTGGAGGGTGCCCCTGGTGACTGGGGGTGCAGGGGGACATGCGTTGGTGGGCAGTAGTGCAAGTTGACATGTGGGTTGGCTGGGGGTCATGGCCATGGTGGATGGTGTGCCTGCAGGACATGTGCAGGGTAGGCCCCTGTGGTGTGAGCCACCTGCAGGGGCCATGGAGGGTGTAGAGGGAACACCTGGGAGGACCCACACGTGCAATTCACGTGTGGTGCTCCCCGCGCACCCCTGTAATACACGTACCCTGATGGAATCGCGTGTGGAACTTCCTGCGCACCCCTGAAATACACGTGCCCTGCTGATGTCACGTGTGAAACTTCCCCCGCACCCTAAAATACACGTACCATGATGAAATCGCGTGTGGAATTTCCCGCGCACCCATGAAATACACGTACCCTGCTGAAATCGCGTGTGGTACTTCCCGCGCACCCCTGAGATACGCGTAACCCCAATCGCGTGTGGAAATTCCCGCGCAACCCTGAAATACACGTACCCTGCTGAAATCGCGTGTGGCACTTCCTGCGCACCCCTGAGATACGCGTACCCTGCTCGCACGGGCCCAATCACGTGTAGAAATTCCCGCGCACCCCTGAGATACGCGTACCCTGCGGAAATCGCGTGTGGAACTTCCCGCGCACCCCTGAAATACGCGTACCCTGCTCGCACGGGGCCAATCGCATGAGGTACTTCCCGCGCACCCCAGTGACACACGTAGCCCGCTTGCCGTGCTGGTACAGGGTTAGCGCAGCCCTTTGCGCTGGATTGGGTATATTGATGGCTTTTCCCTGCGCGAGAAGTGTTCTTGGGGGCGTAACTGGCGCTGCTGCAGGGTCGCTGCGCCACTGTGCGCCACGGATGGTTTTGGTGGCTGGAATCCATGAATATGCTGTGCGCGGAAATGGATTTTAGCGCACGCGGCGGGCGCAGGGATTCGCACGCGCACACTGTGCGCCAGCCGCGTGCGCCACTTGTGCGCTGAATTCTATGAATTACCCCCTGAGTGTCTTAATGCACAACATATTAAAATGTTGCAGTTGTTGGGTGGGATTTTAAAGTCTGAATATGTTCATGGCAATCAGCCTATCAATATTATTTTCACGATTTACGATGCTAAAATGAGGGAAGTACCACATTATAGCTGGGAACTTTGTGGAGTTGAATCTGGTATTAAACAGCAATTTAAAAAGGATGCAAGCGAAATTATGATTATATTAGTGATGAAATGGTTATTAGAACTGTTTCTATGTAGTTCTTTACATGGCCGAATCTAGAGGACTTTTTATCTAGGAAATCCGATATACAGATGTACAAACAAGAGATGGTGCAAGCCATATTCCATGGGTGACTCCTATTTCAACTCTGTTGCAATATATTAATTTCCCTCATTAGTTTGTTGAAACTGAAAGTGTAGTTAAAAGTTATTGTTTACTAGTCAAACACTTATTTTATCAGAAAGCTATGGGCACTGGAGAAAATAATGAGCTATGGTAACAATCCAACAGGGCACGTTTTGTAATTTCAAACAATTCTTGCATTGAGCCTTATTTTTTGTGGATTAACTCTCCTCTTTTTAGAAAAAAGGTTTTTCTACTTTAGGTTTAATTTGTTCCCTATAAATAGTGTTATATAAACATGCAACTATGCTCCTGAGGAAACGGCTTTGTCCTTTTCGTCCTCTGTTCATGAAGAGGCATGTGCACGTTGTTTGCACTAAATATAAGATAATATGTTGTAAAATCTTTTAACCGATTTTAAAACAGAGATGTTTTATTCAATGTTACTCTGCATTTTTTAAAATCTTTTATCAATTGACTCTTTAGCAGTGTATGCTCTTGAATGTTTTTTTCAAATTGCAATCAGAATAAGACTGAAACATTACAACTAATTATTGTACTGCAAAGTTATATGCACTGGATGTTTATGTTTACTGTTATTTTATTTGTACTGTCTTGTGTATACTTTATGACTTTTGTTAAAATAAAGATTGACTGACTGGGTGATATTATATTTATATAAATAGTTTTCAGGAGGCCTCATGGCCAATATCTTTGCAATGTTTAGACTAGAAGAGGGATCAAAGTTATCCTTCAGAGTGCCAGCATTCTAAAGTAGTTTGCCATCTTAAAAAATAGCCACATTGAGAAAAAAGCGACACTGAACTGGAAGGGATCCCATGGAAGGCTTGGAGCAGCAAAAGAGTAAAATGGTTTTTGTGTCATACTTACACGGGACTTGTAAAAATACATCCATTCTGTATTATGTTATATTGGCCTAAGTGCACACACATTGAATCGTGCCATTGCACCTTTCAAACTCCATCCTGGTTGTTTTGCTCACTTTAACGGGTTTTCATTCCGAACGCGGTGAAATATTCACAGAGTCACCATTCCAAAAGCTCTTCCAACATGCTCCTGCACTGAATGCTAAATCTGCTGAGTACATTGTTTGTCTTTAACGTAGAGCCTTGAAGAACCGGCACGAATGTAGCTAATCTGTAAATTAGGTGCCTCCTGTCTTCCCGGACTCTCTTGACTTTCCGCAGCTAATTACGAATGTGCGTCTAGCTGAATAAAGGAAGCACAATTCCTGGCATATGTAGTTCGGAAAGACTAAGCTACGGAGTCGAAAAGCAGACTGACCTTTTAGTCTTTTAGCCTTGTGTTAGGAACAAGATATACTCCTACACCTTCTCCGCTCTGTTCCCAGACAGCAAATTGTCTGAGGGATGACGCAGAGTGCTTCAGCATGTGTTGCCATAGTAAAATGCCCACGTTTGTAGGTAATGAAACCTCATCACATGATGGGTTAGAACAAATTCAAACTTTATAAAGTGCGCTCACTCCCCCATGCCTATGCTCACCTTCTCTATGCCTATACACATGCATTGATAAATTTGGTTCCACTTAAGCGATAATAAACTGTTGTTTTTATTTTTGTTCCTCGTGACTTGTGTGACTTCATTTATTTGCAGTAGCCTCATACCTCTGGGTCTTGCCTCAGGGAAAATGTTCTTTGAGTATACTGAGGACAACTTATTCAGATTAGAATGTGTGTATCAGAGTCATAATTTGTCACACTGTAGGTTACCAATTCACCAAACATTCATCAGACAACTAAAAAGTCAAAGATACAAATACAAAGTTCCCAATTCTCTGTCTTTAGATGTCCTGGTCAGCAGAGTCCTCTGATATTATTACTTTCTGGAATTATATTTAGCTTGTGCCAGCTTGAGAACTATTTGCTGGGTGAGGGGGCCTTCAAGTATGTATTGACTGGTGAGCGGGTTCACACATTCCAAAGTAAAGTCAAAGGCCTAGCGTCAGCAAATATTACTGATTTCAACCGGCTATTTCATGTGGTTCCTGTCTCAAAAAGGAGCCAGATCACATTATTAGCCAGTGCAGGGGAAGCTCCTCTTCTTTATTTGCTAGTGGTAGTAGTGGTGCTGACATCTGGGGTGGGAGAAATAAGAAAGGGGCATGGTTGACAGCAAGAATACTGGTCCCGGGACACATCGTCTGCTGACAACATGGGGCTTTTATCTCTAGTGGCAGGTGGAGGCCTTACTATGTGGACAGAAGCTATACCCAGAACCGGCACCTTGCTCCGCCTTCTATCCGGTGGTAACAGTACCATTACCAACAGGCAGAGGGAAGATGCTGGAGCTTTCCCCAGCCAATCAACATAAAACAAGCGTGTTACCCTGCAGTTGTAAGAAGGAGGATTCCTTCCAGGCAGCGCGTCACAAAGTGCCTTCGTGTGGGGAGACTGAAGAGCTCCCATTGCTCCAACACCAACATATCTGTGGGAGATTTTCTTTTTCAGTTAATTTCTTTTTACTTGTAAAAGTATTGTGCAAAGGGCATATTGATGACTGGGATAGTTGCACTGTCATGATATAGTGGTTGATAATTTAAAACCAGCTGTTGGTGGCATACACTTATTGTGAATTAGTGGGCAGAGGCAGGAAGAGGAGATGGCAGACACGCAAGAGGTAAAGAGGTAAACGTGGTGTGGGACGTGGAGTTTAATTTGGGGAGAGCACACGGAACAGGGGAATGGTGGTGTTGTGGGATGGGAGGAGCGTGGCCTAGCGGGAGATCAGGGGCCGTGGAGTTCTCCCCCACACAAGAGAAGGTTGGGGCTATAGGGGAGGGACTGATGTGCAAGTCCTGCCGGGGTGTCACCAGCACAAGTGGGAGGTCAGGAGAGAGGAGGGGAACGAAACATGATTCCCTGCAGTGGCAAAGTCGGACATGGGAAACAGGGCTTCATCAAATGTGGCCTTGCAGGAATTCAACGGGAACTGCTGAAGGATCTAGTAATTGTAAATGATAACTGTACTCTGAGAACACTGGTGCGTTCATCCAGCCTTTTTTGGACCAGGAGATGATGATTTTTTTGATGCAGTGAAAGGCGAGTTGGGAATGGATTTTAAGAATGTTCAGGAGGTTAAGCCTGGCAGCCATGGCAGTGGAGGGAAAGAGCGCTAGAGTTTCAGGTCACTGTCAATGAGAAATTTGTTGTGGGATATGGAAATGCGGTGAGGAGGAAATAATGCTATGGGAGAAGTAGTTTGATATTGATAGTGGGGAGAAAGATTATTTCCGTTTTAGAGGAGTTGAGGATTAAGCAATGCAGACCCAACCACAGACGCGTACCAGGCAAGCAGTTAAAAATTCAAGTTTACAGTTCAGTGGTGAAGGAGCGAAAGGCGAAGATTAGGTGAACATTATCAGATAGTAGAAGATATAAGGACCCAAAAGAGGATATGAGTTTTTCAATAGAGGAGGTGTAGTGTGTGAATAGGCGGGGACCAAGGACAGACCCTTGTTGGACTTGTATCAGGCGTGGGAGGTGAAAGAGGTACCTGTATTGCAGGAAATGGAAAGGGACAGAAGAGCTAGGAAGATGCCACTCAGGCGAAGATGCTGCCCTGAATGGCAAGATGTGGGAGAGTCTGCAAGAAGGAGATACCATAGAGAGATGTGCTAAATTGGTCAGAGAGATCAAGGATAAGGCAGATAGATGACATATTACATTTTTAACCTATAGTGATGGATTTAGTGGTGTGAACAAGCACTGCCTCCATGGAACCTGAATTGGAGGGGGTCACTGGGTCTTTTGGCCCTGAGGCTGTTAAGTAGTGATGCAGTTGAAGACCACATGTGTGGCAAATTCTTGAATAGTGAAAAGGAAGAGAGGTGGGTCGATAGTTGGCTGGGTTTTTGAGGTTGATGGTGGGTTTCTTCACAGTGGGTATGATGGTGGCCACCTTGAAACAGGCTGTGGAGATATCACAGAAAGAGATAAGCAGTTGGATCAGGTCAGGGTGCAAGTTCCTTGTCTGTTACGCAAAGGAATCTGTGTGATCACAAGATTGGCTGGCATTCCAAAGGGCAGGTGCTAGGTTAGCCAGGGGACTTCGGGAGAACTCCAATGGTAAGGACAGAGTGAGGGTGGTGGAGAGAAATAAGAAGGAAGAGTGGGAGAGGGTCAATAGCAGTCCCTTGACTGAGAGCTTTTGGAGAAGTAGCTGTCAAAGTCATCACTAAAAGTGAGGAGCAGAGTAGCTGAGTGGAGGGAGGAAAGAATTGGCTGGATGGTCGAGGAAAGCTTAGATGAATGGGACTGGAGAGAGTTGAAGAACTCACTGTAATATTTGGCAACAGGCAAACCTATGCGAATTGGACCACTGCATATCCTAAGGCAACAGCTCCCTCTAGCCGAGCATTCTGTGCATTTGTGCAGCCTCTACTGCACATGACTGCATCGGTCAAACATACATCTGGCTTTTTTTTTTTTTTCCAAACTTGTTTTTATTGTTTTCAACTTAACAAGTCATGCAGAAGTTAAGATTATTACATGTATGCCAGCTTGTTAGAACATATAATTAGGAGAACAATACTTTGCGTGCTTTGGTCTTAGCTAGTCTTGCGTTCTCTTCAATAATAAAAAATAATAAAAGTAATAACTACAACAGGGTGGGGGGAAAGGGGGGAGCAAGAGACAAGGAGCAGTTTTCACAAGGAGCTGTTTTCACATAAGAACAGATTACTGTCTATTTCGACAAGGAGACTAGTTCAAGGGTTCGAGGTGGCACTTTCGCTAGATTACGTCAGGGTACTTTTAGCACCGAATCTTCCAGGTCAGGGGAAATCGATTGATCATTCGTGGCACTTCAGAGGACTGGAGGAACTCAGCTGCCTGTCCGGCTTGGGGCTGTGCTTTCTTTTTCAATCTTGGGTTTCCATCCAGCGTATGTTAGGTGGCTGCCTTGCCACCCCAGGGAATTGCTGCCCATAGTCCAGAAAGGGCGCCCATGTGCGTTCAAATTTGGGTTTATTGCCTGACCTGATGGCTGTGACTTTCTCCGCTGCGAAGATTTCCCAGCATTTAGACCACCACATCTGTGTGGACGGACCCTCTGGGTTTTTCCAGAGCCTGGCGATGGTAATTTTGGCGGCTGTCAGGAGATGGGAGCATAGGTCCGCCAGATTGCCGGTTAGAGGGAATTGACCTTCTCCTGTCGACCCCAGTAGCACAATCCCTGGATCCCAGGGGATGTTGAGTCCGGTGATTGTCTTAATTTGTTCCAGGATGTTTTTCCAAAATAGGGTGGCTTTGGGGCATGACCAGAAGAGGTGGAATAGGGTTCCGCGGTCCGGGCATCCCCTCCAGCATTGCGCTGGGATAGCCGGGTTACATTTGTTAAGGATTGACGAGGTTCTGTACCATCTGTAGCAAACTTTAAACGCACTTTCTTTGTTCGTCACACATCTTGAGCTTTACAGTGCGCGGGACCAGATGTGTTGCCATTCCTCCAGTTCAATTGGTCTCCCGATGTCCTCTTCCCATTTCACCATGTATGGCTATTTTTTTGTGGGATCTGTTCTATCTAGTATTTTGTACAGGGCAGATATTTTCCCCTTAGGGGGGGTTGTCGAGAGGGTGTGTTCCAATGCCGTTAGCTCCCTGCTGCCTAGTTTCCTAACCTGAGGGTGCGATAGCCAGTGCCTCACCTGGGAGTAGCGGAACCTTTCTGTTTGCTGGATCTTGAACTTTGCTTTGCACTCTTCGAAGCTCAAAGGGAGGCCGTTTTCGAAGAAATCGGAGATAGTTTCTAAGCCGCCGGCTCGCCACTCCGTGAACTGATTTGGTGTAATTCCGGGGGAGAAGTCGGGATTGTTCCAAATTGGCGTGAGTGGACCCATTGTGCTCCTGCATTTCCACCGGCGTGCAGCCGCTTTCCAGCTGGCGACTGTGTTTCTTGTTGCTGGTAGGGGGCCCAGGTCCCGGGCCCCTTTGGGCTCCCTGGAGTGGGGCAAGGATTCAATTGGGGTGTGGCACCAATCTTCCTCCAGGTTTCGCCACCGGGGTCGGTTGGTTGGAAGCTTCCAGGCAAAGGCCGGGGCTAGTTGGGCCGCGAGGCAGTACCTTGACACGTCTGGGACCCCTAGGCCGCCCAGGGCGGTACTTCGGAGCATTATGCGTTTTGGGATACGGGATTTCTTTCCTTCCCAGACTAGATTCAGCACCTCTCCTTGCAGTTTTTGCAGGGCCTTTTCCCGGATCGACACCGGTAGGGCTTGGGCGTAGTATAGCAGCCGTGGCGTGAGGTTCATTTTTATCGCAGTAGTTCAGCCGAACCAGGAGATTTCCTGTTTTTTCCAGCGGTTGATGTCATTTCTCAGATCTCTGAAGAATGCCGGGAAGTTGGTCTTATACAGCTTCTCAGTTTTATTGGGTATCTGCACCCCTAGATAGTTGAAGCTGCTTCCTGCCCAGGGGATTTGGAACTCCTCTTCGAGATGAGCCTTGGTCTTTCTTGGGATGTTTATGCCCAGTGCGACGGATTTGGTGATGTTTATTGTGAATCCCGATGCTACTCGGAATTCTTCGAGCGTTTGCCATAGGGCTCTTATTGACTCTTCTGGACTGGTGAGTGTGAGGAGCACATCGTCCGCGTATAGCGCGATTTTGTAAGATTCTTTTTTAAACGTTAGGCCGGATATCGGTGCATTTCGGCGGACCCTTTCAGCGAATGGTTCCATAGATAGGGCAAATATAAGTGGGGAGAGAGGACATCCCTGTCTCGTGCCTCTAGTTATGTTTATTCTACTGGATTTGGCCCTGTTGAGGCGAAGATTTGTAGAGGGTCTTTGGTAGATGGCCAGGACCCATTTTGCGAAGTTCGGGCCAAAGCCGAAGTGCTCTAGAATGTTCCTAACATAGCCCCAGTCGAGCATGTCGAAAGCTTTGTGCGCGTCTAAGGAGAGAACTGCCATCTTTGTGCCCAGTCTGTTCGCTGATTCAATGATGTTGATGGTTCTGCAAATGTTGTCTTGGGTACCCCGGCCCGGGATGAATCCGGTCTGGTCCGGGTGGATGAGCTCTGGGAGGAAGGGGGACAGTCGGTTCGCTAAGATTTTTGCAAATATTTTCGCATCGTTGTTTAGGAGCGATATGGGCCTGTACGATGCACATTGTGTTTGGTCTTTTCCTGGTTTAGGGATCAGAACTGTTATTGACTCGTTCATAGAAGGGGACGTGGAACCAGTGGACAGGAATGAATTGAATAGATTTGCCAACTGTGGGACTAGCAGGTGAGCAAATTTCTTGTAGAATTTTGCCGATAACCCGTCCGGGCCAGGTGTTGTGTTCTTCAGGTGGCGGATCGTTTCGCTAACTTCCTCCTCTGAGATAGGGCCCTCTAAGTCCATTAGGGATGGAGGTGGCTGTTTCTTTGGCGTTAAGGTCAAGAATTGGGTGATGGCTGAGGTGGCTGTCGGGGGCCCTGCCATGATTTTTTCATGGTGTTGCACCATTAGCCCGAGTTTTCGGGGTCCCGGTGGTATAAGGTGCCATTCCTGTCCTGCGGAGATTGGATGTGGTTCCTGGTCTGAAGCTTTTTCAGTTTGTGTGCTAGGAGCAGGTTCGCTTTGTTACTGTTCAGGTAATAGTATTGTTTGGTATAAGTTAATGCTTTAGCGGCCCGGTCCGCCAGGTGGATCTCGAGCTCTCTTTTAGTTCTTTTAAATTCTTGGTGCGTTGTTTTCCTGTAACAGGCCTTGAGTTTGTTTTCCAAGGCTGAGAGTCTTTGCTCGAGCTTTTGTTGCTTCAGTAGGTTTTGGCGCTTGAGTCTGGCTGTTAGATCCATTGCAACCCCTCGAATCACCGGTTTCATGGCATCCCACACCATAGCTGTTGAGGAGTCGGGGGTTGTGTTCTCGGAGAAGTAATTCCGAATCGCCTCAGTGAGATCCGAGCTAGCCGTTATATCGGTCAGGATGTAATCTTGCAGTTTCCATTGCCGCTGGGTAGGTTCCGGGGCCCCATGGATAGACACCACCATCGTGACCGGAGCATGGTCCGATATTGCAATCGGTCCGATTTGAATCTTCTCCACGCAGGGGGCCAGGTTGTTTGTGGCAAGCAAGAGGTCGATACGTGAGTAGCATTTATGCACGTGCGAAAAGAAGGTGTAGTCCCTTTCCCCTTGGTTGTGGAATCTCCATATGTCTATTGTTTCTGTTTCCCGCAAGAATTCTGCCAGGGCGAGGGATTTGCAGAGGTCCTCCCTTGAGGCTGGGAGCGTCTTATCCGTCGTTGGATCCGGGGGAGATTTAAGTCCCCTCCAATTATTAGGCAGCCTGCTGCGAAGGACGTGATGGTTGGAAGAAGGCTGAGAAGGATTTGGTCTTGTTCTTTGTTTGGCGCATAAATGGCCACCAAGGTGATCGGTAGCTCAACTAGGAGGCCTTTCAAAAGTAGGAATCTGCCCTCGGGGTCTCTTTTGATGGTGATCTGTGTTAGTGGGAGGTCTCCTTTTAGTAGGATAGCTACGCCTCTCTTTTTCTGTGTGGCTGAAGCAAAGTAGCGTTTTGGGTAGCGCCAAAACCTTAGTCGGCTTTCGTCGTCCGCAATGAGGTGGGTTTCCTGAATGCAGACAATGTCAGCTGCTAGTTGGTCTAGTTTGTGTTCCACTGCTTTCTGCTTTCTAGGTGCATTAAGCCCCTGCAGGTTCCAGGTTGTAATGGTTAGGGTTTTGTCTAGCGAACCCATCTTTTGGATTTCACGTAGATCGATTCAGATTGTTCCTTGAAGCTTTCTTGTTCCTTGTTTTTGCGTGACGAAATTCTCCGTCCTTCCATCTTTATGATGCTATCCTCTGCCCTCCGTCGCCCCCATCGCCCCACCCCCCACCCATCCAACCATAACAAGGTTTCCGGGCCAGCCTTCAACCAACGGGGCATACGGCCGGACCGGTATGTGAACTCGGCATGGAGGCAAACTTTGCCTCTTCCTTTGGCCAGTAAATGTTCAGGATAAGCTTAACTGATTTGAGTGGTAAAGGCATCTCGGGGTAGCTCGGCTCCACCCATCGGAGGAGCAAAAAGCTCGGCCAGGGGGGAGCTTGTGTTTTCCATGTTCTAGGCTGCCCGTTCAGCGGTTGTTGTCCCTTTTGAGCTTGCCCGCGGGGCCACAGGGTCTACGGCGGCTAGGCACCTTGGTCCAGGCTCTGGTGGATTCCCCACAGGTTTTTCCGGAGGCCTCGGCAACTTCAGGGAGGGCCCCCTCTTCGCTTTCCGGATTCATGAACCTCTCGGCCTCTTTGGGGGAAGGGATAGACCAAGACCTACCCTCCCAGGTGAAGAGTAAAGAGGTGGGAAAGCCCCATCGGTATGTTGTTTTTCATTCACGCAACCACTCAGCTAGTGGCTTAAGAGCCTTTCTTTTCGCGAGGGTGGTCGCAGCTAGGTCCTGATATAGGGATATTTCGGCATCCCGGAAGAGAATTCGGGCAGAACTTCTGGCTTCTTGCATAATTTCTTCCTTTACTTTATAGAAGTGGATTCTTGCTAAGACATCCGGCCAAACATTTGCGTTTTGTCTAGCTCTAACTCTGTGGACCCTATCCAGTTCCAAAGGAGCTCCATCTGGGAGCATTATGATGAAGCGAAATAAGTCGTTGACATAGGAATTGAGCTCCTCGTCGGAGACCGAACTCGGGATTCCCCTCAGGCGAATATTGTTGCGTCTGGACCTATTTTCAGCATCTTCTTGTTTGTTCTCGAGGGACTCACATCTGGCCTCCAGAGCGGAGAGTCTATCCGCCCCCTCCCCGATCTCAAAGTTCTGTTCGCACAGGGTGGTTTCTATTTCTGTTGTTCTGGTTTCGATCTCGCCCACTCTCCTATCCAGGGACGCAATTCTGTCTTTCAGTTCCTCTGTCCCTTTCTGGTATTCCTTGGTTATGGCGGAGAGGAGCTCCTGTAGGTCGGCTTTGGTCACCGCTTGGGCTGCAGACCCCCCGTTGGGTTCTTGAGTGGCCCCCACCACGTCACTGCGTTCTCCTTTCTTGTTCTTTTCTCCCATGTTAGTGGACAGCAGTGTCGCAATGTCTGTTTGTTTGGTTACTTTCAGATTTCTGGACATTACTTCTTGTGGGCTATGCCGGGGCCCGACCCACTCGGGGGTAGAGTGTCTGTTATAGAGCGCCTGGTCCCCTCTTAGGGCCCCCCTACACCCTTTCTACAGGCCAGACGGGCCGCTGTGGAGTCTTTGCTGGAGACCTCGTTGATACTAGGGACCAGGCGCGGCCGCCGCCACCAATTCAAGTCTCGGGGCCGCTCTCCGGAGGGACCGCGTCTGTGTGGCTGGCTTGGTCACCCCACTGGGCCCTGGGGTGCAAGGATAGGCCGGAGGGGCCAGGAGACCCCCACAGTTTGCGGCAGGTGCCGCCTTACCTTCCATCCAGGAGCGCTCTCCAGGATCCGCGCCCCCGGGAGGCTGGCGGACTGGGCCCCCCCAGAACGCAGGGGCTGCCGTGGGGGGGACGAGGATCTTCCCGCCCGACCCCGCCGGACTGTCAGGTGGGGGGGAATTCACCCCCGTCGATGGGGGGGCTGCCTTCAGCCTCTTTTCCACTGTTCAGGGCTGCGAGGATCTCCCCGCCCCGAACCCACCGGGCCGCCAGGTGGGGGGGAATTCTCCCCCATCGATGGGGGGGCCGCCTTCAGCCTCTTTTCCCCTGTTCAGGGCTGCGCTTGATGGGGGCGGCTGGACTCCCCGCCCGCCGAGCCGATCCGTGGGGGTCCGGGGCGGAAGAAGTGCCAGCAAGCCCCCGGAGGAAGGCCGGGTCCCGCGCCCTCCGCCGGCGGCCGCTGGAGGGGGTCACGGAGTTTGTCCGAGGATGTTGTAGGGTGTCGCCAGCACCCTAGTTGCCCGCTGCCTCTCCGGTGTTCCTGGTGGCGGCCGACAGTTGTAGAGGGGCAGGGGCGGGCGCGGGCCCAACTGTTCAAGGGTGGCGGGAGCGGGAGATCTGGGTCCGCAGCGGTTCACTCGGGCCGGAGAGGGGGGGGGACTTCAGCTCGCTTCTGTGTTCAGCGGGTGACGACGGAGCTCAGCGCAGGCCCCCCGCTCATCGCCACTCCCCCCGGCAGTCCCCCGAGAGGTGGGCGGCTGTGGATAGTCGCGGGGCTCAGCAGGACTCGCACCCTAGCTCTCGGAACCACCGGCAGGGGGGGATCCCACCCCGATGCTCCTTGGGCCGAGATCAGCCCCCGCTTCCACAATCAGGGGGTGCTGGCGGTATTACCAATCAGTCTCTTCAAGGCAGATCCATTGTTGTGTGCTTCGGAGAGGGTGGCTCCCTTAGTTCAAATTCCACTCGGACATCGGAGGGGCCTTCGTTATGTCAGTCCGCCGTCCGCCATCTTGGCTCACCGCACACGTCGGAATCCCCCACTGGGAGAAGATGGTCCCAGCTCGACCCCCGCTCCGAACCGCTAAAATTAAGGCATGAGCAGCCCGAGCCTCCAGGCTCTGCAGGGTATTGATTTCCTTCGCCTAAACTTACAGTTTACTGGGGCATTTTAGGTAACACTCGGTCGTGGCCGGGAGCCCTCACCGGACCCGACCGTTCACCATGGCACCAAGCCACGCCCCCCACATCTGGCCTTTTATATCATTTATGTACTACGGGAAACTTTCAGTTGCTTCAGTCTTTTGCTCTAATTAGAGTGATTACCACAGTGCGTTTGCTTATGTTCTATACATTTTCAATTTTTGATCAGAATCAGAATAGCAACACATATTAATGTGATGTTGTGTCCAAAATCTGACCATCTTCATTCATTTTGGAAACCTTTTTCTAAAGTAGTCAGATGACACGTGTTTCGGAGTTACTGCGTTTTTTCAACACTAATGTTGCATCACACATTTCAAAAAGTATTTTCCTCTTATTTCTTAACATGGGGTTTTGCAAAATAATTATGATTACAATAAGCCTTTGTGTTACTGTTTACTTTCAGCCTTGAAAAGATGCGCTATAAGCGCAAAGCACGTCTCCGCTGACTCTTTTAATAAAACCTCACAAATTAATTAAACTCGCCATATTTTGAACACAGCATCAGATTAATATGTATTGCTATTCAGATTCTCAACAATAATTGGAAAATGAATAGAACATAAGTGAAGTTGCCAAGATAATCAGTCTCACTAGCTCAAAAGTCGGAATTAATGTGTGGTTTCTTATACTTCTCTAATATTCCTGTGGTGTTGGCAGTCGTTCTTTTTGCATCTTTTGCAGCACAACCCACAACACCGTCACCTGAAATCAAGCTGTGCTACATTGCTCTCTCTGCCCCCAAGGATTGGTTCCTTAGAGGAATCAAGGCAATATTGTGAGTGGGTTTTGCAGAAGCTGTGCTCTCCCTGCAATTCTCGAGCCTATGACAGATTCCTGTATCTGCTCAAAGAAATCTTAGACATTCTGATTGGTTTCCAAAGGTTCATGTGACCACATCCCAGGCGGAACGACGAAATAACCCCCTCGACGGCAGTCCATTACCGCCCAAGGTAATGCCCCTGGGCCTATAGTTACAGGCCCGAATGTTTTTTTTCCCGGCTGCGAGAAAAAAATGTACCAAACAAATGCCCACCGCAGGCAGAAAACGTAGTCCGTTTTCTGTTTCTGTGGCGGCCATAGTAAACAAATAAAATGGCCACCATGGAAGGGGAGAAGGGAGTATGCGTAGTCCCTTCTCCCTTTCAATGGCAGACATTCACTTACATTGACAAAAAGAGTTAACACAAAAAATGGCCACCTTGGATAAGGGAAAAGGGACTACGTGTGGTCCCTTCTTCCTTTCCATGGTCACCTGAAAAAAAAAAAGAAGACGACCAGCACGCAAGTGTGTCCACGGGATTATACTGTGGTATGGGTCGAAGCGAGCCAATCCACATGAAGTGTATCCTGTGGATTCGCTGTGCCGGGTACTCATTTCAATTAACATTTTCTCCGTAGTCCTTTCTCCCTTTCTATGGTGGCCGTGGGAGAAAGGAAAATCACTCAGTGGGACTTGGTGTTCCGAACGGAGCGTCTCAGGTGTGTCTTTCCCAGCCAGGTAATGACCCGGCGAGGGCCTATCAGATCGTTTGTAACAATCTGATTGTCCATCACCGGGTACTAATAGATAATAGATAATAGATAATAGAGGGATAGATTAGAGAGAAAATAGTAAAAGACCAAGAGCACAGACTTGAAAAATATCACAGTGCAGAGGGATAATACTAGATGACTTGCTGGTTGAAGGGAATAGGAGAGGATAGAAACAAAGGAAGTGGCCATGGCAGGCCTTTGTTTGCACCTCACCCCCTTCCGCAATGCTGCAGCCTGCCATATGATGTTCTGATCACTCAGTCCACCTTTTCTACAACTTGTATGGGTAAGAACAAGCTGCTTTCTTTTTCACTTCTTTCCGATTACAATTACCCATTGTTACATGCATATCTCTCTACCATTTTACCCACTACAGTGGTCACATTAAAAATTGTCATACACTTCTGCCTCAATTAGGCAGGACAAAGTATTATACTAGTCTTCCATCTCCGCAACAAGTACAAAGGTGTTGCACCAGTTACAGTATGCAGAGTGTGCAATTACAACTATTTCAGTTGCCTTTGGATTAGACACCGATTTTTTAGGTCCCTCCATTGTGACATAGTCATCCATTTGCCATTATACTTCTCAGACTGTAAATCACTCACCCTTAGCTTCTCAATCTCCAAGACCTCGTCACTAAGCTTCCACTGATTTACAAACCAATGGCCTGCTGCAGTCACAGGCATCTGCTCCGTCCTAACTTGGTCATCTGCCCCCATGAGTGTGGGCCTGTACTTGCCCAAACACAGAGCATTGGTCCACCTACCACAGCTTCACAGCTGCCACTCTTTCAGAAGCAAGTTCCTAATATTTCATCTCACCACTTGTGCATTTACCAACTGTTAGAGCAAATGTGTACATTTGTGTAGCAGCAACAGATTGACTTCAAAGCACGGAATCATTGAACTGGGCAAGTGAAATTAACGGTGCCCTTCTGCCAACACAACCTTCTTTCAATGCATTGTTGCACCAGAGTAAAAGACTCGGACTAAGGAAGCCCATGCCCTGTTGCACACATGCATTGAAAGAAAGTTTTACACTAGGGCAATGTTTGCCCTCGTACTAATTGCACTTGCACACTTGCACCTGTGTAAAGTTGCACACTTGCACCTGGATACAGTTTCTGTAAGTCCAGTACCTTCATTACTCTTCTGCACATTTGCCAGTATTAACCCGTTCAACCAGCTTAAATGCAGGCTAGTGTGCATTAGCCACGCCCTCCGTTAACAATGAATGAAACAGACTGGCGAAGCGATGCCGGACAACAATGAACATGTAGTTTTGCTGCACATGTTTTTCCCAGACTTTAATGTTGTATTGTTTGTGAAGCCCTGTATGCTGCGGATGTTAGGATATTCAAAAACACTGAAAGAAATGTTATTCTTAAATTCGAGCTCGCTTTCCAGCGGGCTCGAGCTACACCGCATTTTTCACGATTTCGCGTGTTTTTTGAAGGGACATTTTGAAAGCACTCTATTAAACATGATGCATGTTTGACAGCCATAATGAACTTTCTTACTGTGGAACAATCTGACTGCAGGCGTCTGCTCCTCGCAGGAGTGACCGTGGGCAAGGAAGAATGGCAGATGGCATTTTACAAGACATTCTGGAAAGGTCATTGAATGAAAGTCCACTTGGAAATGTCAGAAGTGCTTGTCTTGGTCAGCTGTGGCCTACTCAGTCCAGATGACATGATGATGAAGCAAGTGGTCACCTTTTCAAAGCGGATTTGTTGTTTGTGAGTCATCTCGGCTGCGCTCACTGGTTTGTGGGCTTATCTTTAAATGGACAATGGCAATCTGCTCCATCAATACGCCAGCGCCTTGCGCCCTGACGCCTGCGGGCTGCGGCGTGAAGTGTGTAAATAAATAAATAAATGTTCTTCTTTTGCAGGGCACGATTTTACACACGATTCATGTCAAAGTATTTTATTTTGTGAAATGTTTTTGTAAACTGTAGCACAACAATAACAAAAAACAAATGTTATTTATTGGAAAAGTGTTTTGCCAAAAGGTGCTGTACAAAATGGTATGGATGGCTGAAGCAGTCCCACCCATTGCTGAATGTTTTAAGAACGTATAAAGTCAAGATATAGTAGTGAACGCATGAACCCGGCCAGTGGCAGGAAATGATCCTCTGTTCTTGGTGATAGCCAACATATTTGCAGTGGAAACTGTCACCACGGTCACCTGTGACAAAAGTGCTACAGGCATGAGTAGTGGCTGAAACAGCTGACTCAGCTCGCACTACTACTATACCAGCAGTGATCCCAAGGTCAGACAGGCACAGCCCGGCAGGCACTACACCTCGTTTGGTAATGCGGGCTGAAGGGGTTGGACGGGGAGTGATCTGAGAACAGTAGCGACACAAACAAACAGTGTTAGTGGAATGGTTCCAAAAGAATGTCCAATCAAGGTTCTATAAAAATAGGGACTTTAATAAAACAATCAATGCAAACAAATTAATTAAAAACAGGGAAAAGCCACGCTTGTGAAAGAAAGACAGTGAATGCAGAAATTTGAAGTGAAAGAGTACTCTATGGGTTGAGAAGCAGTGGTGTTCAGGCATGAGACTCGAGGTCCAATCCAGGTTCCCCAGGTTCCCCGGGTTCTGCTGAGTGCTTCAGTTGTGTATACTGCTACACCAGGAAGTTAGCTGGCATCTACAGGGCTCCTTTGCTTCCAGTGAGCAGGGTGATGGTTTCAACGCAACAGCCAGTGGCGAGGCCTTGGTCCACAGAAGTTCATCGCCACTGTTCCCTGGCAATGGTTTGGAAGCAAAGCTTACCTCTACCTTGGATACCTTCTGTCTTCATTTCTCTGGCAGAGGACTTTGGAATAGGCTATATTCCCAACGGATGGTCCAGTTAATCTTTCTTGAGAGTCAAAATATGAATCAGAGAAGGGAGTTTCACCTCCTTGTAATGGAAAAATGGCACTGGGGTTGACTCCAAGGAATTATGATCTAAGGGTTCTAATCCAGGCTGTAGTAACACACGCCCTTTGCCTTCTGCTACCATGCTCAGAGTGCCTTGCCCTGCAGGAAATGGGGAGGGGAAGCAAGTTGTAGATAGCCCTAGCAGAACCCAAGATATTGCGGAACCCCTCTCACAGTGTCCCCCTCTTCCCTCTCACTTCTCTAACATAGACCCTTCTGATGAATGCTGACTTCAAAGGGACAACACTGGTGTGAGTGTGAGTTTCTTATGCCAGTGCTGCCTTCGAAGCACTGACTCACAGGAAATCTCGTGGGGAATTTTTCTGTGCCCCGGCAGGAAGATGTTTCCCTTGCTACAGGATGATCAAAGAGGCAGTTACCTGGCCATTGTCTCACATCACAGCTGTGGATACATCTGGGCCATATGGCTTATACACATACAGATCAAACCCTGCTCACAGAGCTGACATTTGTATGATATCAAATTGCTGTGGCTGTATAATTGTGTGACCCTAGCAGCCACGATACCACGAGCAGCCATCGCTTATATTTAAAGATTAACGTGCCAACATGATGACTAATGTACACAATTATTATGTTTTGAATCAGAAGTGCTGAATGTTAAAATGTCACCTCTCCCCGCTGTCACTCTGTGTTGCAGCAGCTGTCAGGAATGCACATGTGACCTTTCAACCTGACCTGTGCCACTACAATGTTTGTGTTGTGGTTGTTAGTAGAGCATCCCAGCAAAAGCACATGTTTTCACTTTAATTTTCGCATGGAAGATTTAATAAAAGGGGGTGTGATTAGCAGAACACCCTTTCAGAAAAATTATTGTGTTTATTAAAAAATCTAAAGGCTTGAGCCATTTCCCATATTGATTTATCATCAAAATGGATGCCAGGCCACACAAAGCAGAGTTGCAGACTTCCTGTGATGCTCAAATTTCCGTAAGGGAATTTGTACAGGAATATGAAAGAAGAACACATTAATTTGAGACAGACGCCTGTGCTTCAAAGGAAGTTTCCTTTTATTGCATTTTGGCAAGGAGGATTTGCTTAACTGTGTGGTTAACACAAAGGACTCAAGGTCGTCAAAGCCAGCAGCACTAATATACAGAAAAAGAGTGCTGGTTAGTAATTAATTACAGAGGAGTGCACATAGACAGAACCTACTTTACAATGGTTTATGATAAGGAAGACTAGCAGAACAATCGTAGGTGCACTGCTCCATTTACATTGGCAGGAAGGACTTCCCTTGAATTAGTAACTAATTTAAATACAGGTGAGCACACATAACCTAGACATTATGTCACCCTTCCCCAACCCACAAACATTAACATGAACCTCTACACAAAATTGATGTCAGCATTAGAACAGACATTCGACAAAAAACAAAATGGCACCCATTTAACCTAGATGGCCACTAAGAGACAAGATGGCCACAAAGAGACATTGGGCCGCATTACAAGTTTGCCGGTCCAGGATCTACGGTACCGGTAAGCTTGCCCGGCAAACTACAAGTTGTGCTCATGGGTGCCTTTCTGTCTGCCATGTCGGACCTGGCAGGCAGAGCGGCACCCGCGAGCGAGCACAGCATGCTGCATGCACCGGCACCATTGCATGTGGCTTCCCTGCGCCCTGGAAGGGGCAATTACCGGGTACACCGGGGTTGTAATACCCCGGTGATTGCCCATTCCAGGGCGCAGGGAAAAAACGACCCTGGCAGCGGCTGTCCGCCAGGGTCGTAATGAGGCCCAGAGTCTATAACAAGGAAATGTTTGCCATTTTCAAAGAACTGGCCACCCAGGCTTCCAGCACCCAAGATCTTGTAAAGGACGAATCTTGGTGTTCAAGCATCCAGTCTACCATGATCAATAGAATACAGCTACTGCATAGTAAAATCAAATCCCACTACACTGCCCTGCCCAAATCCGATCGGCCTACCTCAGCAACTGAGTACCCTCACCCCTCGGAAGATAAGACGCTGTTCACCTTCATAGATGTGTCGGAATCTGAAGTCATAGCCATCCTTAAAAATATAAAACCATCCATTTGTAAAGGGGGCGCCTGCCCGGCCAGTCTCATCAAAGAGTGCACAGAAACCATAACACCCTTCTTCACAGCATTTATAAATGCCTCTTTCGCCTCCAGCATTGTCCCAACCTGCCTGAACGAGGCATGGGTTTGCCCACTTCTGAAGAAACCATCCTTAGACCCTGCGTCTCCAAACAACTACAGACCCATCACCACTGTGCCCTTCCTGCTAGAAATCGTAGACAAAGCAGCATACATCCAAATCCAACAATTCCTGGAAAGAAACAGTATACTAGGCAAAAGGCAATTAGTTTTCAGCCCTGGTCACGGGACCAAAACTGCCTTACTGGACCTAAAAAACCCAAATGGGTGAAATAATGGATGAAGGTAAGCCAGTGTTGCTCCTGCTTCTCGAATTGTCTGCAGCCTTTGATCTTGTGGACCACAGGACACTCAGCAGACAACTCTTTAACTCAACCAAATTCTCTGTGGAAGCCTCTGCATGGGTGACCTCCTTCCTTGAAGGTAGAGCCATGAAGGATTTCTCAGAGCAGGCTTGCGCAACTCCGGACACCATTCACTGCCGAGTCCCACAGGGCTCCTGCAGCTCTCCCACTTTGTACAATCTCTTCACCCTACCTCTCTTCAATGAAATGGACAATCTCGGCACAGCCTACACCAGCTATGCCGATGGTACACAAGTACTCCTTCAACTCACTGGTGCTTATGAAAGGGATGCAGAAACACTATGCAAAACATACGTCACCATCCAAGCCTGGATGGCAGCTAACGGTCTATGCCTCAATGGGGATAAAACCGAAATCCTCATTGTAGGCCGCAAGGAAACCCTTAACAAACAGTACAACTCCTTTATCATAGACAACACCCAAATCCCTGTCTCAGCAGCTGTCAAAACCCTCGGGGTGTACATTGACTCCACTCTCTCAATGACATGCCACATCAGCACCATTGCTTTGTCAACTGCATTCACAACCAAACTAATCAATGCGGTCAAACCTTACTTTTCCACACACAGCTGCGTCTCCATTGCCAGAAATGCAAATAAATAAATAGAGTCAAAAACCTGCAGCATAAAACACAGGGTCTGGAAGATGAGGAGATCATTGAAAATGCATGCTATGCTGCAAACAGTAGAGTAACCAGCCCCCATAGAATGACCACTAACCTACTAGAAAAAGCCTTCCCATGATTGTTATAATGGTATTTGCAGAGCAAGGTTTCATAAGTGCACATAGTCCCCTTTCAATACAAATCTTAAAATCACTAATACACACCACATTATGTAGCAAACTGGTTCACTTACAAGACTTAACCAACCATGTCAAGTTGAAGAATATATGCTCTTCTCTTACTCAGATATCAGCAGCAAGTTGGTGGAAACACAATGAAGCACAAATCAGACATTGAGAAATGTAGGTCTCTGCAGACAGCAGTTTACCCAGAGGCATAGACAGGGTAGGGCCTGAGCGGGAAAGGCCCACCTGAAATCTGTAAATGCCCACTCAGCAGCGATGTGTGGGCATTTACAGATGTTAATGTCACTGCACTGGGCCCAACAACATTAGCTTCAAGCCCAAACTTGTTAGACAAACCTGGCTACGCCTCTGAGTTTACTTGCAAGATACAGCTAAGCTAAACATTATGGGGTTCATTTTCATCATGTGTATTCCTGCACATAACAGCTCCACACTTCCAAATTACAGCATGGAGCAAAATGAGCTCATATATGTCAAACCAAAAAGGGCAATGGAAGCAGCACCACTATATGTAAAAAAAAAAAAAATAAGAGCATCATCTGGAAATACATCTCCTAGGCTTAGAGAGTTTAAGAAAAAGCTAACAACCAATTTGTTTTCTCTACAGACTCCAAAAATATCTTGATTCGACAAATTATAATGAATGAGGTTGTGAAATAGGGGTGCTGTAGGTCAAGGATTGGAGGGCTAGGGTTCCAGGAGAGGATTCAATGTAAAAAGTAAAAGAGGAGTCAGAGTACACTTATATGTGAGCTTTCATACATATAGGAGGCATACAATGCATGAGCAGATGGAAGGTACATTTTACATACAAACATTACAAGTATGTGTGGTAGATGAACATATCGTATATGTACACTAATGCCACACTTATTCTGACAATACATGCACCTACGCTGCATACTCCTATGACACACGCTCCAATGGCACACACTCCTATGACATTTGCTCCTGTGACACATGCTCCTATGGCATTGGTACTACAATACACACTCTTTGACAAACACTCTTTGACACACACTGTAACAACCCACTGTCCTACAATACACTATACTATAACACTCCCTCCTACAATGCATGCTCCTACAACAAAGGCCCCTGCAATTCACGCTCCTATGACTCATGTTACTACCACATTTTCCTACATGAGGTGCTGCTATTGCACATTCTACTATGGCACACTGTTATGACACACGCTTCTACACCATTCACCCCTGAAACAAACAGTCAGACATCACATGCTCCTATGGCACACAATCCTACAACATGCACTTCTACCACATGCGATCCTATGTCACAGGCATCTGACACACACTGTCATGACACACATTGTTACAACACACACCCCTACAACACTTGCTCCTATCCAAACAGTCTTATGATGCATGTTCCTATGACAAACACTTCTAAAACACATTCTTCAACAACATATGCTCCAACGACACACACTCTTTTTAGGCACGCTCATGCAACAAGTGCTTCTATGGCACATGCTCCTACAACACACAATCCTATGACACATGGCCCTACAGCACACTCTTTCGACACACGCTCCTAAGACACACACTCCTACGACACACAATTCTACGGTACACACCACACAAACATGCTCTTACCACACGCATTCTTACAACACACACTTACAACTAACTTACACCACATGCTCTTATGCTATTATTGCAAACACACAGAATCAGTGTACACCTTCTATACAAAATGTCAAAGATGTACATTTCATACATGTATGCTACTATACAAATGAACAATACTGCAAACATGTAGTAAATGTGAAGTGTATGACTGATATGCCTTATGCTTATACAGTCATACAGTAAATACTCATAATCCATTGTGACGATTCTAAGAATGATGTCACGGCTCCCCATGGGAGTACCCTCTCCTGTCAGGCCAGGGCGGTGCAACTGCTTCTCAATCTTTCCCTTGGGGGCGCTGCAAAGTGGAAGCATCTATCAGGGAATAATTCACCTTGAGGGGTTAGGGACGCTGATTCCACACAATCATACCCTTTTCCCGTGACACACACCTTCCCCAACTTACACAACACAGCCCTGACCTCCAGTCTATTCCCAACTTTTGAGATGAGTAGGAACCAAGGGGTGAGGAGGATTATGTCTAGAAAAACAACAAGAGACTTTGGGCCTTGTTTTCATCTAGCGGGCCTTAGAAAAACAGAAAACAGACCAACATGGCCATCAAACTAGCCCAGACAGAACCAAAAGGACAATCCGGCAGAGAGCCATCAACAGTGGCATCCAAGAAATATGAAATATGTAATAAGTAGCTAATAAAACCCATGTATTACATAATTGCATTACTATAGACAAAACACAAAGACACAAGAACACATACCAATATGGGTATATACAGGGAAAGTGAAGTTAGCAAAAAAGCACAAGTAGTAGCAGAAACAATTCATAACTTAACTGATTAGATTCATGCAAATAAATGATTGCTCTGTTTCAAAGCTGCTATTTACCCTATGTATATGTATCACTTGATGTGATTGGACCCTAAGGAAAGTAGTGTGAGTACAATGTATACAAATATGACCATATACAGGGAAAGTACAGCCATAAAAAAAACAGAACTATCAGAAAGTGCTCATAAGTCTAGTGATTATCTTTATGCACAAAAAGGATTGCTGTTTTTCAAGCTTGTGTTTTCCCATATGTATATGTTTCATATGTTGTGACTGTACTCTAAGGGAATTACTGTAAGAACCTACTAGAAGGATATGTCTACAAATACAATAAAATTCTTAGTTTCTGACTGTTACTGAAGAAAACCATGTGGCCTAGATATGTCAGCAAAAGAAAAAATAGTGAGCCAGACATGTGATGTCATCAGTGATGTCATCAATGACATTTGTGATGTCATCTTTGATGTCCTGGGTGTTAGTCTTAGCAGTGCACGGTGGTGGCGTGAGTTATGGTTGCTTAGCTTACCATAACTGGCGAATTTCAAGGGTTTTTCGGTTTTACTTGGAACCATAACGTCCCTTTAACAAAGTTTTTTCACTGAATTTCATAGGTTTTTAGTAGCGCAACTTAACCATAACGTCCCTTTAACAAAGTTTTTTTCACTGAATTTCATAGGTTTTTAGTAGCGCAACTTAACCATAACGTCCCTTTAACAAAGTTTTTTCACTGAATTTCATAGTTTTTTAGTAGCACAACTTAACAATAATGACTTTGACTTTATATACATGTCATATGGAACTGACTAGATCTCTTCTTATGAACTTGATGTCCGCGAACTTATTTAATGTTCGCTGACATGTTCGGAGAACAGTACCACTACCTAAAAACTGTGGGGGGGGGGTGGGGGGGTATGTTTGATTGTTATATCATAATACAGGAACATTTAACAAATTCAAAAAGCAGCACACAAACACATTATATATAATAATACATAAGAAATGTAACCCATATATGTAACACACTAACCATTCATTTAAATACAATGGCCCTCATTACGACCCTGGCGGAGATCCCTGGTGCAATTTGCACCATGGACCATGGCGCTGAGCTGCCAACTCCGCCATGGGGGTTGGCGGACTTACCGCCCCATTCCGACCTTGGCGGGGCGGTAAGTCCCCAATCCCCATTTACCCTTCCCCATTCCCATTTTTGCCCCATAGGGTATAATGGGAGTGGGGAAGGCGTTAATTACGCCACCGTAAATTACGGTGGCGTAATTAACAACAAGTCCCGTAGCGCCATGGATTTTTCTGCCTGCAAAAAGCAGGCGTAAAAATCACCATGGCGCTACGGGAAGTCGTAATCTGGCGGAGAGGTACGCCATGCATTACGCTGGCGTAAACCCCTCTCCGCCAGGGTCGTAATGAGGGCCAATATGTTCTGAAATGGAATATACCACAAGAAGATAAATTGGCTTCCAACATAAATACCTCACAGACACAACAGAACTGAGAACAAGACCAGACCCACTGAATACATAGGACTTATCTTACCAGAAATAGGCCCTCATTAGGACCCAGGCGTTAAGGGGTTTACGGCGCCGTAAACGGTGCCGACCCTTAACGCCTGATTCCAAGGTCCCTTTGCGGGATGGTGATTTTAACGCCTGCTTTTTGCAGGCGTTAAAACCCATGCCGCAAAGGGACCTTGGTGCTAATTACGCCACCGTAATTTACGGTGGCGTAATTAGCGCCTTTCCCCATTCCCATTATGCCCTATGGGGCAAAAATGGGAATGGGGAAGGGTAAAATGGGAAATGGGGATTTACCGCCCCACTCACCTTGGAATGGGGCGGTAAATCCGCCATCCACCATGGTGTAAACATAGTTTACACCATGGTGGTAAGGGTAGAACCCAGGCGGTAATTTGCCGCCTGGGTCGTAATGAGGCCCATAGTAAGTGTACTTCATTTTACTCATATATTTATAAACTTTCTGTATTAGATTAAAAAATATATTATCTTTTTTTTTTTCTCATAGAAATGTCTAGTACTCTGGAATGGCTAGAGGACAATTTCCCACATGAAGAAATGTCACAAGATAGTGAAACTAATGGTAAACACTTTATAATATAAACCATTTATTTATTATTTTTTTATACACATTTAAAATATATATTATTTTTTTGTACAGGGCATACTAAAATAGAAAAAACTTCAGAAAACCCTGTTATGGATAACAGTCTTCACAATATAGAAGAAAAAATGGATGTATTGTTGGCTAATTTTAATAATTTAAAAACTTTTGTAGAAAATCATTTCAAACCAAAAACCTCGTACCATTGCCCCACATGTACTTGTCCCTCCTCACCATATCCCAGTCAATTATCCCCAAACCCTCTCAATAATCCAAAATGTTTTGATGAGACTTCCATCCCTTCTTCACCTAATACCAATCATGTTGAAACCCCAAATTCTCCTGTTTTTGTTTCTGTTTCTGCCTCACCTTCTCTGTCATAAATTATTAATATATGTTAAATAAAGTTTAATTTTTATATTGTATTGTGAATAGTTTCCGTTTTTTTTTTTTTTAAACAATGTAGGTGTCCGCGGACAGTGCAGGTGTTCTGAAATGTTCATAAATAAACGAAAATGGAGGTGTCCTGAAGAACAATACGGACAGTGTCCTCGGGACACCCCCATTTTGTTTATTTGCGAACATTTCAGGACACTGCGAGTGCTCTTAGAACACATTCAACTTGCCAGCGAACAATACGGACTACGCCTTCCGGACACCCCCTATGAACATTCCAGGACACCGGGAGTGTTCTTAGAAACGTCTTCAGAACACCCCCATTTTGTTTATTTGCAAACATTTCAGGACACTGCGGGTGTTCTTAGAACAAATTCAACTTGACAGAGAACAATACGGACAGCGTCCTCAGGACACCCCCTACGAACATTCCAGGACACCGCGCGTGTTCTTAGAAGCGTCTTCAGAACACCACCATCTTGTTTATTCGCGAACATTTCAGGACACCGCGAGTGTTCTTAGGACACATTCAACTTGACAGAGAACAATACAACAGCGTCCTCAGGACACCCCCTACGAATACTCCCCGGACACCGCGAGTGTTCTTAGAAGCGTCTTCAGAACACCCCCATTTTGTTTATTTGCGAACATTTCAGGACACCGCGGGTGTTCTGAGAACACATTCAACTTGACAGAGAACAATACGGACAGCGTCCTCAGGACACTCCCTACGAACATTTCAGGACACCGGGAGTGTTCTCAAAAACGGCTTCAGAACACCCCCATTATGTTTATTTGCGAACATTTCAGGACACAGCGGGTGTTCTTAGAACACATTCAACTTGACAGAGAACAATACGGACAGCGTCCTCAGCACACCCTCTACGAACAGTCCCTAGACACCGCGAGTGTTCTTAGAAGCGTCTTCAGAACACCCCCATTTTGTTTATTTGCGAACATTTCAGGACACCGCGGGTGTTCTGAGAACACATTCAACTTGACAGAGAACAATACGGACAGCGTCCTCAGGACACTCCCTACGAACATTTCAGGACACCGGGAGTGTTCTCAAAAACGGCTTCAGAACACCCCCATTATGTTTATTTGCGAACATTTCAGGACACAGCGGGTGTTCTTAGAACACATTCAACTTGACAGAGAACAATACGGACAGCGTCCTCAGCACACCCTCTACGAACACTCCCTAGACACCGCGAGTGTTCTTAGAACAGTTTCACTTTGCTTGCGAACAAAACGGACACATATTGAGTCCTTTGAACACCCCCCACTCAGTTTATTTAGAACATTTCAGAACACCCGTGATGTCCGCAAACAAATCGAACACAAAAAGAACGTCTAACACATAAAAAACACAACTTTCATCCTATCTCATACACTCCCACCCTCCCCAAACACTCCTACACACCAACACACTCTACTAAATACACATTTTGAACAAAGTTTCACCGCGTTGTCCGCGCACGTCCGCGAATCCAAGATGGTGGGCGTTACCGAAAAATCTGACGCGCTTCACGCTCCACGCCGTCCAATCAGCGAACACGATGCATGTCCGCGAACATCACGCAAGACGATTGGCCAATCAGGACACTGTCCGCGGAGCGAACAGGGAAGTGTGTCCGCGAACCGAACACAGATATCACTCATTTTTTTTTACCTACTTTTTGGTCATTTTAAAAAAAACTACTGGACAGATTTTCACCAAATTTGCAAAAGCACGCTTTCGGGACCAAGCCGCTGCTCCTGGTCCAAATTTGGTGGAAATCCGTCCAGCGGTTTGGGCTGTAGGCGCAAGCAAAAATGTTTTCCCATTCAGTCTATGGGAAAAAAAAAGTTTTGGGACCCCCCTTTAACTTTGCCCCCCCTGGACGAATCCTCACCAAAATTCAGAGTGACCCAAATACTTTTTTTGCAAAGTTTGGTGAGGATCCGTCCAGGGAGAGCGAAGTTATAAGCCACCCAAAAAGTGCTCTTCCTATGGAAACAGCAACTTAACCATAACTACATGGCCACTACCGTGGCCATGTAATATATATATATATATGTATATATATATATATATGGACATTCCGCAAAGCTCTAAAAACATGGCTCTTTTTGTTATTTTGTTATACCAACCTCGACCATCTGATCAATGCACAATTGAAATCCGGAATAGCGAACTCCTTAGATCATAACTCCACCCAAACACTCACCTCCCATATCACTATGCTTACTCTATACTCTACACCATCACACAATTAGAGTGCAGCTACACCCCTCGATCAATTTCGGCATAGCTGCTCACATGCGAACATTATCCCATGAATACCTCATCATTCTTATAAAGCACAGCTGCATCCCATGACAAACTGGCCTAGCTGCACACATAAGTGTCCTACACAGGCCTGATGCAGCCAGAACCCAGTCTTGGTGTCCACCCTCCAGACTGCACACATTCAACTGATATCAATACCACCACACCTAATGCTAGGATGCAGATACCATCAGGCAGTTGCATCAGCTGCACACATAACTGGTGCACCCAAGCACCCTGTGACACCTTACTATCTCAACTGACCTGGACTATGGTCCCGAGAACCTTCAACCTACCAGCACGTTTAGGTCATACGAATGATATATAGAGCGCTCTATAAATGCCTAATAACATAACATAACACAACTATACAAACCCACACCATTTCTGCACCAAATTTTGCACAGTCACCTGTTAGGACCATTTGAATATTACTGGCTACATGATATTTGGACACCCAACAACTTACCCCGGATTTCTGCAAAAGTCAACATTTGTTTGTGGGTTTGTGGGTTTGTGGGTTTGTGGCTTGGTGAAGCGTTGTTCCTTATGCAATTCCACACACTTACACCAATCTACACTAAATTTTGCACAGTTACCAGTACCAATGAGGGAATGAAAGCCCGGGCAACACCGGCTATATAAGCTAGTAAATGTTAAAACAAAGTATAACATGTTTTTGAATACAGAAATACTATATATAACAACAAACTTAAATAATGATATATACAATCATGATTCCTCCATAAAAGGGGAAATAAAAATAAAAAACACAGATCATGTTTTTGGTTAATACAAGTAATTTAGTCATACATTTATTATAACATAATATACATCAACATTTTAATATTACACTTTACATATAGAAATAATATCAATTAACATAATACGTATAATAATTGCAAATATATAATTTAATAAACAATATACATAACATAAAAAAACATACATTACACAACTAAAACCTACTAAAATATACAATAAAAACATAGTAACAGTTACTTCAACAAATAACATCAATATATGCACAACATTTATAATTTACAAGGTTAGTAGCAGCATTAAAAGTACAACAGTCATTATACTGTGCATACAAAATGTAATATGTTCAAAATTAAATTTAGTAAAAATGGCAAAATGTGAATACTAACAAAAGTAGTTGGAATGTAAATACACATAGTTTAACATTTTTATTAAACACAAAATAATTCACACAACACATTACATCACTTTCACTATACAACATTTTTATATCAAAAACAAAACATTGCAAAACAAAAACATAGTGATTTAAAGTTACTGTGATATTTAATGTTGATATAACACATGTTTTGATTTATTCATAAACGTTATTATGTTGTTAACGTTATTATTTCTAAGGTTCGTAGTCTTAACGTTTTTGTTGGTTTAACCTTAACCCTTTTGTAATATTGCAACACAATTTTAACCTATATCAAAGCTTGAAAGATGCATGACCCATTAGATCTGGTTGCAACCTGAGATAGGCACACCCAAAATACTCTCCAATACACTTTTTTCCCTCATACCCAGATGCACAAGTTTCTGATTTGATTATTTCATAGTTCTGCCTGATTTGCCATTTTATATTAGCTCAGCCATTCTTCCAACCATGCTGCATTAACATAAGGGATATTTCATTTTAAAATGTAAAATCAAGCACTATATACGATAAATCTTTAAATAACTATATGATTATGGAAATAAAAAACCTCAGCTCATATCCCTGTTGTCTGGGATGCTTTAGCAGTTGCAATTAGAGGCTTAGTAACTAGGCGCACTGGCCAAGCATGGCAACAAAGTAGAAACTATTGTCAAAGGCAAGCTTGTATACTGGAACTATAAATGTTCTACCAACTAACTATAAAGTAAGGCAATACTAAAACTCCAGTGATTTTCGAACAACTTGGAATTGAAATGTATGAATTCTTGGTAGAGGAAAAAGAACAAACATTAACCCATACGTATTGCAATTCTCCACATATATATGAGCCTGTCCAGTGTGTGACCAGACCTTTGGCATTACAGGCCAAGGACAAACTCTGAACAATACAATTAATAAAATATATACTCGAGATGGGATATTAGTTAAAACACCTGCCCATGTCAAAGATTTCTTCCTAGTTTATTATAAGTAATAGTAAAGTGATCAAGAGAACACTGACATGGAAATAGGTTTTTAGACAATATCATGCTCCTCCAACTCTCGAGGGCTGCCCAGAATGATCTGGTCCTCGAGATCTCAAGAATATCATTAAGAAAATACATAGCTGCAGGGCCAATGGTGATGATAGAATGGCCAAGAACTGTATCAGAAAGGTGTTGCCATCTTACTTCTGTACTAGTACAGGTCATTCAGAATACCAGTAACAAGAATACTATTTGTCCAACTTGGAATAAAGGCAACATAGCTATGTTGCCAAAAAAGGTAAAACCCTCTATGTTATGTTATGTTATATTATGTTATGTTGTTGAGATTTATACCATGCACCAGTGCCATTTTCATGGTATCAAGACGCTCATGCAGATCTGAAAATGAAGCAGGGTTAGGTTGTGAGTCAGTGGAATGAGAGGGAGAGTGCAAGAGAGTTTTTGTTGCGCTGTTGGCAGCATCAGTTCAGAAAAACTGGTCACTGAGTGTTGGCCTTGCTTCTAGGTGTCATAGGTTTGGTGTTATTTTGGTGTGTGAATTTGTGTCGGATTGTTTTGTATGTCTGTGGTGTAGTTCTGGAGATGTAGTGTTTTATGATTGAGTCGAATGCAGGAGGCGTGTGCAGTTTGCCGAAGGAGTTTGAGTTGGTGCTGAGGTAAAACTGAGCGTGTGTGGTATTTGGTAGTTGAGCTGTGCTTGTAGGAAAATTGAAAGTTTTACTAGGGTTAACGGTGAGAACGTTTTCTGTGTCCTTGTAGGCCACATTGTTTTGTTAAGGCTGAGTTTCCTTATATGTTGATTGGCGATATGCTTTCTTTCCGTAGGACCTGACCAGTATGGTTGAGTTGATTTTGGTGAACCTATGGTTTGTGGTGCCTCTCCTTGTATCGAGTTTGTGTGTTTCTTTTCAATAGTACTTCTTGTTTTTACGGTTGAGTTAAAGAGACTGGTTTTTAGTAGTTATCTGAATATTAGGTATTCTTCTAGTTTTTGGCGTGCCAGAGTTTTGCTGAAATGCACAAGAAGGCTGATCCACCGTATTTCAGCTATGAATATTGCTTTGGTTGAATGTGAATGTTGTTGCTGGATCACAGGGTTCGTCGGTTCCATGTTATAATGTCCCCGCAAAAATGTCGCCATGCAAAAAGTTCACAGAAAAATTGGCGTTTTTTTGCAGAGACATTATTACATGGAAAATGCAGAGGACACCCCAGCAACCCTTTTTTCTCAAGGGGAGTGGGGGACACCCCTGCAACCACCCACTCCCCATGCCCCTATATATACAGTCACCTATATAATGTCACCACAAACCCTTCCCGGTGCCAATATTTACAGCGACCATATATATAGGGCTATTGTTACCCGATACCGGTTTGTTTTGGTGGGTTGATGGAGATATTTTTTTCTTGCATGAATTCCGGTCCTTAGCCATAGATTGCTCTGTGGGTTATGCAAAGTGTTTTGAAGTAGATCATTTGTTTTACTGGTAGCAAGTATTGGGTTCTCAATGCTGGTGTGACGTGCTCTCTCTTAGTGAGTATGAGGAGTAGTCTTGCTGCCTCGTTCTGTATTCATTGTAGTTTTATGGTGAAGTAGTCCAGCATTCCAAGGTAGAGGCTGTTGGCATAGTCTATTCTTCCCATGACGAGGGAGATGATGGTGAAGGAAGCTGAGGAAAGGCAGTATCCATTTGATTGTTTGTAGATGGAACAAAACATTTCTTTACTACTGCATTCACTTGTGGCTCTAGGATAAGTTCATCGTCCATTGATTTTTTTCCACTTTGGAAGCTAAAGGTCAATTTCCCATGTCTTTAGGCCAAGTAATGTGAAGTTGGTTTGATGGGTTGTTTGGAGTGATTGTGGTCTCCGTTTTGTCCAGATTGAGTTTAAGGATTTCGGTGCTCATCCATACATTTACTTGTGTGAGGCAGTTGGTAAGATTTTGATCCAGTTCTTCGATGATATTGATTTTGTTGATGATTTGTGTGTCATCTGCGTAGTTTTACCATGTGATCCAATACCTTTTTATGAGCAAAATCTGTGCCAAAATCTTGTATAATAGACTTCAATCGTTTATGTCCACCTAGTTTCTTTTAAGCAGCATGGCTTCATTCCAGGCTGCCAAACAGAACATACTGAATCAGCATCTGTTCACATACCATTCACAATGATTTTAGTAGTAGCAGAAAAGGTGCTTGGTGGAGTGCAATCACAATACCCATGGACACTTATGTCATTGTGTAGATGACCAGACAATTATTTCAGTGTTACTAGAGTTCTCTATTAATGATAATGATGTGTTGTTTATATAGCGTGTACGCCTAAGTACTTTACATAGAACATATACACATACAATATAACCCAACAGGAATTAGCACTTATTTATCAACCTCAGAAAGAGGATAGGCTGAGTTGGCCTTGCTGGCCTTGCTAGGATTCGAATCTGCAACCTGCAGATCGCAGCAGCAAGCAAACAACCCGCTGAGCCGTCTGACCAACTATTGAAGGCCAATTGCCTCTATCTGCCTAACAACTTTACAACCCTTCCATTTGAAATAAAAAGAGGAACACACAAGGGGGATCCATGCCTCAGAGACAAAGAGCCCTCTATCTACAGCCATTATTTCAGGCTAATCCTTTTAAAGTCTTTGAAAAAAGGGTGTCAACGTTTGCCAAGGTTTCTGCCATGCAACATTTTGACCAAAACTTTGGGTACCAGTCAGGATATAAACTAAATGTTGAAATCAGTTTGACTATCTGGAGGTTAGACTTAGTAAAGACCCCCACAAGCATGCCAATTAATGATCAACTGTTGAAGGGCACTAAATGCACATTTGGCATTTGGTAACACCTGCCCTTATCAGTAATAGTTAGGATAATTGTGATTAAAATGACAGTGCTGCCCAACAATCTGTGTCTATTCTGAGCCCTTTTAGCACCTATGTTTTACAGTAAGGAGCAGCGTAGCGCTATGTTCACTCCTTTATTGATGTTGCTTTACCTCCATCAGTACCAGGCCACATTTCAGAGTCATTCCTACTCATGCAGAAAGTGATGGCTTTCCATTAATTTATCTTTTAGCATCCGGGATGTCTCTCTGTTGAAGAAGGGCCATTGGACACTAATGAAGAAATATTGTATTTGCCTGTCGTAGGGGATAGTAACGAATGAATGTATCACATCTCTAACACACCAGTGCCAAATTTCAAGTCTCTTTTTAAAGTTAAAACCGCCAGTTAAAGAAATATCTGTTACAACAGGGGGCTGGGGGGTATGGGGTGGAAGGTACAGAAAGTAATGCAAGCTCCAGAAACCTGTTTTCATTGCCCAAGTCTGGGAGGGTTTAGAGCATCTTGCCCCTTGCCCTCACCAATAACAGCAACCAACCGCTAGTCAAAGCCGCAGCAGCAATAATGGGAATGACAAAGCAGAGGCATAACTATTTTAGTAATATATATTCTGATAAATATGAATGTAAAGTTAAGAACTACCAAAAAATATAGAAGGAGCAAGATATCATAAGGAGCTAATTAGCTTTTATGACGGCAGAATGTTTAAACCCCTTAAAATTCAGGCTCTGCATTACAGCCTAGGCTTTGATGGAATTCCATTTCGTTCTTAGTAAGACACTCACAGATAAAGCTTTATTGCAGATAGCAGGAATATGGTTTTACTGGGTTACGTGTGTTTTACTGCTCTCTTTTTTCAGGGAAAAATATTTCATAATAAACTTTGGGGATGAGATCAATAATTTACATGAAATTAAATTAATCCTCATTCAATTATCTAGGTATGACATATGGAAATGAGATACTGTCAAACAAACATGGACATTGCACTAAACGGGACCTTGCGAGATGGGCTCTGTTGTCTTTATGCGCAAAGTGAATTGCCTGAAAATGATGATCCACCCCTGGTTTGCATACTTTATCCGTAGCATACCTATCTTGCATCTTTTTCCCTGATAATTTGTGGGTGAAACAACAGAGACTGGTAGCCCGAAGCCTTCTGGGGGAAGGAAAGCGTATGCCTTGTGTCAGAAATAATGATGTCATCATTCTCCAGCAAGGGCAGGTTTAAAGTGAGGATTTTGGGAATGGTTCACTGATGTTTCCTACCATATGTGGCGGGAAAGTGTGAAAGGATAAGCATTACATAGCCTTCACTCTGGATTGTGCTGTAGACATGGCATGCCTGATCGGCCCAACCTCACGGCTATATTCAACTAGAAGGCTACCAGATTGGGTACTTATTGAATGAAAGGGAGACAATATTGAAATTGATCAATATATGCCTGTGCCATTGATAGTAGTGACTCTCTATTATATGATCCGGAAGCAAAATTAACTCGCTATCTTCATCAGTGGCTGCAGAAAAGTAAAGTTGATGATATGATGTTTGGCTATCAGATGACAAATGGGAGCTGTAGGACACCGGTGGAAGTGCAGGTGAACCTGCCCCTGCATGATTTGGGAGTGCCCACCTATGCCAGGTTGTTGAAGGCAACTGAGTGGATGACTGATGTGAGCATTGTTCAGGAATTCCCTCAAAGAGTGCTTGTTCGACTGAAGTAGATGGGTGAGGCAAGCAGTGGAGAGTAAATTGGGCAGATATAGAACAAATTTGGATGTGAAAATAAATGTGGAACTGGCTAGGCTAATTGAGAGATCTGGGTGGTCTAAGATATATGCAAGTGACACTCAAGGTTTCAGAGGTGTGCATATACGATGAATCTAACTGCAGAGCATGTTCAAGCTATATTGGACACCAGCGAGGATGAGTAAAAGGGGTTGTTGGAGAATGATGTTTGTTGGAATTGGAAGATGGTTGAGGTTCAACGG